>NW_027142354.1:1167029-1583105 GCF_026170545.1 Melanerpes formicivorus
CCCTTTCTTAAGTTTGTTTTTTCTGGAGGTGCCACAAACTTGGTGGATGGGCTGAGGTGTGTTCTGTAGGAGGTTCACTGTGGAGCCAGCTGTGTCTAGCACAGAGCACGCCGTGGCCCCTTCTTATAGAGGCCACCCCTGCAGTCAACACCTTGCCATGGACACTAGTACTGGGGGGAAGGGAAGCAAGGTAGAAAGTGTGAAGTAGTCTCAAGTTTCTTGAACTCAGGCAGAAAAATACTAGAAGCAGGTGTGCCTCTGCTATATTATCATTTCTTCAGAAGTGGGGGCTAAAAAGGGCAGCAAATTCTCCGCTTTGACTACCAATTTCTCCATCCAGCAAGAAGCAGGGAAGAAGAATAGCAATCAAAATGCTCTATGTCCTTCAAAGTTATCTTGACTGCCATCTACCTTTAAGCACTTCAGAGGATCCTTCACAGGACAGAGACATGAAAGCATCAACTGACAACACCAACAGAGCACTTGCTTGGAGACTTCACAGAATTGTTCACCAGTGGGACAGGCCCAGGTAAGGCACACACAAAAAGGGAAGGTTTAAGAGCCAGGCTGGGAAATCAAAGGTACAGATCAAATCAAACCACAGGAAATCAAACTGCAGGTTCTTTTGTTTAGAAGATGTTCAATTGCTGCCACCCAGTCTCTACAAAGACTATCATGAAACATATTCACCTGCTAAAAAGAAGTGATTAAAACTAGAGGGTGGTCACTGTCATTCTGAGTATCTGATGAGCAAGAAGCCTCAAAGAAAAGATAAACTACTCCCCTATTAAGGTCTATTAATGGAAGTCAGTACAGCAGAAAGATCTGACTGGTCACAGAATTTGTCATCCATGACCTTGGCAGAGAATGTTTAATAGAAGGATTTTAATGACTACTGAAAACTAACTTAGAATACATGCCTTCAGCTGAGGAAAAACCAAGGGAAGGGAGGGCAGGACTAGTCAGTCTAGCTTTATCAGGTTACACTGTTTGAATGGCAGTTAGTTTATTATTACACTGTATACAGACTCTTCTCTTTCCATTTCCTCCCTTTCCTTTCCTTAGGCATTGTATCATAGTATCATAGTATCATTCAGGGTTGGAAAGGACCACAAGGATCATCTAGTTCCAACCCCCCTGCCATGGGCAGGGACACCCCACACTACATCAGCCTGGACAGAGCCTCATCCAGCCTGGGCTTAAACACCTCCAGGGACAGGGCCTCAACCACCTCCCTGGACAACCCATTCCAGGGCTTCACTACTCTCATGGGGAAGAACCTCCTCCTCACATCCAGCCTGAATCTCCCCACCTCCAGCTTCATTCCATTCCCCCTAGTCCTAGCACTACCTGAGATCCTGAGAAGTCCTTCCCCAGCCTTCCTGTAGGCCCCCTTCAGATACTCGAAGGCCACAATTAGGTCACCTCGGAGCCTTCTCTTCTGCAGACTGAACAGCCCCAACTCCTTCAGTCTGTCCTCATAGGAGAGGTGCTCCAGCCCTCTGATCATCCTTGTGGCCCTTCTCTGGACACCTTCCAGCACCTCCACATCCCTCTTGTAATAGGGGCTCCAGAACTGGAGGCAGTACTCCAGGTGGGGTCTCACCAGGGCTGAGTAGAGGGGGAGGATCACCTCCCTCGACCACACTTCTCTTGATGCAGCCCAGGATCTGATTGGCTTTGCGGGCTGCAAGCGCACATTGAGAGCTCCTGTTGAGCTTTTTGTCCACCAGCACCCCCAAGTACCCTAAGAAAAGCAAGGAACAGTTCAGGCACACAAGAATAAGTGATCCTGCCCATGCTTCAACCTTTGTATCTTAACATGAATTCAAACTTCCACACAGCTTCAACTATACTTTAAAAATGTATTAGTTAGCTAAGTTTTAGCTTAATTAAAAGGGCATCCTTCTCTTGGTACTTCACATGCCTTAAAAATAGCATGAGGCCTTGGGGGAAATTGAAAGGTAATGCCATTGAAACACTCAAGACGAACTAATTTTGAAAGCCTTCTTATTAGCTCCCCTTACCTATGACAGTCATTTCTACTCCTTTGCAGAGATCTACACATCTCCAAATGAAGTAAGATTTCAGTACTGTTTTGGAGGGTCCTGCATCTGGGTCGAGGCAATCCCAGGCACAAATTCAGGCTGGGCAGGGACTGGCTGGAAAGCAGCCCTGAGGAGAGAGACTTGGGGGTGCTGGTGGACAACAAGCTCAACATGAGCTCTCAGTGTGCACTTGCAGCCTGCAAAGCCAATCAGATCCTGGGCTGCATCAGGAGAAGTGTGGCCAGCAGGTCAAGGGAGGTGATTCTCCCCCTCTACTCAGCCCTGGTGAGACCCCACCTGGAGTACTGTGTCCAGTTCTGGAGCCCCTATTACAAGAGGGATGTGGAGGTGCTGGAAGGTGTCCAGAGAAGGGCCACAAGGATGATCAGAGGGCTGGAGCACCTCTCCTATGAGGACAGACTGAAGGAGTTGGGGCTGCTCAGTCTGGAGAAGAGAAGGCTCCGAGGTGACCTAATTGTGGCCTTCCAGTATCTGAAGGGGGCCTACAGGAAGGCTGGGGAAGGATTTCTCAGGATCTCAGGTAGTGATAGGACTAGGGGGAATGGAATGAAGCTGGAGGTGGGGAGATTCAGGCTGGATGTGAGGAGGAAGTTCTTCCCCATGAGAGTGGTGAAGCCACTCTCATGGGGAAGCCTGGGTTGTCCAGGGAGGTGGTTGAGGCCCCATCCCTGGAGGTGTTTAAGGCCAGGCTGGATGAGGCTCTGGCCAGGCTGATGTATTGTGGGGTGTCCCTGCCCATGGCAGGGGGGTTGGACCTAGATGATCCTTGTGGTCCCTTCCAACCCTGACTGATACTATGATACTATGATAGGAGAAGCCCACAGAAATAGAGCTATTCAACACAGACTAATGACAAGTCCTTCCATACACACACCAAAGAAACCAAAAAGAGGTGCTAATCCAACATCCATTAATAAATTAGAGAAAATAACTGCTTGCTTGGATTTGTCTTTCTTTTCAGATATGAAAGGTTCACTGGGGTGACAAGGAGAATTTCAGTTTAGAATACACACTAGCTGTGAGAACAAAAACCAAGACCCTGCATAAAAGTTACAATTGAGGCTCAGCTGTAAGGCAGTTTTCTTGTACATGGGAATTGTGACAACTTACTGCAATACAAGGTATAGTGAGACCTACAAAAGTAGTTTCATTACTAAAGCATTAAGGGTTAAGACCAATGTATACAGGGACTCCAGTCTAAGTCATTTTCTTGAGGGTACTTCCATGGCCATAAAGACAAAGTGTCACCTAGACTGCAGAGCAATGCAGCACTCATACGCCTGTGCTACACCCACTAGGAAAGGGCTGCGAGTGCCAACGCTCTTGGAATGCTCCCCAAATCACTCCAACAGCAAAACAGCTTCTGAAATACACATTGGAGTAAACCTTAACAGTCACTGAAGTCTTGTGCCTCTAGATAGCTCTGCTGACCCCCACCTCTCCCCAAACACACAGACATAAACCTTAAGAGTGAGATCAGAGAATCATAGAATTGTTTCAATCGGACATGACCTCCAAGATTGAATCCAACCGTTGTGGTTTCTAAGACTAACCTAAGTGGTCTAAGAAATACCTTTACTGATCCTAGGGAAAATAAGTCTAGCCCACTGCTTTTAGTCAATTGACACTTCTATTTCATCTCGAGAAACCACAGTGATTCAAACTTGTTAGGTATCATAGTATCAGTCAGGGTTGGAAGGGGACCACAAGGATCATCTAGTTCCAACTCCCCTGTCATGGGCAGGGACACCCACACTAGATCAGGTTGGCCAGAGCCTCATCCAGCCTGGGCTTAAACACCTCCAGGGACTATCTGATATCCTAAGAAGTCCCTCCCCAGCCCTCCTGTAGGCCCCCTTCAGATACTGGAAGGCCACAATTAGGTCACCTCGGAGCCTTCTCTTCTCCAGACTGAACAGCCCCAACTCCTTCAGTTTGCAGAACACAAAACGCTGCAGAAAGAAAAGGATCTGTGTACACCAAATACTGACACCAGCCCTGCAGTTCAGTTACCAACATGAATTAAACTACAGAATTCCTTTTAAAGCCTTGCTTGCCAGCCACATACAAACATGCAAAATTAGACCTGGGATGGGAAGATGTTACGACAGTATACTGGTCCCCTTCGCAGCCACGGGAGATCAAGCCCTGATCTTCATCTGCTTTGTCTCCACAGTTCATTACCATTTCCCAGCTCTCAATCAGGCCTCCAGAAGGCCCTCCTACCTTAGGAGAAGTATTTTGAAGAAGTAAGGAGGCATCACATGGTCTTTTTAGAATACACATTCCAGAACTGCTTCCTGCTGCAGAACAATTCACTCACAGTAAGTCAGTCAAGGAAAATCCCAGACGTTTCGATCATCTTCAGAAACAGGAACTTGGTACACTCAACTGCAGGAGCAACAACCTCACTGGTTTCCAATTCACTTCCCCAAATGAAAGCTTGACAGTTTGTTTCTTTTTTTGACAATAGGAGCTGAGTTCAGATCTACCTAATTTTCCCTCATCTGTCATGTGTTTTAACATTTCAAAGTCATCTCCCTTCTCTGAAAGCTTTTCCTTGTTGATACCAGAGTCACCCCCACTCAAGGCTGGAAGCTTCCTTTTACTTGCCCCACATCATTAAACCTCCAGTGGAGCCTGAACATGGTTTTCAAAAGAATTCTGAGAATGAAGCTTCTATGCTGTGCATTAGGATTTTCCTTTCAGTTGAATTAACACAGCTTATATATCCTCAATGTAGCCCATACATCCCACTCACCCACTCTGCAACGTGGAGCAGTAAAATCAAGTTGCTAATCCCCCCTTCTTCACGGGAGTGCTTTCCTCATTTGCTGTACCTAATCATCATTTATTTAACACAATGTGGTTAGCTGAGGGAGATTAATCCATATCATTGTGGTGACTTTAAGACAAGTGCAAGATGATAACAGTTTGGTAAGTCCAAAAAAGGGTGAGAGCTCTGACATGCCTACTGCAATGGCTTGCCACAAACCATCAGAGCATTTAGACTGACGTTCCTTTTCTCCCCACAGGGACTTGGGAAATGCATTTAATGCCATCTGGTACTACTTCCAGCAGTTGCTGGAAATTCACTAGTGTGAGAGAGGGGGCTCAAGAAAATGGTAAAGATCGCTGGGTACATGATAGCAACCTAATCACATTTGAGTACTTCGTTACAGGACAAGGCTGTGCAGTATCCAGTATCAATGCCAAAAGACAGCCACAGCATAGCATCCATATTAAAGCTTGTATTTGGAAGCTATGCAAGTACAGAAAACCACACAAAAGACAAACACCAGCTCAGCTTTTGTTCACAGAAGACAGTCAATCTGTTTTCTCCTTCTTTCCTCACACATAGGCACTCACACCCAAATCACGCTTTTGATTCCTCAGAGCAAATTCCCTCTATGTAGTACTCACTTAAAGCCTGAATCAAACACAAAATATCACAGTATCACCAAGGGTGGAAGAGACCTCAAAGATCATCGAGTCCAACCTGTCACCACAGACCTCATGACTAGACCATGGCACCAAGTGCCACGTCCAATCCCCTCTTGAACACCTCCCACACCTCGTCATCTATCATCTTCCTGAAACTCCCTGGAGCTACATCTTCTGCAGAAAAAACATGGAGATAGGCATTGTTGTGTCTCATCCTCATAGGACTACCTGACTCATGTTAAATAGTTGATCTCTCCATTTCATGATCTTGAAGGTCTTTTCCAACCTGGCCTATTCTATTCTACTCATTTACAACGCCCAGCTAAGCAGAGCAGTCAAAGATAGGTTGTGCGACACAACATCTGGCCATTAAGACACTCATGGAGTTCCCCAAGGACACAGAAACCCCTAAACCAATCCTAGAATTAAAGCTTGTCAAAAAACATCACTCCAACCACTGCTCTCTTCAGTTTTAATTGTCTGAATCCTTCATACCTTGACTCAAAATTTATCTTAAGGCTTTGGCAAGTTTTACCTTTCATTTCCTTCTCCACACCTTCAAATACACACCTTTGATAGGACTAGGGGGAATGGAATGAAGCTGGAGGTGGGGAGATTCAGGCTGGAGGTGAGGAGGAAGTTCTTCCCCATGAGAGTGGTGAAGCCCTGGAATGGGTTGTCCAGGGAGGTGGTTGAGGCCCTGTCCCTGGGGGTGTTTAAGGCCAGGCTGGATGAAGCTCTGGCCAGGCTGATGTAGTGTGGGGTGTCCCTGCCCATGGCAGGGGGGTTGGAACTAGATGATCCTTGTGGTCCCTTCCAACCCTGAATGAAACTATGAAACCATGAAATGCTACTTATCCAATCTGAAATACACTCAACCATGTGGCTCAGATCAACCTCCACCTAGCAGCACCTCTGTCATGCACAGGGGCATTGCTCTTTCAGAGGGTGAGCTTTTCATTGACTCATCACAGTATATAATGTCCATTTTAACACTTGTTCACAAGATGTACATCAGCACTGAAGGAACTGCCCATCAGTTCAGAGGCAGGAGGAGATCCATCCAGTTTGAGCCCAAGAATACTTTTTTGTCTTAAAAAAATTAACTTGAATTTTATTTATAGCCCACAATGTTGGATGTGCATACCTCCCCCCAACAAGATATCAGATAGTTAAACCCTCCACTGTTATATACACCTCAGAAAAACATAAAGAAAAGGTAGAAGAAAAAGTAAACGGGGATATAGCCTCTCAGGAAATGATAATTTCCCTTCTTGTGTGTCTTACATGCAGGTGGGTATGAAATTGAATGCTACTAGCTTCAGCCTCCCTCAAGCTCATGTTCTGAAGTAGCAATATTGGCACCAATAGCCATACACAGTCCCTTCCCAGACCTGAATATAATAACACTGGTAAATTGGTCAATCACCTCACTTTAATCCTGCCTACTTCAGATAGTGCTTTTATTTATATATATATATATATGTCTACATATATAAATACATAAACAGAGACACATGTATGTCTCCATAAAAATATATAAGTATGTGGACACACACATATATGTATTGATATAAAAATATATCATCACACACAGCATGCTTTTAAATACATGAGCTATGGGATTGAGGTTTTTTAAGCTAAAGTAACAGACACAGTAGGACAGTCCAGACACAACCTACAGATTACAAAGTGTTGACAGGAATTGAGCAGCAACACAGGAGACATCAGTCAGTAAGATGACTTTCCAAAATGCACAAGCAAACAAGGAAGAGTGTATGATAGCAAGGCTGCAGGTCTGGTGAAACAATGGTTTAGACTCAAGTCACTCTTCCATCAATGCTGCTTACATTAGCATCTCTTAGACACATATACAAGAGTGTTTAGATATGCTGGAAGACTGGCATGCTGTTTGCCACTTGAAGGGGATCCATGCCTGAATATGCCTTAATATGCCACAAGCTTTGTAGCCATCAGAACTGAATTCTGGATTTATTTTACAGAAGTAGTAATACCTTCCTTTAAGAAACACAACATCATCAGAATCGTACTTACACGCAGACCTAGGCACCTGCACCAGCATTACTGAGTAATGGCCAGCAGCCAAGAGACTGCTTGGTATAAAAACCTGCTCATCTTTACTTGAAAGTATTTCTAAGCTGGAGGTGGGGAGATTCAGGCTAGATGTGAGGAGGAGGTTCTTCCCCATGAGAGTGGTGAGACCCTGGAATGGGTTGTCCAGGGAGGTGGTCGAGGCCCCGTCCCTGGGGGTGTTTAAGAGCAGGCTGAATGAGGCTCTGTCCAGCCTGATCTAGTGTGGGGTGTCCCTGGCCATGGCAGGGGGGTTGGAACTAGATGATCCTTGTGGTCCCTTCCAACCCTGAATGAAACTATGAAACTATGAAACTATAAACAAGCAAATACCAAAAAAGTGAAACCCACATAACTTTAGACATAAAAAAAACCCTTGCTGGACATGTACTGAGCTCATTGCTGGACAGAGTTACTAGGCCAATTAACACCACACAAATTCTTTCACCACTCCTTGGTGTCCCCTAGCAGGAGGAGTTCAGTGGGTTGAAAAGAAATAAAATCATCAAGACAAAAACATCACCAGCTCATTGTTTTTGAGGAAACATCTTCGCTTCAACCTTGTTTCGTGCATTAACCAGCTAATACCCATCCAGAACTGATCATAACTGTGAAACAAAGCCATCAGCCATCTTCAATATAACGTGATGCAAAGTGTTGGACAGCTCATGAAATTGCTGTCAGCTACTTGGGACCTCTTGGAATAAGCCCTTAAACTACCCAAAGACTGTCCCATTTTGCAGGGTAGAGTTTTCAAAGTGCCTTGTCATTTAAGCACACTACTGTCTAAACACCTTCAGAAGTCTGCTGTGGAGCTGGCCACACCCGTACCAGTGCTTGGACAACCCCTGGCATAGCTTTTATGTCTCTGCCTAGCTTAATCCTGACCAAAGTAGGCAGTGACAAGCGTCCGTCCATTTCACCCTGCGTTAAACTCCCTCCCCTCTTTCCAAGCCACCACTCCACAAGGCAGGCTTTGCACTGCCTTCCTAAATAAAAGACAGGAGGTCATGAGGGGTAAAAAAAAAATAAGAATTAAAAAATGGCCGAGTATTATGCAATAAGAGAAGAAATTCTATAATAACTCATCCCCTCCTGGAAATTTCTCCTAACCCTTAGGGTGTGCAAAAGGGATTAGAGCAAGTGTGACAGCTAGAAGGCTCCAGGGCACACTGCAGAGCCCCACGGGCAGCCTCCTGAGCCGCGGGGCTTCGCTGGGGAAACAAAAAAAAGGGATGCTCACAGTCCAGGTGTTTTTTCTTGGGCCCCATCACTTCATGCGTGGTGGCTTTGCAGACGGCTCTGGCTACGGCCGATCCCGTAACGCTGTACTGAGCAGCTGCGATGCGATCTGTCAGCGTCTGACCCGACATCTTCGACTGGCGTGCCTGCTGCTGCCTGCTCTGCAGAGGCGGAAAAACACGGGAGGGAAAGGGGAGATTCCGCGTTTATCGCCAAGAGGAGGCGGGGAGCTGGCGGGGGGGGAGAAGAACGGCAAGAGACACGCACGGACACACGCACGGACACACGGGCACACGCACAATGGTCCTTCAAGGCACCCCGGCCCCTCCCGAGGCACAACCCCCTCCCCCCCTCCCCACTCGCCCCGTTGTGTAAGCCTCTGCCTCTAGGCACCTGGGGCAAAAATAAAGGACATTTTAGACGATGCGAGGAAAGGATAAAGGAGAAATAATGATGGTAGCGAAAGGAAGCTGTACGCAAATAACGTACGAGCTCCCCGGAGAGGGGAAAGGACACATCCACACACCTGCCTCGGTAGCGCCCGCCCCCCGAACCGGCCCGCGGAGAAGCCGCCGCCGCGCCTCGGCCCCGCCGCAGCGCCCGCCCCGCCGCCTCCCCGGTGGGAGATTATGGCACCGTTGCGCCATGTTCTGCCCTCCTGGTGCCTCCCCCCACAGCCACTCCTCGGCACCGATGGGGACCCCCCTCCCCCACCGTGCCGTGAAACGGGGCACCGCTGGATGCGGCGGCGCCCAACGCCATGCAGCAGCCCGGGGCGGCGCGGCAGCGGGAGAAGAAGATGAAGCGAGCGTCAGCGGCCGACCTGTCAGTGCGTCCTTCCCTCCGTTCTCCTGCAGCCGCCGCTCCGGGGAGGGCACCGCCGCCGCCTCCCGCCGCGACCGCTGCCCGGCCCGCTGCGCTGCCCGTTGGCGAGGCGCCCCGCGGCGCAGCACCCCCCCGGCCCCGGTAGCCCCAGTGCGGGGCGGGCTGCCCGCCTGCCCCCTGCCGCCGCTGTCGCCGAAGATGCGCTGGGCGTCCACGCCCGGAAGCCGCTGCTGCTATTTCCAGCCGCCGGCTTAATCCTCCCGCAGCCTAATCCCCGCGCTACTGCCGCAGCAGCGCCGCCCCCTACCCCGGTGCAAGAGGGCGGGACGGAGCGGGACCGGCGCGGCGCTGCCGCTATCGCCGCAGGTCGGTGGCCCGGCGCAGTCAGGTGACCCCCGCTCGGTACGGCAGGGTCTGGCCGGGCCGCTCGGTACCGCGGGGCACCCCCCTCTGCTCCGCCGCGCCTCTTAAAGGAGCCGCCGATGCCCGGCTGCGATGTGCGCGGGGAGGCGAGGCGCGACGCGGGGAGGCGAGGCGCGACCCGGGCCTCCACCCTCCTCCTGCTCGCCTCCTGCTGCCCGGCGGGGGCGGGCGGGCGGAGTTGCACCCACAGTCCAGTGAGGATCCGCGGTTCCAGGAGGTTGTGGGGGAAGCCGAAGGCGCTGATGCTTCTCCTTGTCTGCAGTGTGGTCCTCTCGCCAGTGCTTGAGATGATGCACTGAGGGATCCCGAAACCGCACACTGGCTGGATTTCTCCAGAATCGTTTTATGATGTTGTTGTTGTTGTTGTTACTAAAGATATCCAAAATATTGTCCCCAGAAGGGTTTTTCTTTCTGACATCTATGGCATCCTAAGGGTCTCGGCTACAATCCAGCGCTGCGCTAGCAGGGAGGATGTCTTGCCATAGTTTCCTTGTGTCATTGAAGCCTAATGGAGCGATCTGTGGAGCACTGAGACTCGTGGCATACATGTACCGCCATAAATTGGCTGAACTTAGTTTGGGGAGTAAAGCGATTTGAGTGGGTGGGGTCTAAATGATACGGTGCTGATGGCAATTTCTTCGAGCTGCTCTTAGAACCAATTTCAGCAGAGGGTGTTAAGTGTGTGTTATTAATTAGCTGAAGACAACTGTATGTACAGTCAGTGCTGAAGAGCTGTGTGTATGAAGTGATAATTGGGTTGTGTTCCCATACAAAGCTATTCAGCACCATTTTCATTTATTATGCCAGGAGTCTGTGAAGAGAAACTGAGATGCCTGGGTCTGTTTAAGTCTCGAGAAGACAAGACTAAGAGGGGATCTGTTCATTGTGTATAAATATCTGAGGGGTGGGTGTCAAGTGGAGGGGGCCAACCTCTTTTCGGTGGTGCACAGTAATAAGTCAAGGAACAACAGGTTCAAGCTTGAATATAGAAGATTTCACCTCAACCTGAGGAGGAACTTCTTTCCAGTGAGGGTGACAGAGCACTGGAACAAGCTGCACGGACAGATTGTGGAGTCTCCTTCTCTGGACACTTTCAAAACCTGCCTGGATGCATTCCTGTGCAGACTACCCTGGGTGATGCTGCTTTGGCAGGTGGGTTGGACTTGATCTCTTGAGGTTTCTTCCAACCTCTAATGTACTGAGGTACTGTGACACTGACAAGGGATTGTGGTCTGCGGTGGTATGAAAAAGCAGCTTCTGTATTACTTTTTATTTTTCAACTTGACAACCAAGAGCGTTTTAAAGCCCTAGGTAGCATGAAAGCTTGGCAATCCTGTTGAAAATGCTCAAAAGTTCAACTTGTCATGAAAAAAATCTCTCCTCAAATACATTCTGCAAACAGTGCCTGTGTGCACTGGAGAAAGGTGTTTGAATTTTCAGTTAATTCTTCATTTATGCAGAGCAGGTAGAAGTGTTTGGATTTCAAGATTCACATGCTCTTTCCCTGACATGGTGTATGAATACAGACAGAGATTTCAGTTCAAAAGAGATCTAAAATGTATGCCACTAATTGCTAGCAATAAGCATTAGGGATCTGCAAACTTGGAATGCTCCTGTAGGTGAAACTCATATTCCAATAGGAGCTGGGGGTACCAGTGGATGGCCAGCTGAATGTGAGCCAGCAGTGTGCCCAGGTGGCCAAGAAGGCAAATGGCATCCTGACCTGTATCAAGAACAGCATGTCCTGCAGGAGTAAGGGAGTGATTGTCCCCCTGTACTCATGAGGCCACGGCTTGAGTACTGTGTTCAGTTTCAGGCACCACAGTATAAGAAAGACATTGGGGTCCTAGAGTGTGCCCAGAGAAGAGCAATAAGGCTGGTGAGGGGTTTGGGGGGCATGATGTACTAAGAGTGGCTGAGCAAAGTGAGGTTCTTTAGTCTTGAGAATAGAAGGCTAAGGGGAGATCTTATTGCTCTCTACAACTACCCGAAAGGAGGTTGTAGTGAGGCTGGTGTTGCTCTCTTCTCCCAAGTAGCTAGGAATAGGACAAGAGGAAATGGCTTAAGTTGTGCCAGGGGAAGTTTAGATTGGGTATTAGGGAAAAAAAATCTTTACTAAGAGTAAAGAAGTGTTGCAACAGGCTGCACAGGGAGGTGGTGGACTCACCATCCCTGGAGGTGTTCAAGAATCATGTTGAGAGAAGAGAGAGAAGAGAAGAGAAGAGAAGAGAAGAGAAGAGAAGAGAAGAGAAGAGAAGAGGAAGAGAAGAGAAGAGGAAGAGAAGAGAAGAGAAGAGAAGAGAAGAGAAGAGAAGAGAGAAGAGAAGAGAAGAGAAGAGAAGAGAAGAGAAGAGAAGAGAAGAGAAGAGAAGAGAAGAGAAGAGAAAGAGAAGAGAAGAGAAGAGAAGAGAAGAGAAGAGAAGAGAAGAGAAGAGAAGAGAAGAGAAGAGAAGAGAAGAGAAGAGAAGAGAAGAGAAGAGAAGGGAAGAGAAGGGAAGAGAAGGGATCAGAGAAGGGAAGAGAAGGGAAGAGAAATAGAATAGACCAGGTTGGAAAAGACTTTTGAGATCATCAAGTCCAACCCATCACCCAACACCATCTAATCAACTAAACCATGGCACCAAGTGCCTCATCCAGTCTCTTCCTAAACACCTCCAGTGATGGTGACTCCACCACCTCCCTGAGCAGCCCATCCCAATGGCCAATCTCTCTTTCTGTGAAGAACTTCTTCCTAACATCCAGCCTCAATGTGGCACTTCAGACTATAGTTTAGTAGTCATGATAGTTGGGTTTTGGTTGGACTCAGTGGTCTTAAAGGTCTTTTCCAGCCTTAATGATTCTATGAATGTGTCTGAGCCTTTCAGCTCTGTTCAGTAATGAGTGGCAAATGAGTAAATGGTGGAGCTGCACAGAAAGAGAACGTTAACACTGTGTTCTTTAGCATTACTCTAATGTTCAAGTGCAGACAAATTGTAGTTGTATTTAGAAATTGTGTTTCATTTACTACAGAAATGTTAACTTCCATTCCCAGAAATTCAGCATTAATGGAGTGATTTGGGGGAGCTAGAAGTACATCCTAGCAAAGGCACATAGTTTTTCCTCTGTGCTTCACGGTCAGTTGTTTGGATCATAGTGCCAATTGATTTTCAGAGGAAAGAAGATACTTCATGTTCCATTATGGGCATTAAGAGTGACTCTGAACCCTTCTTGGTGATACTGAGAGGAGTTTAGGATGGCATGACTTTCTTTAAACTGGTATATGATAGAAGAACAAAAAATACAGTATTATTTTTTCCTTGGGGTTTGCTGGTTCCATCCAGCAGAAATTCAGAGTAGCTGAACTTGGCACAAGGAAGATAGTTTTCAGCTTTATGCTAGGCAAAGGGTTTAATTAGCAGTGCAACACTTTGGGTTTACTTGTGTCTAGTGTACATCTTCCATGTCAAGGTCTGGATACTTTCTGAACTAGTCCATATTGCTCTCAGCAGTTTCTGTCACTGATATTATCAGCTGTATCACCAGAAACTATGATTGATAATACTCAGATCACTTCACATCTTCATATTGTCAAAATATTTAAGGAAGAGAGAAGTCAGACAACTTGTACTATTGCTTTAAAATTTACACATTGCAAACTGAATTTAAATGCAAACAATAAAGAGATCCTCTTCCATTCCTGGAGGGAAGGGAGGACATCCAGAGGGACCTTGACAGGCTGGAGAGGTGGGCCCATGCCAGCCTCATGAGGTTCAACAAGACCAAGTGCAGGGTCCTGCATTGGGACGATCCTGGGTACAGATATAGGCTGGGCAGGGACTGGCTTGAGAGCAGCCCTGAAGAAAAGGACTTGGGGTTGCTGGTGGGGTGAGATGCTCAACATGAGCCACTTGCAGCCCAGAAAGCCAATCACACCCTGGGCTGCATCAAGAGAAATGTGGCCAGCAGGTCAAGAGAGGTGATTCTCCCCCTCTACAATGTTCTCATGAGACCTCACCTGGAGTATTGTGTCCAGTTCTGGAGCCCATGTTAAAAGAAAGATCTGGAGGTGCTGGAAGGTGTCCAGAGAAGGGCCACAAGGATGATCAGAGGGCTGGAGCATCTCTCCTATGAGGACAGACTGAGAGAGTTGGGGCTGTTCAGTCTGGAGAAGAGAAGGTTCCAAGGACACCATATTTTGGCCTTCCAGTGTCTGAAGGGGGCTGCAAGAAAGCTGGGGAGGGACTTCTCAGGATGTCAGGTAGTGATAGGACTAGGGGGAATGGATCCAAGCTAGAGCAGGGGAGATCTGAGCATCAGGCCCAGAGCTGTTACTTTGCCTCTCCCTCTTGTTTTTAGGGCCAGTGGTACAAACAGAGCTACTGGAGAGGCTGGCTGTAACCATAGTGATAGCAGCAGCCCTGAACATATCTACTTAGTTCTGGGAAGGGGGAGAAAAGGACTTTTCAAAGGAGGAGCATCCTCCTGACTTTGTGTCAGGTTGATGGAGCCAGGTGAGCAGCAGTATTGTTCCTCTATGGCACATGCAGCAGAATTTGCAATGCACCCGCAGATAGCCAAATCATGAAGTACCCAGGGGTTTCTATGCTTCTGCTGTTTAAAAGAACCTCATTGCTTGGTCTTGGGTGGCTTCAGTCCATGACAACTGATTCAGCCTCTGTACTCACTCTCCTTAATGGCAGGTGTTCCAGTAGTTCCTTTGGTTACCGTGACAAAAAAGCACCCGTGAGAAATTAAAGCAGGTTGTCAATTTTCCAGTCAGAATGATGGCTTAAGAAGGATGTAGCCTGAATGTGGTCATATATTCATATATGCCATTAATTAATTTTGGGGGGACCACTTGAATCTAAGAGAATAACAATTCACAGTGATAGGAGGTGTGAGCACCTACTCTACATAGGAAGCATGTACTCTACACATAGGAAGTGCCCTATTTGTGTGTTTGAAGGATGCACAGGGGGTAATGGATATAAACACAGGAGGTTCCACCTCAACATGAGGAAGAACTTCTTTACTGTAAGGGTCACAGAGCACTGGAATAGGCTTCCCAGGGAGGTTGTGGAGTCTCCTTCTCTGGAGACTTTCAAGACCCATCTGGATGCATTCCTGTGTGGCCTGTGCTAGATTCTATGGTCCTGCTCTGGCAGGGGGTTTGGACTCAAAGATCTCCAGAGGTCCTTTCCAAACCCTAACATTGTGTGACTAATTAATATCAGGGAGGAAGTCATGCAGAGAATAGCTAGCAGGCTCTTTTACCAGTTGCTGAGTTGCATGAAACTGAGGTCATGTTCTGCAGAATATGGAACAATTGGTGCATTGCAGAACCAGTGATTACAGAACTGTGGTAACTGGCATGCATTGTGCTGTGCAGGGCAACCCACTCAGGAGTGTGTCCAGCAGATTGAGGGAGGTTCTTCTCCCCCTCTACCCTGCCCTGGTGAGATCTCACCTGGAATATTGAATCCAGTTTTGGAATATTGCTCCCCAGTTCAGGAGGGGCAGTGATCTACTGGAGAGAGTCCAGCAGAGGGCTATGAGGACGATTAAGGGACTGGGGCACTGCCCTGTGCAGAGAGGCTGAGAGCCCTGGGCCTTTTTAGTCTGGAGAAGAGAAGGCTGAGAGGGGACCTAATAAATGTTTCTAAATATCTGAGGGCTGGGTGTCAAGAGGGAGGGGACAGGCTCTGCTCAGTTGCACCCTGTGACAGGACAAGGGGCAATGGATATAAACTACAGCACAAGGAGTTTCTATCTCAATATGAGGAGGAACTTCTTCACTGTGAGGGTCACAGAGTACTGGAACAGGCTCCCTGGAGGGGCTGTGGAGTCTCCTTCTCTGGAGACTTTCAAGACCCATCTGAATGCATTCCTGTGCAACCTGCAATAGATTGTATTGCTCTGCTCTGGCAGGGGGGGTTGGACTCTAAGATCTTTGAAGGTCCCTTCCAACCCCTGACATCCCATGATCCTGTGATCCTATAGGCATATGCTGTGCTGTTCTGTGCAGGGCAACCAGCTGGGTTCCGTCCCCTTATCCAGCGTGCTGGGTCTCACAGGAACAACCATAAAATCTGTATCATAGAGACTTGATTTTCTGATGCATTAGTGGCCCCAGTCACCCACGTCACAAGGGTAACTTTTACTGCTGGAGTAGGTTCTGGGTTGGATCTGGCAATAATTCCAAGGTTAATAAACTAGAAGTGGGAGAGATGCATGCACATATGGGAAGCAGGACAAAAGTCCTCTAACAATGAAAGTCAGTACCTGTGAAACTCCTGTCTGTTTTGATTTTGATCATTGATTTCAGAATAGAATAGAATAGAATAGACCAAGTTGGAAGAGACCTTCAAGATCATCACATCCAACCCATCAACCAATCCAACCCACCTAAACAACTAACCCATGGCACCAAGCACCCCATCAAGTCTCCTCCTGAACACCTCAATGATGGTGACTCCACCACCTCCCCAGGCAGCCCATTCCAATGGGCAATCACTCTCTCTGTATAGAACTTCTTCCTAACCTCCAGCCTAAACCTCCCCTGGCACAGTCTGAGACTGTGTCCTCTTGTTCTGGTGCTGGCTGCCTGGGAGAAGAGACCAACCTCTGCCTGTCTACAACCTCCCTTCAGGTAGTTGTAGAGAGTGATAAGGTCACCCCTGAGTCTTCTCCTCTCCAGGCCAAGCAACCCCAGCTCCCTCAGCCTCTCCTCATAGGGCTTGTGTTCCAAACCCCTCACCAACTTCATTGCCTTTCTCCAGCAAGTCAACCTCCAGCAAGTCAACCTCCTTCCTAAACTGAGGGGCCCAGAACTGGACACAGGACTCAAGGTGCAGCCTAACCAGTGCAGCGTACAGGGGCAGAATGACCTCCCTGCTCCTGCTGGCCACACTCTTCCTGATGCAGGCCAGGATGCCATTGGCCCTCTTGGCTGCCTGGGCACACTGCAGGCTCATGTTCAGCCTACCATCAACCAGCACCCCCAGGTCCTTCTCTACCTGGCTGCTCTCCAGCCACTCTGACCCCAGCCTGTAGCACTGCATGGGGTTGTTGTGGCCAGTGTGCAGAACCCGGCACTTGGATGTGTTCAATCTCATGCAGAAGTCTGGAGTCATGAACTATATTGCATTTCCACACAACAGACTCAAGCTCAGCTTGATTTATTTTTTGTCTACCTTTTATATTTAGCACTAAGCTTATTCTGTGGATTTACTTGAACAAGTCTGTGCACCAAAGGCTACTTAACCTGCTGCTTCTGCAAGTCATGTGCGGTTCTAATATGTGCAGTGCAGAAACAGCAGCTTTATCTTGATATTAGACATATATGAGAATTAAGAAGATCTGCAGCTCAGCTCATATAAATGCAAACATTTAATATTCCACTGAAATGGCAAGAGAAACATCTATTAAACAATGTAGGTGAATCCATGCCACACTTCACAGACATTGATTAGGTGGTGTTGGGTTATAGGTTGGACGTGATGATCTTGAAGGTCTCTTCCAACCTGGTTTATTCTATTCTACTCTATTAACATGGAACAGATTTGCAGGAGTATACAGAAACAGATAATCAGCTACTAATTAACTCCTCAAATTTATTGAGTAATTGACAGTCCTGTCTTTGGACACAAAGTAACTCTGAAGACATTGATCACAGCTGTATCCTTTTCTCAAAGAGGGAAAGATGCTGCCAGACATAAAGTCCAAATTTCACTCCTTCATGTGCCATATTTAACCCCCAAAAAATGGTTTTGGTAATCCATGGAACAGACAACAGACTTTTAGCCTGCCTTGCCTTTGTGGTCCTTAGCTTTTTCTGTTCAAGCAAACCCAACTGTTTTTGGTGGAGGTGTGTTATTGTGTTATTTGTACTGACAAAGTGTCAAGAAAATCATTTTGCCATCAGTGGTGAATTGCTGTTGTGTTAATAATTGCCATAACTGCATTAAGTCTATTTTAATACAATTGCAGTTGTGTTCTGGCTATGGACATCAAGGCCAGGGGTGCTTTACTGACTGTCACTTATCTACCTCCTGTCTGCTCTGCCAGGGCAAATCTGCCACTGCTGTATCTTACACTAAGGGGAAGCAGTACAAGTGGCTGAAACTGTGACTGAGCAGCAGCTGGCCAAGACCTGCAAAGGAGGAAGCTTCTCTATTAGAGAACACAGAATTAACCAAGTAGGAAAAGACCTTCGAGATCACAGAATCACCAAGGTAGGAGGAGACCTCAAAGATCATCGAGTCCAACCTGTCCCCACAGACCTCATGACTAAACCATGGCACCAAGTGTCACGTCCAATCCCCTCTTGAACACCTCCAGGGATGATGACTCCACCATCTCCCTGGACAGCCCAACCTATCACCCAACACCTTCTAATCAACCAAACCATGGCACTAAGTGCCTCATCCAGTCTTATTTTAAACACTTCCAGTGATGGTGACTCCACCACCTCTCTGGTCAGCCCATGTCAACAGCCAATCACTCTCTCTGTGAAGAATTTCTTCCTAACATCCAGCCTAAACCTCCCCTGTCACAGCTTGAGACTGTGTCCTCTTGTTTTGTCAGAGGTTGCCAGGGCCAGTCTTCTGCTGCTGGATCTTACAGTAAGGGGAAGCAGCACAAGAGGCTGAAACTGTGACTGAGCTGCAGCTGTCCAAGACCTGCAAAGGAGGAAGCTTCTCTATACTCTTGCAAAGAAAAAAAAGTAAAGCTTGTGAAGAGGAAGCAATTTGATTTCTTTGCTATGCCAAATCAGTAAAGCAGGAAGGACAGGGAACTGCTTGAAAAAGTCCAGTGCAGAGCCACAAAAATGATTAGGGGAGTGGAACGTCTTCCTTATGAGGAGAGACTGATGGAGCTGAGGGCTCTTCGGCTTAGAGATGAGGAGACTGAGAGGTGACCTCATTCATGCTGATAAAGATATGCAAGGTGAGTGCCAAGAGGATGGAGCCAGGCTCTGCTGGGTGATGCCCAATGACAGGACAAGGCGCAGTGGGTGGAAGCTGAGGCATAGGAAATTCCATGGAAACAGGAGAGAATTTTTTTTCCCTGTGAGGGTGACAGAACACTGGAACAGGCTGCCCAGGGGGGTTGTGGAGTCTCCTTCTCTGGAGATATTCAGAACTCATCTGGATGTGTTCCTGTGTGATCTGGTCTACATGATCCTGCTCTGGCAGGGGGCTTGGACTGGGTGATTTTTTGAAGGCCCTTCCAGCCTCCTGTGATTCTGTAAGCCCAGGCTCTCACGTACTTTCCGGCTCTTGGCAGCAAACCTAGGTGGCAAATGCTCCATTTCTGTACAAAGGGGAATGCCATTAAACATAACTTTAACAGGCTGAATACTTGTTGATAAATTGTATGCATCTAAAGCATGTTTCTGTTTTACACATTGTCTAATACCTGCAGAGTGATTGTTGAGGAAAAGTTATTAAGACAGTGGGCCTTCAGTCCAGGCCAGGAAGGATAGGATAGGATAGGATAGGATAGGATAGGATAGGATAGGATAGGATAGGATAGGATAGGATAGAATAGAATAGAATAGAATAGAATAGAATAGAATAGAATAGAATAGAATAGAATAGAATAGAATTAACCAGATTGGAATAGACCTTTGAGATCATCGAGTCCAATCTACCATCCAACACTATCTAATCAAGGATGACCTGCGTCCTGTTCAAGAGCTTTGCCAGGTGATGTGAGCTGTTCATTTGAGCTTTTAATCATCCTGGAGTCAGATTTTAACCAAGTAAGAACTTGCTGTGTTGTAGGAAGAAGCTGAACTACAAGGAAGAGGTCACGACCAATGGCATCCTGGCCTGTATTAGGAATAGTGTGTCCAGCAGGAGCAGGGAAGTCATTGTGCCCCTGTACTCTGCACTGGTTAGGCTGCACCTTGAGTCCTGTGTCCAGTTCTGGGCCCCTCAGTTTAGGAAGGACATCGAGACCCTTGAATGTGTCCAGAGAAGGGCAACAAGGATGGGGAGAGGCCTTGAGCACAGCCCTGTGAAGAGAGGCTGAGGGAGCTGGGATTGTTTAGCCTGGAGAAGAGGAGGCTCAGGGGTGACCTCATTGCCCTCTACAACTACCTGAAAGGTGGTTGTAGCCAGGAAGGGGTTGGTCTCTTCTCCCAGGCAACCAGCACCAGAACAAGAGGACACAGTCTCAAGCTGTGCCAGGGGAAATTTAGGCTGGAGGTGAGGAGGAAGTTCTTCACAGAGAGAGTCGTTAGCCATTGGAATGTGCTGCCCAGGGAGGTGGTGGAGTTACCAACCCTGGAGGTGTTCAAGAGGAGATTGGACGTGGCACTTGGTGCCATGGTCTAGTCATGGGTTTGTGGTGACAGGTTGGACTTGATGATCCTTGAGGTCTCTTCCAACCTTAGTGATACTGTGATATTGTGATACTGTGATAATGCATTTTCCTCGCAGGCAGTGGAAATGTGGTACCATCCAATCTTCAGGACTGAGCTTCCAACCACATACTGTAGCATGTCTACACCATGTTCTTTGCCATGAGGGTGGTGAGACACTGGAACAGGTTGCCCAGGGAGGTGGTAGAAGCCCCATCCCTAGAAGTTTTTAAGCCCAGGCTGGATGTGGCTCTGAGCAACCTGATTAGTGTGAGGTGTCCCTGCCCATGGCATGAGGCTTGGAACTAGATGATCCTGAGGTCCCATGAAACCCTAACAATTCTATGATTCTAGGATTTTGTCCTTCTGCAGTTGCTTTAAGCTCAGAAACACAGAGCTGTACAGTAAAATGTCAGCAAAGTATTGTCAAATTCTCCTAAGAAATTTCTGGTTATCATTTCAGTGACAGATTTGTTCAGCAGAGGTTCAATAGATGTCAGCTCCCTGTCAAATAAAAGTAAAAAATTTAACCCAGAGGGTAGAAAAAGTTTTAAGCTGAAAAATATAAGCAGATATTTGATAGAGGAAGAGATTATGAGTTATAACCTTTTATGACCAACTACTACCTCTGTTTACTTGAAAAGAAGCTGGAATAGACAATTAGACACATGAATGTGTGCCAAAACTTATACAGGCAGATATGTATCTCACAGCCTCACAGTACATTAGAGGTTGGAAGGGACCTCCAGAGATCATCGAGTCCAACCCACCTGCCAAAGCAGCATCACCCACAGTAGTCCACACAGGAATGCATCCAGATGGGTTTTGAAAGGCTCCAGAGAAGGAGACTCCACAACCTCTCTGGGCAGCCTGTTCCAGTGCTCTGTCACTCTCTACACTACCTCTCTCTCTCTTACTCTCTACAACTACCTGAAGGGAGGTTGTAGACAGGCAGAGGTTGGTCTCTTCTCCCAGGCAGCCAGCACCAGAACAAGAGGACACAGTCTCAGGCTGCACCAGGGGTGGTTTAGGTTGGATGTTAGGAAGAAGTTCTGTACAGAGGGAGTGATTGCCCATTGGAATGGGCTGCCTGGGGAGGTGGTGGAGTCGCCGTCATTGGAGATGTTCAGGAGGAGACTTGATGGGGTGCTTGGTGCCATGGGTTAGTTGTTTAGGTGGGTTGGATTGGTTGATGGGTTGGACACGATGATCTTGAAGGTCTCTTCCAACCTGGTCTGTTCTGGTCTATTCTATTCTGTTCTATTCTATTCTATTCTATTCTATTCTATTCTATTCTATTCTATTCTATTCTATTCTCACTGTAAAGAATTTTCTCCTCATGTTGAGGTGTAACATATTGTGATACTGTGATACTGTGAAATCTTCTGTATTCAAGTTTCTATCCATTGTCTTGTATCCATTGTCCTTGTCTTATTACTGTCCACCACCAAAAAGAGCTTGGCCCCCTCCACTTGACACCCACCCCTCAGATATTTATGCATATTGATTAGATCCCTTCTCAATCTTCTCTTCTCCAGACTAAACAGCCCCAGGTCTCTCAGTCTCTCTTCACAGGGGAGATGCTCAAGTCCCTTAATCATCCTTGTGGCTTTCCATTGGATTCTCACCAGCAGGTCTCTGTCTCTCTTGAACTGGGGAGACCAACACTGGACACAGTATTGCAGGTGTGGTCTCAGAAGGGCAAAGTAGAGGGGGAGAAGAGCCTCCCTAGCCCTGCTGGACATGCATTTCTTAGGATGCACCTTAGGATCCCATTGGCTCTCTTGGCCACAAGGGCACATTACTGTCCCACAGAAAACTTGCTGCATTAGAGGCTTTTAAAGAATGCTTTTAGCAAGACTTAATCCCAATCTTTTAACAGTTCTGGTATCTTCTGTGCACATTATAGTTGTGCTAAGGACTCTGACCATAAAGCTCAATCTGCTAATGTAAGGCAAAATTCTTCAGCTATGCTTTTGAAGCAGTGTCATGACTGGTATCACTTGATATCCTCTCACTTCCTACTCTTCCAAGGTTGAAGTTGCTCTTTAACCAAATTTGTCCACCCACAGGATGATGCTTTTGATTGTACTGGCCCCCAGTGGCAATCTAAGGGCCATTTCAGTGGTGGCATGTAGTCGGTTAACTCCATCTTCTTGACTTTGTGCATTACACATTTCACTGGTCTTCCACAACACTGACTGTGTCACAACCACATAAAGGACTAAGCCTTTCTGATCGTAGAGTCATAGAATCAACCAGGCTGGAAAAGACCTCAGAGATCATCAAGTCCAACCTAATGCCTAATACCTCATGACAACTAAACCATGGTTTCAGGTGCCACATCCAATCCTTTTCTGAACACCTCCAGTGATGGTAACTCCACCACCTCCCTGGGCAGCACATTCCAGTGGCCAATCTCTCTTTCTATGAAGAACTTCTTCCTAACATCCAGCCTAAATCTCCCCTGGTGCAGCTTGAGACTGTGTCCTCTTGTTCTGGTGCTGCTTGCCTGGGAGAAGAGACCAACCCCCACCTGTTTACAACCTCCTTTCAGGTAGTTGTAGAGAGCAAGAAGGTCTCCTCTGGATTACTTCCTAAACTGGGGTCATTACCAACATTTTAATACAGTCCAGTGTATATATCTAGAAGTAAATCCTATAAGATTACTTGCTGGAAAGTTTTTACTCTGAAAAAGGATTAGGGGTCATATCAGGCAAACACATATTTGAACCTCCAGTGTGATGCTGCATGGAAAGACCTGGTCAGACTTTGGTACTAGGAGGGCTGAGGTGTGATTTTAATTCCTGTGTATATCATGGATGGCACTGGCCCTACAGGGCTGCTTAAATTCTGATTTTCATATCCCCTTTGAACAATTCTGTGAAAATGGACTAGAGTGTAAGGAGGCTCTGTCTGTCCTCAAAATGTCCATGTGTCCCCTCATGGTAGACATAAGGGACTGTGGCTGTAGGCTGCTTCCCAGAAAGAGGAATAGTTTTTCTGTCTCTCAGATTAGCTAAATCACTTCACAGTACCACAGTATCACTTAGGTTGGAAAGGACCTCGAGGATCATCAAGTCCAACCTATCAACACAGACCCCATGACTAGACCATGGCACCAAGTGCCATGTCCAACCTCCTCTTGAACACCTCCAGGGATGGTGACCCCACCACCTCCCTGGGCAACCCGTTCCAATGACGAACGACTTGCTCGGTGAAGAACTTCCTCCTCACCTCGAGTCTAAACCTCCCCTGGCACAGCTTGAGACTGTGTCCCCTTGTTCTGGTGCTGGTTGCGTGGGAGGAGAGGCCAACCCCTTCCTGGCTACAACCACCTTTCAGGTAGTTGTAGAGGGCAATGAGGTCACCCCTGAGCCTTCTCTTCTCCAGGCTAAACAATCCCAGCTCCCTCAGCCTCTCCTCACAGGGCTGTGTTCAAGGCCTCTCCCCAGCCTTGTTGCCCTTCTCTGGACACATTCAAGTGTCTCAATGTCCTTCTTAAACTGAGGGGCCCAGAACTGGACACAAGGGGCCCAGAACTGGATCAAAGAGGAAGCAGAAGAGGACAAATAACTCTCTTTGTCAGCAGTAAGAGGTAGGGTTTTATTTCTGGAACTTTTTCCTGCCCAGCTGTAGATGTTGCTGCTCTTTATGTAAAGAGATTGCATCCTGTTGCACAGGCTGGTGGGTTCAAGCTGCCTCCAAGCTAAAAGAGAGACTGTCCAGTGACAGAGGCAGGACTGTGCTCAGACTGTTTGCAGTCCTGAAACAGCCCTGTAATGAACAGTGACAAATAGAAATTCCCCTGCCTATTCATTAGCTCACTGTGCAGTCTGGCAATGACCACTTACTTGGAAAAAGCCCACATATTCCATATACATATGTGGAATATATTTCCATATATTCCAGAACATACCAGTCAGGTAGGTATTTGGCACAGGCACTGCCCAGTGCCACCCTGATGCTCACTGCTGCCCTTCCTTGCACAGTTCTATCCAGTGTACGTACTGGGGCCATGTTTTCTTGCCTATGGGGCGCTCCCTTTATTTTAGAATAAACCTTTATTTAGAATAAACCAAACCAGGTTGGAAGAGACCTTCAAGACCATTGTGTCCAACCCATCAACCAATCCAACCCACCTAAACAACTAACCCATGGCACCAAGCACCCCATCAAGTCTCCTCCTGAACACCTCCAGTGACGGCGACTCCACCACCTCCCTGGGCAGCCCATTCCAATGGACAATCATTCTCTCTGTATAGAACTTCTTCCTAACATCCAACCTAAACCTCCCCTGGCACAGCCTGAGACTGTGTCCTCTTGTTCTGGTACTGGCTGCCTGGGAGAAGAGACCAACCTCTACCTGTCTACAACCTCCCTTCAGGTAGTTGTAGAGAGTGATAAGGTCACCCCTGAGTTTCCTCTTCTCCAGGCTAAGCAGCCCCAGCTCCCTCAGCCTCTCCTCATAGGGCTTGTGTTCCAAACCCCTCACCAACTTCGTTGCCCTTCTCTGGACTCGCTCCAGCAAGTCAACCTCCTTCCTAAACTGAGGGGCCCAGAACTGGACACAGTACTCGAGGTGTGGCCTAACCAGTGCAGTGTACAGGGGCAGAATGACCTCCCTGCTCCTGCTGGCCACACTCTTCCTGATGCAGGCCAGGATGCCCTTGGCCCTCCTGGCTGCCTGGGCACACTGCAGGCTCATGTTCAGCCTACCATCAACCAGCACCTTCAGGTCCCTCTCTGCCTTGCTGCTCTCCAGCCACTCTGACCCCAGCCTGTAGCTCTGCATGGGGTTGTTATGGCCAATGTGCAGAACCCAGCACTTGGATATGTTCAATCTCCTGCCCTTGGACTCTGCCCATCTGTCCAGCCTGTCGAGGTCCCTCTGCAGAGCCTCTCTACCCTCTAGCAGATCAACTCCTGCCCCCAGCTTGGTGTCATCAGCAAATTTACTGATGATGGACTCAATGCCCTCGTCCAGATCATCAATAAAGATGTTAAAGAGCACAGGGCCCAGCACTGATCCTTGGGGCACACCACTAGTGACTGGCTGCCAGCTGGATGTGGCACCATTCACCACCACTCTCTGGGCTCGGCCCTTCAGCCAGTTCCTAACCCATCGCAGTGTGCTCCCATCCAAGCCATGGGCTGACAGCTTGGCCAGCAGTTTGCTATGGGGGACGGTCTCAAAGGCCTTTTCTTTTCTTTCTTTGCATCTTCTGGTTGTGGGGTGATTTTCTCATTTCATCACAGCTGCTTATACTTGAATAGAAATCCAGAAAATCGTTCCTCAACTTCTTCAAAATCAGGACTATAAAAAAAACAGAGTCATGTGTGTGTCTCTGAGTAGAGAGAGGAGTTCATTTTATTCTTAAGACCATGTTAGGAATGTTTCCTCATAGGTTTCACTGTTAGGTTATCACAAGAAAGCAATAATTTCCACAGGAGGTACAGGACCAGACCTGTAATAACCTAAATTACTACTTAAAGAGTAACCATCAATATTAACTTCTCCTTGAGTTTAGTGCAGTTGGGGTAAGCACAGTGCTGACAGCTCAAAATACACAGAATCACAGAAACATTCAGGTTGGAAAAGACTCTCATGATCACCAAGTCCAACCAAGAACCCTACTCTACAAAGTTCACCCCTAAACCATATCCCCAAGCACCACATCCAAACCACCTTTAAACACATCCAGGCTTGGGGACTCAACCATCTCCCTGGGCAGCACATTCCAAGGCCTGACCACTCTTTCCCTGAAAAAAGTTTCCTAATATCCAGTCTAATCCTATCCAGTAGTACCTTGAGGCCATTCCCTCTTGTTCTAGCACTACCTGTGAGAAGAGACCAGCACCAGCCTCTCCACAACCTCCTTTCAGGTAGTTGTAGAGAGCAATGCAGTCTCCCATCAGCCTCCTCTTTTGCAAACTATCCAGCCCCAGCTCCTTCAGACACTCTTCCTAAGATCTATTCTCTCTTCCCCAGATTCATTGCCCTCCTCTGCACTGGCTCCAGCTCCTCCACATCCTTCTTGTATTGAGATGCCCAAAACTGGACACAACACTCGAGGTGTGGCCTCACCAGAGCTGAGTACAAGGAGACAATCACCTCCCTGCTCCTGCTGGACACAGCATTTCTGATACAAGCCAGGATGCCACTGGCTTTCTTGGCCACCTGGGCACACTGTTTGCTCATATTCAGTTACTTGTCCATTAGAACCCTCCAGGTCCCTTTCTGCCAGACAGCTTTCCAGCCACAAAAACATATAAAATACAAGAAGTGCTTTTTAAGCATCATCCTTAACTAAGCCAAGCTGTGTATATCCTGCTGCTGTAGAATACTCAGTCTAAGAGGAAAACAATTACCTGTTAATTACTTTGTGTTCAGAAAAAGAACCAAACATTTCCTGATGCCACTCTGAGTTCA
This sequence comes from Melanerpes formicivorus, assembly GCF_026170545.1. Classification (NCBI taxonomy): domain Eukaryota; kingdom Metazoa; phylum Chordata; class Aves; order Piciformes; family Picidae; genus Melanerpes; species Melanerpes formicivorus. The sequence goes on from NW_027142354.1 coordinate 1,193,905, forward strand.
GCCTATGAGAAGAACAAGCTCAACATTAGTGAGATTATTCCAATCTCTGTTTAGCTATCTGATGAGACAGAAGTTTTTCAAGAAGTACTCAGTGATGGTGCTGAGTGTCTTGCAGCTCTGGGAAGTGTTGTTGTTGGCTTTTAAGATCCAAAGATTGACAGAAGCAAGTTATTGACCCTCTCCCAGCTTAGAAACGACATACGTGGGAGCTAATATTGTGCTAAATAGGAGGTGAAGTAGGGAGTTCAAGGCTAGAAGTAGAAAATGTGATGTTTTTAAGCAGGCACATTTGTGTATGTAGCATGAGTGGCTTCATCAAGGAATGCTGCTTCTGCTGCCAGAATGGTGAAAATAGGAGGAATCGTGATAAGGGAAGGGGTTTGATAAGCAGGTACTTCCAGAGTGAGGCTGTATAAAAGGAAGGGCCTGAAGGAACAGAAGGGTGAAGATGATTAGGAGCTTTTATACCTGAAAGAGAGGAACAGCCTCTGGAAGCAAACCTGGATCGAGACCAAGATGTGGACAGGGGTTGTCTATCTGACCATGTTTACTGGGCTACATATTCATATCCATGGGTATCTAATTAACCTTTATTTAGAATAAACCTTTATTTAGAATAAACCAAACCAGGTTGGAAGAGACCTTCAAGATCATCGTGTCCAACCATTCAACCAATCCAACCCACCCAAACAGCTAACCCATGGCATGGGGTGCTTGGTGCCATGGGTTAGCTGTTTGGGTGGGTTGGATTGGTTGATGGGTTGGACACGATGATCTTGAAGGTCTCTTCCAACCTGGTTTGGTTTATTCTAATAATAAAGCACCCCATCAAGTCTCCTCCTCAACACCTCCAATGACGGCGACTCCACCACCTCCCCGGGCAGCCCATTCCAATGGGCAATCACTCTCTCTGTGTAGAACTTCTGCCTAACATCCAACCTAAACCTCCCCTGGTGCAGCCTGAGACTGTGTCCTCTTGTTCTGGTGCTGGCTGCCTGGGAGAAGAGACCAACCTCTGCCTGTCTACAACCTCCCTTCAGGTAGCTGTAGAGAGTGATAAGGTCACCCCTGAGTCTCCTATGTGGGAGACTTCAGTCTGAAATAATACCTGATCCAGATCTAGCATGAGCCTTAATTCTGTGTGTTGCTAATAGAATAATTATGGCTGTCATTGAATAGCTTTGATTGTTGACATCTTTGCTTCACTGTGTGCTTTGCTTTAGCCTTCATTTCCATAGCATCCTCCATTCAAAGAACACCAAGTACTGCATAGATGCTAATTTCGCCTCCCAACTTCTCTGTATGGAAGGTAAGCATTATTGCCCCCAGGGATTGCCTTCTCTTTATGTCAAGGAAGTGCTTACCACACTGGCAGCGCTGCTAGAGACCTTCTATAATAAGCTGTTTGTGGCACTAGAGACCTGAGGACCAAAACCAACACAGGGCTATTTTTGATCAGTGTAAAACAATTCTGCTAGTAAATCTTTAAGCAGTGAGTTTAAAAATGGGCAGGAAAACACAGCTCAGTGGAAAAAAGGAGGGGAAAAAAAGGGCAATTAAAAAAGGCACAGCAAGGATGTCATAGGTAGGCCTCTTCCAACCTGGTCTAGTCCTATTCTATTCTATTCTATTCTATTCTATTCTATTCTATTCTATTCTATTCTATTCTATTCTGTTCTGTTCTATTCTATTCTATTCTATTCTATTCCATTCCATTCCATTCCATTCCATTCCATTCCATTCCATTCCATTCCATTCCATTCCATTCCATTCCATTTTATAGGCTCAGGGGAGACCTTCTTCCTTTCTACAACTACCTGAAGGGAGGTTGCAGCCAGGTGGGGGTTGGTCTCTTCTCCCAGGCAACCAGCACCAGAACAACAGGACACAGTCTCAAGTTGCACCAGGGGAAGTTTAGGCTTGAGGTGAGGAGAAAGTTCTTCCCAGAGAGAGCTGTTGTTGGTCTTTAGAATGTGCTGCCCAGGGAGGTGGTGGAGTCACTGTCCCTGGAGGTGTTCAAAAAGGGATTGGATGCGGCACTTGAAGCTATGTTTTAGTAGTCATGAGGTGTTGGGTGACAGATTGGACTTGATGATCTCTGAGGTCTTTTCCAACCTGATTGATTCTGTGATTCTCTGATATAGAAAATCCACGTGGCCAGGTTGTACTCCATTTGTATTCTGGGGTGCATGCAAACAGTTTGAACAAGCCCCTGGATGCATGTCTGTGGTAGCTAAAGAGTCCTGTGGCTGTACATAAGAATGCAGAACATTTAAGTTTATCCTTTTGCATCTCTCTTTTTTTTTTGCATTTCCAGTGTCAGACTTGGCAGATCAGGGGCAGAACACTCAGTAACTGTGGGTGTTCCATCTTGAGGGGTTTAAGTGGGACTGTTGTAGAGGAAGGCCAACCCACTCTGCATAGTGCTAACTGTTATGTATAAATATTTTTTGTCAGTAATTTATGATATGCATTTTGGTCTTCTCAGTAAGCATTCCTAGGAATAATCAGCTTTTTCTATGTGTCTGGATTAGACATTGCTTTTTACTCACACTGAGTTTCCCTGGGATTACAAAGCTATTTGATAACTAGGCAGAAGGTGCATACCACACCTTCAAACCTGGCATGTATGCACTTTAGGTACATTAACAGTGGTAGCATCATTCAAGAAGTTAAATTTTTGATGGGGATGAACTGTTCTCTCTCTCTCAAGACAGACACTGGAGGGTTCATTGAATCCATAATGAAAGTCTGATATCCAGAACGCTTGACTGTCGTTCTGATCCCTGATAATGACTTTGAAATAGATGTAATGAAGTGGAATAACTCATTTAGACTGCACCTTGTGAACATCATTATTAATTTAAAACACTCATTTTTGAAGATTAAAAGTAGCTGTTGACAATCTATGCTGGCAAACAAAGAACTGAGCTAAACAGTGGGGCTGGATTTCCAGTCCTGATTTCCATCCTTTCATACCACTCCTGCCCCATAAAGGATATGAAAAATTACCAACATTAACCCACAAGTATTTCTGTTGGCATAAAACAATAGATAAATGACATTCTACCTCCTTCAAGCCCTTGGGTAGGAAAAATGGCTGATCTGTGTCCAGTTCTGGGCCCCTCAGTTTAGGAAGGAGGTTGAATTGCTGGAACGAGTACAGAGAAGAGCAACAAAGTTGGTGAGGGGTTTGGAACACAAGCCCTATGAGGAGAGACTGAGGGAGCTGGGGCTGCTTAGCCTGGAGAAGAGGAGACTCAGGGGTGACCTTATTGCTCTCTACAACTACCTGAAGGGGATTGTAGACAGGCAGAGGTTGGTCTCTTCTCCCAGGCAACCAGCACCAGAACAAGAGGACACAGTCTCAAGCTGTACCAGGGGAAGTTTAGGCTCAAGGTGAGGAGAAAGCTCTTCACAGAGAGTTGTTAGCCATTGGAATGTGCTGCCCAGGGAGGTGGTGGAGTCACCTTCCCTGGAGGTGTTCAAGAGGGGATTGGACGTGGCACTTGGTGCCATGGTTTAATGGTTTTGTGGTCATGAGGTGTTGGGTGACAGGTTGGACTTGATGATCTTTGAGGTCTTTTCCAACCTTATTGATTCTATGGTTCATCAAGTTTTTTTCCTAGCCTATATCAAGCACCAAAGACAATTTTAGTGGTCACAGCAATGCACCAAATTGACCATGTGGGAAACCCTTATTTAAAATCACAAGATCACAGAATATTAGGGACTATAAGACACCCTGAAAGATCATCCAGTCCACCCCCCTTGCCAGAGTGGGATCAGCTAGACCTGATCACACAGGAACTCATCCAGGTGGGTGTTGAATATCTCCGGAGAGGGAGACTCCACAACCCACCCTGGGCACCCTGTGCCAGCCTCACAGTGGAAAAAGTTTTCCTCATATTTCCATGGAACATCCTATGCCTCAACTTCCACACATTGCCCCTTTCACTGTCATTGGGCGCCACTGAGAAGACTCTGGCTCCATCCTCTTGGCACTCACCCTTTATATATTTATATACATTGATGAGGTCACCTCTCAGTCTCCTCCTCTCCAAACTAAAGAGCCCCAGCTCCCTTAGTCTCACCTCATAAGGAAGATATTCTACTCCCTTCATCTTTTTTGTGGCTCTGCACTGGACACTTTCAAGCACTTCCCTGAGGTCCTTCTTGAACTGAGGGACCCAGAACTGGACACAGTATTCCAGATGTGGCCTCACCAGGGCAGAGTAGAGAGGGAGGAGAACCCCTCTTGAACTGCTGACCACACCCCTCCTAATACATCCTGGAATGGCATTGCCAGGGCAGTTTCTAGAGTTAATTCAAACTGTTAGAGGTTACCATTGCACTTAGACTGGGTGATATGAGACAGTGCATTTAGATGGATGACATGAGACAACACAGTAATGCTCCTACATCCTGTGATTTTCAGTGTGTTTTTTCTTCACTGCACTCAGATATCCCTGAAATGTTATTCAACTGCCTCAAAAATTCTCAAAGGAAAAAAAAAAGTTTGCTCCTGTATCACTGTCTCACAAACTGGAAAACTCCAGAATCAGAGCTCTTCAAACTTACTCTTCTCCTGTGTGCTGGCAGCAAAAGATCATGAGGTAGCACATCTTTGCTCAGATAAATGAGACACAAGCAGCCTTGCCCATGCATCCTTCATGGGGTCACAGAATTTTAGGGGCCAGAAGGGACCTTGAAAGGTCATTCAGTCCACACACCTACTCCACCCCTGCACACACACACACACACACCCCAGAGCAGGATCACCTATACCAGATCACAAAGAAACTCTCCAGGCAATTTTCCTCACACACTCACAATTCTCTGCCTTGGTTGCTGATGATACCAAGCTGGGGGCAGGAGTTAATCTGCTGGAGGGTAGAGAGGCTCTGCAGAGGGACCTTGACAGGCTGGACAGATGGGCAGAGTCCAAGGGCAGGAGATTGAACACATCTAAGTGCCGGGTTCTGCACATTGGCCACAACAACCCCATGCAGTGCTACAGGCTGGGGTCAGAGTGGCTGGAGAGCAGCCAGGCAGAGAGGGACCTGGGGGTGCCAGTTGATGGCAGGCTGAACATGAGCCTGCAGTGTGCCCAGGCAGCCAGGAGGGCCAATGGCATCCTGGCCTGCATTAAGAACAGTGTGGCCAGCAGGAGCAGGGAAGTCATTGTGCCCCTGTACACTGCACTGGTTAGGCCACACCTCGAGTCCTGTGTCCAGTTCTGGGCCCCTCAGTTTAGGAAGGAGGTTGACTTGCTGGAACAAGTCCAGAGAAGGGCAACAAAGTTGGTGAGGGGTTTGGAACACAAGCCCTATGAGGAGAGGCTGAGGGAGCTGGGGTTGCTCAGCCTGGAGAAGAGGAGACTCAGGGGAGACCTTATCACTCTCTACAACTACCTGAAGGGAGACTGTAGACAGGCAGAGGTTGGTCTCTTCTCCCAGGCAGCCAGTACCAGAACAAGAGGACACAGTCTCAGGCTGCACCAGGGGAGGTTTAGGATGGATGTTAGGCAGAAGTTCTATACAGAGAGAGTGATTGCCCCATTGGAATGGGCTGCCCAGGGAGGTGGTGGAGTCGCTGTCATTGGAGGTGTTGAGGAGGAGACTTGATGGGGTGCTTGGTGCCATGGGTTAGTTGTTTAGGTGGGTTGGATTGGTTGATGGGTTGGACACAATGATCTTGAAGGTCTCTTCCAACCTGGTTTGGTTTATTCTAAATAAAAGTTTATTCCATGAAGGATTAATGCTGATTGCCTTGTTTTATGATTCAGCCATGCTTTGGTCCAGTATTCCTGGAGAAAGTTTTCACAGATATAGTTTGTGAGAGCATGGAATGTGGGAGGAGGGGTTTATAAAAGTACAGAAAGGAAAAAAAATGTTCAGATTTGGCAGGTTTTCTGTGTTTGATGAAGACAAAAATGAAGGCTCTGGGTCTTACAGACTGTTCACAATCAATGGTTTGGATTACAACAAGTGTAAAACCTTGCACAAAAGCTGTAAGAATGGTGTGATTCTTTTGAGACAGTGCGGTTAAAGAAAACAAATCTTCCTGTTCTCATTATGATCCAAAATCCCCAACAAATGCAGGAATCTGAAGAACCCAGATAGAACAATGTTTGGGCTTTTTTATTACAGAAGCACCAGCCTCTCCACAAGGTCCTTTCAGGTAGTTGTAGAGCAATGAGGTCTCCCCTCAGCCTCCTCTTCAAACTAACCAGCCCCAGCTCCTTCAGTCACTTTTCATAAGATTTATTCTCCTGACCTTTCCTCAGCTTCCTTGCCCTCCTCTACACTGGCTCCAGCACCTCCACATCCCTCTTGTATTAAGGTGCCCAACACTGGACACAATACTTGAAGTGTGGCCTCACCAGAGCTGAGTACAAGAGGACAATCACCTCTCTACTCTTGCTGGACACAGCATCTCTAATCCAAGCCAGGATGCCAGTAGATATATCCCAGCTTGAGTCACTATATTTGTGTTCTCTCAGAAGGGCAGTACTAAATTACAGGAGTTCATAAGGGGGGGGGGGGGGGGGGGTGGGGGGGGGAAAAAAAAGGAAGAAAAAAGAAAGGAAGGGGAAAAAAAAGAAGAAAAAAAGAAAGGAAGGGGGAAAAAAAGAAGAAAAAAGAGGAAAAACAAAGAAGAAAAAAGAAAGGGAAAAAAAAAGAAGAAAAAAAGAGGAAAAAAAAAGAAGAAAAAAGAAAGGAAGAAAAAAAAACGAAGAAAAAAAAAGAGAAAAAAAAAAAGAAGAAAAAAGAGGGAAAAAAAAAAGAAGAAAAAGGAAAGAAAGAAAAAAAAAGGAAGAAAAACGAAAGGAAGAAAAAAAAAGAAAAAAAAGAAAAAAAAAAAGAAAAAAAAAAGAAAAAAAAAGAAGAAAAAAGAAGGGAAAAAAAAAGAAGAAAAAGAAAGAAAAAAAAAAGAAGAAAAAAGAGAAAAAAAAAGAAGAAAAAAAGAAAAAAGAAAGGAAGAAAAAGAAAAAAAAAAAGAAAAAAAAAGAAGAAAAAAGAGGGGGAAAAAAAGAAGAAAAAAGAAAGGAAAAAAAAAAGAAGAAAAAGAAAAAAAAGAAAAAAAAAGAAGAAAAAAGAAGGGGAAAAAAAAGAAGAAAAAAGAAGGAAAAAAAAAAGAAGAAAAAAGAGGAAAAAAAAGAAGAAAAAAAGAAAAAAGAAAGAAAAAAAAAGAAGAAAAAGAAAAAAAGAAAAAAAAAAGAAGAAAAAAGAGGGGGAAAAAAAAGAAGAAAAAACAGGGGGGAAAAAAAAGAAGAAAAAAGAAAGGAAAAAAAAAGAAGAAAAAAGAGGGGAAAAAAAGAAGAAAAAAAAAAGAAAGGAAGGAAAAAAAAAGAAGAAAAAGAAAAAAAAAGAAGGAAAAAAAAAAGAAGAAAAAAGAGGGAAAAAAAAGAAGAAAAAAGAAAGGAAAAAAAAAAAAGAAAAAAGAGGGAAAAAAAAAGAAGAAAAAAGAAAGCAAAGAAAAAAAAAAAGAAGAAAAAAGAGGGGGGAAAAAAGAAGAAGAAGAAGAAGAAGAAAAATAAGAAGAAGAAAATAAACCAGGATGTTCCTAAAGCAATAACAAAAGCTGCAGTAACCCTGCCTCAAGCATCCACCTGAGAGACAAATAAACCCCCAACTACTTAACATTTAGTGAACAAAAATGTTGAACTGAGTCATAGTTTGATTTCAGCTGAGGATAATTTGGGGATAGTCTTTTGAGAGGAGGTTACCTAAACAGGGAATAGTTGCATGGCTCTTTGACAGCAGCTAACATAAATACTGCCTTGACAAGAGTAAACTCTGTGAAATTGTCTCAGAAAAAAAACAATCATTGGGGAATATAAACAACAACAAAATGGGTGAAAAGTGAAAAGAAGCTACAGACTTGTAAATAGGGAAGCACAAGCATAAACATTGCTCTGCAGTTCTCTCTCAGAAGGGTGATGTCCTTGACTTTTGTTTCTGTATCCTATAACCTTCTCCGAAGTTCTGTGCGGTGTTGGTTCTCATTTGCACTTCTGCCATCATTACAGCAGAGTAAGTTGCTCTGGGAGTATCACAAGTTTGAATAGATGGAGATCTAGCTCTAGGAATGTGATGCACATATTGAAATGTGGATGTCTGGCTGAGCTATTTATCTGCTTTTTAGCCAAGAAGTGGCAGTTCTGAGGTACAATCCATCATGTCATAAAATGGATGTCTTCATAAAGGTTAGATGGACCTCACATATTTCTCTCCCTTGGCAAGGAAGGAGAGCCAGGTAATGAGTTCACATGCAAATATCCATGGTGTGAGCACCTGAAGTGACCTAAGATGAATCCTAATCCTGGCTTCACTAATACAATTAAAAATCTGTGGCCTTTACTTCCCTGTTAACACTGTTACTATCCCAGAATAAATGATGCAAAGCAGGGGTGATGGAATAGGACCCTTGACAAGCATTAGCTCTGGAAAGCACATAACATACTGGAACATCTCCAGTGTCTTTGTGTGCTTCTGCCAGGGATTTCAAGAGTGTAACCAACTACTTCTGGCTGATAATTTTGGAGGTTGCTGAAGTGCAGCATGAACACCTGGTCTTCAGCATCCAGGCTGTACCAAAGGTCACAGAACGTGAGACCTGCTGAGCTGCTGGAAATACTTTATAGCATCCCTCTTTGCAGTCCTCTTCTAAAAGGAAAAGAGATTTTAGGGAGGGTGAAATCAGAGCTCTTCACAAATCCTGAGTAAATGAGCTTTAATGTTCTTCCTTGAAACTGAGTGGGAGAGGTAGGGAAAGAGAACAGAAAGGAAATTCCCTCTGTTTCACAGACACAGATGGAGGAGGAACAGGACATCTGCTCCTCCAGCGGGCTGCAGTAGTGGCTGCTTCCCTGGAAGAGACCATCCGGAGGGTTTCTGACCTATTTGTGCCATGTCCTTTTATCTCCTGCTACTTACATGGCCTGATAATGGTAGAGCAGAGAAAGTTACAGTGAATCATACAGCTGACTACAAAGCTGTTTCAGGGGCTCCCTTCTCACACTGCCCAGGCACCCCACAGACTAATTCCCACCCCATCTGTGTCACTCTGTAGGATGAGTACAAGGGTTTCACCTTAATATTACCGTCCTCTTTTCTCAGAAAGCCAACTTCACTGTGACAGATTTTACTAGGAATACAACACTGAGATCTTCATCCAGTGTAAATCAGAGATCAGTTATTGTAGGAGAAGAAATTGTCTTCAAAATTTAGAAAAAAATGCTCTGTACTGTTGTACCCAGCAGAGAATCATAAACTCACAGAATTGTCAGGGTTGGAAGGGACCTCAAGGATCAGCTAGTTCCAATCCCCCTGCCATGGGCAGGGACACCTCACACTATAGCAGGTTGCTCAGAGCCACATCCAGCCTGGCCTTAAAAACCTCCAGGGATGGGGCTTCTACCACCTGCCTGGGCAACCTCTTCCAATGTCTCACCACCCTCATGGGAAAGAACTTCTTCCTAACATCCAATCTAAATCTGCCCTCCTCTAGCTTGGATCCATTCCCCCTAGTCCTGTCATTACCTGACACCCTAAAAAGTCCCTCCCCAGCTTTTTTGTAGGCCCCCCTCAGATATTGGGAGTCCACAATAAGGTCTCCTCACAGCCTTCTTTCCAGACTGAACAGCCCCAACTCCCTCAGTCTGTCCTCATAGGAGAAGAGCTCCAGCCCTCTGATCATCCTCATGGCCTTTCTTTGGACACATTCCAACTTCTCCAGATCCTTCTTGTAATAGGGGCTCCAGAACTGGATAGGATAGGATAGGATAGGATAGGATAGGATAGGATAGGATAGGATAGGATAGGATAGGATAGGATAGGATAGGATAGGATAGGAGAATAGAATAGAATAGAATAGAATAGAATAGAATAGAATAGAATAGATCAGACCAGGTCGGAAAAGACCTTTGAGATCATCGTGTCCAACCTATCAGCCAGCACCATTTAATCAACTAAACCACAGCACCAAGCACCCCATCCAGTCTCTTCCTAAACATGTCCAGTGACAGCAACTCCACCACCTCCCTGGGCAGCCCATTTCAATGGGCAAGCCCTCTCTCTATGAAGAATTTCATCCTAACATGCAGTTTAAACCTCCCCTGGTGCAGCTTGAGACTGTGTCCTCTTGTTCTGGTACTGCCGGTGGGGTCTCACCCGAGTGGCGTAGAGGGGGAGAGCGAAAGAATTCTCCACCTGAAACCTTGAAATCATTCCAACCTATGCACACATGCAAGATGCTATTGTTTTATTTATTTATTAATATATATTAAAAATTGTAAGAGATTGATTTTCTGTGCTTGCTCTCTGGATTGCTTGTGACAGCAATGCTCAGAGCATGCCAAGCAATGCTTGCTTAACACGGTTCACATAGTTATTCATTCTAGAATAAACCTTTATTTAGAATAAACCAAACCAGACTGGAAGAGACCTTCAAGATCATCGTGTCCAACCCATCAACCAATCCAACCCACCTAAACACCTAACCCATGGCACCAAGCACCCCATCAAGTCTCCTCCTCAACACCTCCAATGACGGCAACTCCACCACCTCCCCAGGCAGCCCATTCCAATGGGCAATCACTCTCTCTGTATAGAACTTCTTCCTAACATCCTGACCAAACCTCCCCTGGCGCAGCCTGAGACTGTGTCCTCTTGTTCTGGTACTGGCTGCCTGGGAGAAGAGACCAACCTCTGCCTGTCTACAACCTCCCTTCAGGTAGTTGTAGAGCGCAATAAGGTCACCCCGAGCCTCCTCTTCTCCAGGCTGAGCAACCCCAGCTCCCTCAGCCTCTCCTCACAGGGCTGTGTTCCAAACCCCTCACCAACTTTGTTGCCCTTCTCTGGACTCACTCCAGCAAGTCAACCTCCTTCCTAAACTGAGGAACCCAGAACTGGACACAGGACTCAAGGTGTGGCCTAACCAGTGCAGTGTACAGGGGCAGAATGACCTCCCTGCTCCTGCTGGCCACACTCTTCCTGATGCAGCCCAGGATGCCATTGGCCCTCTTGGCTGCCTGGGCACACTGCAGGCTCATGTTCAGCCTGCCATCAACCAGTACCCCCAGGTCCCTCTCCACCTGGCTGCTCTCCAGCCACTCTGACCCCAGCCTGTAGCACTGCTGGGTTTCGCCTCTAAATTCCAACTCATTCTGTCATTGCCAGGGCCAAATATCGACAATTTAAATCAGTGCAGTTGCTAAGGTAATCATATAAAGATATATCTATATAAACAGTTATTAAACTGTAATTTAATTCAGTGGGCAAACAGTCAGGAAAAGGCTAAGTCCTAGCTGCCTTATGCCAGTTTCTACGCTGCCTGCAATGGGATTAGTCACCTAACAGAAGTAGGAGTTGGTTCTGTAACAAATCCACAAACACACACAGAGAAATGGAGTTAATCCTGAAATACCATTTTTAGCTTGCTCTCATTGTGTCTCTTTAATATTACAGAGGTCTCCTAGTAGTGACAGTTTTAACCTTGGCTCTCTTGCTTTTTGAGAGATGAAGTCAGCCCTTCATCTGAATGGCTTTTTCATAGTTTAATACCCTCATCAGTTTTACTTGAAAGCCAGGCTAAAAAAAATAATGAATAATAAATTTGATGAGAGCTGGTTAAAGAAAGCATTGCATTGAATCTGGATTGCTCTCAGCTGTCTTAATTGAACAAAGGGAAACTTTCCAAATACACCTTTTATATTGGCTGACTGCCTTAAAAATTCACTGAAGCTGGGGGTGGGGGTGGGGGGGGAAGTCTTTCTTCCCCAATTTGGAATAGAATAGAATAGAATAGACCAGACCAGACCAGACCAGACCAGACCAGCTTGGAAGAGACCTTCAAGATCATCATGTCCAACCTATCAGCCAACACCACCCAACCAACTAAACCATGCAACCAAACACCCTGTCAAGTCTCCTCCTGAACATCTCCAGTGATGGCGACTCCACCACCTCCAGGGCAGCCCATTCCAATGGGCAATCACTCTCTCTATGTAAAACTTCCTCCTGACCTCCAGCCTGAACCTCCCCTGGTGCAGCCTGAGACTGTGTCCTCTTGTTCTGGTCCTGGTTGCCTGGGAGAAGAGACCAACCTCTGCCTGTCTACAACCCTCCTTCAGGCCTCCTGGCTGCCTGGGCACACTGCAGGCTCATGTTCAGCCTACCATCGACCAGCACCCCCAGGTCCCTCTCTGCCTGGCCGCTCTCCAGCCACTCCGACCCCAGCCTGTAGCTCTGCATGGGGTTGTTGTGGCCAATGTGCAGAACCCGGCACTTGGATGTGTTAAATTAAAGCATATACTGTGAAAAAAAAAAAACAACAAAGCAAACCAAAGAAAACCAAAACAAAGCAAAACAAAACTGAACAAAATAAAACAAAACAACTATTAATTGTTTTTTTCTATGAACTTAGATCAGAAATAATATAAAACATTATTTCATTGCAAATTGGCATCAGAATTAAGCTGTATTATGTTTCTGGAATAGGTTACAGGGTTGTAGGTTTTGTCATTGGGGTAATTTTGCATATGGATAAAGTGATATCTATAGAATATCATTTAGTATGGATAGAATTATATTCTATCCCTATTCTATTCTATTCTATTCTATTCTATTCTATTCTATTCTATTCTATTCTATTCCTTATTCTGTTCTATTCTATTCTGTTCTATTCTATTCTATTCTGTTCTATTCTATTCTATTCTATTCTATTCTATTCATATAATGCATCCCTGGTTTTTAAAAGCAAAAGGTCCTCTTCTTATTTGGGTAGACATATATCAACAAAAGTACCAGCACAATTTCCTAGGGATGTAGAAGTTGGTCTGCAAGGTCTGGCCCCAAAGAGATACAAGAGCTGCTGATGTCTGGAAACAGTTGAAGGGAGCTAGATAGTGGCATCAAGATGATTGACTGGAGCTTGGGTTATGTTACCATCTAGAGATGTTCTCTACAACTACCTGAAGGGAGGTTGTAGACAGGCAGAGGTTGGTCTCTTCTCCCAGGCAGCCAGTACCAGAACAAGAGGACACAGTCTCAGGCTGCACCAGGGGAGGTTTAGGCTGGATGTTAGGAAGAAGTTCTATACAGAGAGAGTGATTGCCCATTGGAATGGGCTGCCCGCGGAGGCAGTGGAGTCACCATCATTGGAGGTGTTCAGGAGGAGACTTGATGGGGTGCTTGGTGCCATGGGTTAGTTGTTTAGGTGGGTTGGAGTTGGATGCGATGATCTTGAAGGTCTCTTCCAACCTGGTTCGGTTCGGTTCGGTTCTATTCTATTCTATTCTATTCTATTCTATTCTATTCTATTCTATTCTATTCTATTCTATTCTATTCTATGGGAAGATAAACCTGAAATGGGATGTTCCATCAAGCTGTGTCATCCGTTTCATATATTACCCCATGGTCTGTGATCTGCACAGTCTGGTTTTCCAGCAACAGCTGAAGGGTGATGCAGTAGGTAGCTGAAATAAAGTGGTGCAAATAAATCCAGCCTTATTGTCTTGGTGCTTTCTGGCAGTGGAATGGGGTTTCTGAATCCTTGAACTGCCGCAGCCTCTGGTGATGGGGAGGGCCTGGGAGAGAGGCAAAATGAAGCTTATGGTGGCAATGCCCTATAAGGACATTTCCAGAAGTGGAGGAACAGCAGCACAGTCAGGGTTAGCATCCCTCCACCATGTGTATTTTGAAACACAGGATTTGTACAGTGGTTAGCAAAATTCCCCTCAAAATCAGCACATTCTGGTATTGCCTGGTTTGGCACCATGTGGTGCAGGCTGCCAAAACCCACTGGTGGGGTGTCAGGTACCTCATGGAGACTGCTCTGTAGGGCAGGACTTCACAGGATCACAGAGTCACAGAACAGTTGGGAGGGACTTCCAGATATCATCGAGTTCCACCTCCCTGCCAAAGCAGGATCACCAAGGGTAGTCTGCACAGGAATGCAGCCAGGGGGGTTTTGAGTGTTTCCAGAGGAGACTCCACAACCTCTCTGGGCAGCCTGTTCCAGTGCTCCATCACCCTCACTGTGAAGAAGTTTTTCCTCATGTTGAGGTGAAACCTTCTATGTTCAAGTTTGTATCCATTGTTCCTTGTCTTACTACTGCACACTACCAAAAAGGGCTTGGCCTCCTCCACTTGACACCCACCCCTCAGATATTTGTACACATTGATAATGTCCCCCCTCAGTCTTCTCAAGACAAAGCAGCCCCAGGGCTCTCAATCTGTCTTTACAGGGGAGATGCTCAAGTCCCCTAATCATCCTTGTGGCTCTCCTTTGGATACTCTCCAGCAGGTCTCTGTCTCTCTTGAACTGGGGAGCCCAAAATTTGACATAGTATTCCAGGTGTGGTCTCAGCAGGGCAGAGCAGAGGGAGGAAAAAACCTCCCTAGACCTGCAGGACACACTTTCCTTTCTGCACCCCAGGATCCCATTGGCTCTCATGGCCACAAGGGCACACTGCTGTCCCATGCAGAACTTGCTGCCCACCAGCACTCCAAGGTCTTTCTCCATGGAGCAGCTTTCCAGCAGGGCAGCCCCTAACCTCTACTGGTGCCTGCTGTTACTCCTCCCCAGATGCAGGACCCTGCACTTGTCCTTACTGAACTGCATGAGGTTTATCTGCACCCAGTCTCAGCCTGTCCGGGTCACTTTGGATGGCAGCACAGCCTGACAGGTGTCAGTCATCCCCCCCAGTTTTGTATCATCAGGAACTTGCTGAGGGTACTCTCAATCCCTTCTCATCCAAGTCGCTGATAAAGGTATTGAACAAAACTGGACCCGGTATTGATCACTGAGGAACACCACGGGCCGCAGGCCTCTGAGTTGACTCTATGCCACTGTATCACAGTATCACAGTATCACAGTATCACTTAGGTTGGAAAGGACCTCGAGGATCATCGAGTCCAACCTGACACCGCAGACCCCATGACTAGACCATGGCACCAAGTGCCACGTCCAATCTCCCCTTGAATGCCTCCAGGGTCGATGACTCAACCACCTCCCTGGGCAACCCATTCCAATGCCGAATGACTCGCTCGGTGAAGAACTTCCTCCTCACCTCGAGTCTGAACCTCCCCTGGCGCAGCTTGAGACTGTGTCCCCTTGTTCTGGTGCTGGTTGCCTGGGAGAAGAGGCCAACTCCCTCCTGGCTACAACCACCCTTCAGGTAGTTGTAGAGGGCAATAAGGTCACCCCTGAGCCTCCTCTTCTCCAGGCTAAACAATCCCAGCTCCCTCAGCCTCTCCTCATAGGGCTTGTGTTCAAGGCCTCTCACCAGCCTTGTTGCCCCCTGAGCTCTGTTGCTGAGCCAGTTTTCAATGCACCTCATAGACCAACTGTCTGTGCCACATTTCCTGAGCTTTTCTATGACAATATTAGGGGAGGCAGTTACTGGAGGCAGTGACTTGTATGCCTGTGCCCCAACCATGAGACCAAATATTTTTCCATATGCAAAGGTTACCAGCCTCTCAGGAGAGGCAGAAACATGTAATTTACATAGTAAATAAGCCTGAGTAGAAGAAGGCAGCATACCAAAAAAAGAAAAAGGTACACATTTGAAAGGAAGGAGCATTATTGATTGTTTCCTAATTCTCTCAGTCTGTCCTCATAGGAGAGGAGCTCCAGCCCTCTAATCATTCTCATGGCCCTTCTCTGGACACCTTCCAGCACATACAGATCTTTCCGGTAAGAGGGGCTCCAGAACTGGATGCAGTACCCCAGGTGGGGTCTCACCAGAGTGGAGTAGAGGGGTAGAATCACCTCGAGGCAGCCAGCACCAGAACAAGAGGACACAGTCTAAAGCTGCACCAGGGGAGATTGAGGCTGGATGTTAGGAAGAAGTTCTTCACAGAAAGAGAGATTGGCCATTGGAATGGGCTGCCCAGGGAGGTGGTGGAGTCAGCATCACTGGAGGTGTTTAAAGAGAGACTGGATGAGGCACTTGGTTTAGTTGATTAGATGGTGTTGGATGGTAGGTTGGACTAGATGATCTTGAAGGTCTTTTCCACCCTGGTTAATTCTAGTCTAGTCTAGTCTAGTCTATTCTCCCTTGACCTGCTGGCTATGCTACATCTCTACACATAGTTCCTCATATTTGTCAGATAAATTTCAGGTTCATGGGAGCTGCTATTTGTCATTGGGGGTACGGCAATTAGACCCAAATTGTACTAAAAAAGACACAGAAATTAGTATTCATAGACATGTAATAAAAGAATCTTAATGTTTTTAAAGAGCAGTTAGGCTTCTTCAGAAAATGCCCAAATTAGGAGAGAACTTGAATTTAGCTTACTTTGGGGTCGGAGTGGCTGGAGAGCTCCCAAACAGAAAGAGACCTGGGGGTGCTGATCGACAGCCACCTGAATATGAGCCAGCAGTGTGCCCAGGTGGCCAGGAGGGCCAATGGCATCCTGGCCTGCATTAGGAAGAGTGTGGCCAGCAGGAGCAGGGAAGTCATTGTGCCCCTGTACTCTGCATTGGTTAGGCCACACCTTGAGTCCTGTGTCCAGTTCTGGGCCCCTCAGTTTAAGAAGGACATTGAGACACTTGAACGTGTCCAGAGAAGGGCAACAAGGCTGGGGAGAGGCCTTGAACACAAGTCCTATGAGGAGAGGCTGAGGGAGCTGGGGTTGTTTAGCCTGGAGAAGAGGAGGCTCAGGGGTGACCTCATTGCTCTCTACAACTACCTGAAAGGTGGTTGTAGCCAGGAAAGGGTTGGCCTCTTCTCCCAGGCAACCAGCACCAGAACAAGGGGACACAGTCTCAAGCTGTGCCAGGGGAGGTTTAGACTCGAGGTGAGGAGGAAGTTCTTCACCGAGCGAGTCATTCGTCATTGGAATGTGCTGCCCAGGGAGGTGGTGGAGTCACCATCCCTGGAGGCGCTCAAGAGGAGATTGGACGTGGCACTTGGTGCCATGGTCTAGTCATGGGGTCTGTGTTGATAGGTTGGACTCGATGATCTTTGAGGTCTCTTCCAACCTTTGTGATACTGTGATACTGTGATACTGTGATACTTGTGAGTACAATTAATAATACCCTTTTGCCACAGCACTTTGGCCTTATTTTTATTGGAGGATGGGCAGATCTCATTGAGGGGCAGGTTAATCAAATATCCCACTTCCAGTAAGCTTGAGCCTTACTTACACATTATTAGTGCAATTATTCAAATCCCCTATTTGAATTATTAACCTCCTCACAAGATTTACTACAATGATCTCTCTCCAATATTATTGTTGCTTACCAACATTAATGAATGTGTCCCTAGCTCTCTGGTTTGAGGTTACTTCTCTCTGAGACAGGGAGACATGAAAAACTGATGTCAAACTCAGAATTATCATGGAACCACAGAATGTTAGGGGCTGGAAGGGACATTGAAAGGTCATCCAGACCAGCCCCCCTGCCAGAGCAGGATCACCTAGAGCACATCATGCAGAAATTCACCCAGGCTGATTTTTAATGTCTCCAGAGAAGAAGACTCCACAACCCCTCCAGGCAGCCTGTTCCAATGTTCTGTCACCCTCACAGCAGAAACATTTTTCCTCCTGTTTCCATGGAACATCCTGTGCCTCAACTTCTACCCATTGCCCCTTTCACTGTCATTGGGCAGCAACAAAGAAGCCTGGCTCCATCCTCTTGGCACTCACCCTGCACATCTTTATCAGCATGAATGAGGTCACCTCTCAGTCTCCTCTTCTCCAAGCTAAAGAGCCCCAGCTCCCTCAGTCTCTCCTCATAAGGAAGATGTTCCACTCTCTTCATCCTATTTGTGGCTCTGCACTGGACTCTTTCAAGCAGTTCCCTGAGGTCCTTCTTGAACTGAGGGGCCCAGAACTGGACACAATATTCCAGATGCAGCTTCACCAGGGCCGAGTAGAGTATCAAATCTTGCCTAAATTTGGATGCCCGATTTTAGGAGCTCAGAGCCTGGTTTTGTTTTCCCTGTGTTCACACCACAGCTAGCAATTTTAAGTGCGGCTGTGAACGTTCAGCCCTTTTCTAATTTAGACCCAGATGTCTCCCATTGGGCTACAGGAAAATGAAAAATGACAGAAGCAGGGACAGCATCAATCTCTCCAGGGCAGCATTCAATTTCCCGAGGTCCCCTGCCTTATTCGCTGCGCGTTTTATGATGCCCGGAGCTACTGAAGCAGGAGTCACACTGACGACAGCTAGACCAGCTGCATAACCCTGAAACCCTCTTTAATTAGATGATTCTTTTCCCATTTATCTCCATTTATTAGGGCAGAGAAAGAGCCATCTTCAGAGAAATACCACAGTGCAAACACTCCATGAGCCCTCACGACCTTTAGTTTCTGGAAGCACTCTTCACTTTTTCTTTAGATCATATACTACCACGTGTCAAACCTGACAGTGTTCAGTATTTGTTAGTTTTTGTCATGTCTCATTTGAGGAAATCCAGAACTGAGAGCCAAGCAGCTCGTCATTTCTAAACCTGCTGTTAAAGAAAAGCACAGTTAAAAATTTCACAGTATCACAGTATAACTAAGGTTGGAAGAGACCTCAAAGATCATCGAGTCCAACCTATCAACACAGACCCCATGACTACACCATGGCACCAAGTGCCACATCCAATCCCCTCTTGAACACCTCCAGGGATGGTGACTCCACCACCTCCCTGGGCAGCACATTCCAATGACGAACGACTCGCTCGGTGAAGAACTTTCTCCTCACCTCAAGCCTAAACCTCCCCTGGCGCAGCTTGAGACTGTGTCCTCTTGTTCTGGTGCTGGTTGCCTGGGAGAAGAGACCAACCCCTTCCCGGCTACAACCACCTCTCAGGTAGTTGTAGAGGGCAATGAGGTCACCCCTGAGCCTCCTCTTCTCCAGGCTAAACAATCCCAGCTCCCTCAGCCTCTCCTCACAGGGCTGTGCTCACGGCCTCTCCCCAGCCTTGTTGCCCTTCTCTGGACACGTTCAAGTGTCTCAATGTCCTTCTTAAACTGAGGGGCCCAGAGCTGGACACAGTACTCAAGCTGCGGCCTAACCAAAGAAGAGTACAGGGGCACAATGACTTCCCTGCTCCTGCTGGATACACTCTTCCTAATGCAGGCCAGGATGCCATTGGCCCTCCTGGCCACCTGGGCACACTGCTGGCTCATATTCAGGCAGCTGTCAATCAGCACCCCCAGGTCCCTCTCTGTTTGGCAGCTCTTCAGCCACTCCGACCCCAGCCTGTAGCTCTGCATGGGATTGCCATAGCCAAAGTGCAGCCCCTGGCACTTGGACTTGTTGAATGCCATCCCATTGGACTCTGCCCATCTCTCCAGTCAGTCGAGGTCCCTCTGCAGAGCCTTTCTACCCTCTAACTGACTAACATCTGCTCCTAACTTGGTGTCATCTGCAAACTTGCTGATGACTGACTCAACCCCCTCATCCAGATCATCAATGAAGATGTTAAAGAGGATGGGGCCTAGCACTGATCCCTGGGGGACGCCACTGGTCCTCATCATTTCTCAGAAAAAACTATTTGTATGGTGTAGCTGAAGCAGAAATTCTGGTAAGAAAGGCACTTTTGTTTTATAATCAAACAACAGGCAAACATGAAATCAATACAGGTGACAAAGGTTAGCTGTTAGTGTTTTTGTGATAGGTGATGATATGCAACTGCTACTGTCAAAACTGTTTCATCAAAGCCTGTTTCAAATACATGATGCCAACTACTAGCTGATCAGACACTGTCTCTGAAGGTACATCTTTATGTTCTAAGAGTGATTGCTTCCATTCTGGTTGGTTTGGATCTTGGGGTGAAACTGCCCAATAGTAGAATTTATGTCTGGCTGGAATTATCATAGTATCATAGTATTATTCAGGGTTGGAAGGGACAACAAGGATCATCTAGCTCCAACCCACCTGCCATGGGCAGGGACACCCCACACTACATCAGGCTGGCCAGAGCCTCGTCCAGCCTGGGCTTAAACACCTCCAGGGACAGGGCCTCAACCACCTCCCTGGACAACCCATTCCAGGGCTTCACCACTCTCATGGTGAAGAACCTTCTCCTCACATCCAGCCTGAATCTCCCCACCTCCAGCTTCATTCCATTCCCCCTAGTCCTATCGCTACCTGAGATCCTGAGAAGTCCTTCCCCAGCCTTCCTGTAGGCCCCCTTCAGATACTGGAAGGCCACAACTTCTATAACATCTCTCCTTGCTATTATGAATTGAGGAATTTCCAATTTATAATAAGTATGGTGGTATTGAGAAATAGGAATACTTTAAAAGTTGGAAAATCCTTCTTTGATCTGTGCTTTAAGACATTCCATGAAAAATGACAGTCATGTAGGGTCAGAAGTACATTGTTTCTTACAAATCTTTCCGTGGGCAATACAAGTGAGAGAAAACAATATCCAGTATACACCCAGTGCTTGTTGTAGGAGAAAGGGATTGGCTTTTAGGTTTGTAAGAGGACACAGTCTCAAGGTGCACCAGGGAGGTTTAGGCTTAGGCTGGATATTAGGAAGAAATTCTTCATAGAGAGAGTGATTGCCCATTGGAATGGGCTGTCCAGGGAGGTGGTGGGGTCGCCATCACTGGAGGAGTTTAGGAGGAGACTGGATGGGGTGCTTGGTGCCATGGTTTAGTTGATTAGAGAGTGTTGGATGATGGGTTGGACGCGATGATCTTGAAGGTCTCTTCCAACCTGGTCTGGTCTATTCTATTCTATTCTATTCTATTCCATTCCATTCCATTCCATTCCACTCCATTCCATTCCATTCCATTCCATTCCATTCCATTCCATTCCATTCCATTCCATTCCATTCCATTCCATTCCACTCCATTCCATTCCATTCCATTCCATTCCATTCCACTCCATTCCATTCCATTCCACTCTAGCATTTCCCAACTATTGAGAGCCTGCAAACTCTACTTTCTTTTACCACATGCTACCTAAGCCTTCTCTAGGACATCAACACACTAACAGCTTAGGGGCATCTCCATGCAAAATAATGAAAATGTATCTTCATAAAAGGCCTTTTTTCATTATTTTGAAATATATTTTTTTCAGTGTTATGCTGTGGAGAGGAACTATCTTGTGGTGAAAGCCTGAGGCAAAGAAATAGGGAATTTAGTTCCAGAACTGGTTTTGCCATAGCCTTTCTTAGTGACCTTGGGCTCTCCTTATCCTTGCTGTCATTCCTTTTCATCATCTTGAGGTTGGGACTAGCACAAGGTCTGCTTCAGGGCAGTTTTGTGGAGCTTGACGCATTATTCTTGGTCGAGGGTTGGATTCTCAGGTGGAATGTGCTGTGGAATTGTGAAGTGTAATACAATGGCATGAGGCGATGGAAGTGTCAAATAGAAAGTGATGTGAAGGACAACAAAAAGTCCTTCTATAAATACATTAATAGTAAGAGGAAGGGGAAGGAAAACCTCCACTCCTTGGTGGATACGGAGGGGAACATTGTAACCAAGGATAAGGAAAAGGCAGAGATACTTAACACCTTCTTTGCCTCAATTTTTACTAGAAGGGCAGAACGTCTTCCTGACAGCTGGTCTGCAGAGCTAGCAGAAGGAGCCAGGGAGCTGCACAGTTTCCCTATGTTCCATGAGGCGGTAGTTGGAACTCTCCTTAGCAGCTTGGATCCCCACAAGTCCATGGGACCAGATGGGATTCATCCTAGGGTGCTGAGAGAGCTGGCAGATGAGCTGGCCAAGCCACTCTCCATAATTTTCCAGCAGTCCTGGCTCACTGGCGAGGTCCCAGAGGACTGGAAGCTGGCCAACGTGGTGCCCATCCATAAGAAGGGCCGGTTGGATGAGCCAGGGAATTACAGGCCTGTCAGCCTGACCTCAGTGCCAGGCAAGATCATGGAACAGGTCATCCTGAGTTCAATAACACAACACTTACAGGATGGCCAAGGGATCAGGCCTAGCCAGCATGGATTTAGGAAGGGCAGGTCCTGCCTGACCAACCTGATCTCCTTCTATGATCAGGTGACCCGCCTGGTGGATGTGGGGAGGCCTGTTGATGTAGTCTACCTGGACCTCAGCAAGGCCTTTGAGACCGTCCCCCATAGCAAACTGCTGGCCAAGCTGTCAGCCCATGGCTTGGATGGGAGCACACTGCGATGGGTTAGGAACTGGCTGGAGGGCCGAGCCCAGAGAGTGGTGGTGAATGGTGCCACATCCAGCTGGCAACCAGTCACTAGTGGTGTGCCCCAAGGATCAGTGCTGGGCCCTGTGCTCTTTAACATCTTTATTGATGATCTGGATGAGGGCATTGAGTCCATCATCAGTAAATTTGCTGACGACACCAAGCTGGGGGCAAGAGTTGATCTGCTGGAGGGTAGAGAGGCTCTGCAGAGAGACCTCGACAGGCTGGACAGATGGGCAGAATCCAACGGCATGAGATTGAACACATCCAAGTGCCGGGTTCTGCACATTGGCCACAACAACCCCATGCAGTGCTACAGGCTGGGGTCAGAGTGGCTAGAGAGCAGCCAGGCAGAGAGGGATCTGGGGGTGCTGGTTGATGGTAGGCTTAACATGAGCCTGCAGTGTGCCCAGGCAGCCAAGAGGGCCAATGGCATCCTGGCCTGCATCAAGAACAGTGTGGCCAGCAGGAGCAGGGAGGTCATTCTGCCCCTGTACACTGCACTGGTTAGGCCACACCTCGAGTACTGTGTCCAGTTCTGGGCCCCTCAGTTTAGGAAGGAGGTTGACTTGCTGGAACGAGTCCAGAGAAGAGCAACAAAGTTGGTGAGGGGTTTGGAACACAAGCCCTATGAGGAGAGGCTGAGGGAGCTGGGGCTGCTTAGCCTGGAGAAGAGGAGACTTAGGGGTGACCTTATCACTCTCTACAACTACCTGAAGGGAGGTTGTAGACAGGCTGATGATGGTCTCTTCTCCCAGGCACCCAGTACCAGAACAAGAGGACACAGTCTCAAGCTGCGCCAGGGGAGGTTCAGGTTGGATGTTAGGAAGAAGTTCTATACAGAAAGAGTGATTGCGCTATGGAATGGGTTGCCCGGGGAGGTGGTGGAGTCGCCGTCATTGAAGGTGTTCAGAAGGAGACTTGACGGGGTGCTTGGTGCCATGGGTTAGCTGTTTGGGTGGGTTGGATTGGTTGATGGGTTGGACACGATGATCTTGAAGGTCTCTTCCAACCTGGTTTGGTTTATTCTAATTCTAATGAGTTTATTCTAATGAGTTACACAGTAGTAACAATTGTGTTAGGATATAAGCCCTTCACAAATTGCTTACCTGCTGTACAAGACACCTTTTTTTAATACCTGTAGTTCTCTTTATCCTGACCAGGATGATTAGGTACCAAGGCTCTGATAGCTACTATAAAATGCCCAGCATCACTGCCTGGCTTCGGAGCTGTCTTTACCAAGTAAGCACATACACCTTGCCCTTAACTGGGGCACCTCTGAGTCCAGACAGAATTTCATGGTAGTTTTATTTATTTCATGCCCTGCTTCTAGCAAATTCCTTGCCTTTTCCATTTACTGCTATAGCCTTAGCTTTATCAGCTTTGTAGGAATCTTGCCTACAGGAGCCTGCCCCCACATACTCCATTTTTCTGTGAGGGTCTAACTTTAGTTGATATATGTAGCAATGTGATTGCCACCTGAGAGACTTCTGTAAGAACATTCACCTGGCTTTTTGAGTATGATTAAGCACAATATCAATAATCAGGATGTTAGGGGTTGGAAGGGACCTCTGGAGATCATCGAGTCCAACCCCCCTGCCAGAGCAGGACCACATAACCATATGATCTAGTGCAGGTCACACAGGAATGCATCCAGCTGGGCCTTGAAAGTCTCCAGAGAAGGAAAGTCTCCAGAAGAATATTTAGACAGCATTGAGAACAAGCCAAATGAAATGTTTCAGAATTATTCTGGGGGATTACTGTCAAATGTGAACATTTCTATTGGAGGTCTATGTGGAATCCATGGCTGCAGGGTTTGCAGTGGTGTCTAATAGATCTCTGCTGGTCTTTTCTCCCTCGTAATGACTCATGGGACAAAAGGAAATGGCCTCGAGTTGCACCAGTGGAGGTTTAGATTGGATGTTAGAAGAAACTTCTTTCCCTGTAAGGGTCATCAAAGACTGGAATAGGCTGCCTGGGGAGGTGGTTGAATCCCAGTGCCTGGAGATGTTGGGAAGATGCAGAGATGTGGTGCTAAGGGACATGGTGTACACCAGATTCAACATATTTAGATAATTGTTTGACTCAATGATCTAAAGGTCTTTTCCAATCAAAGTGATTCTATGATTCCATAATAGAATCACAGAATTGTCAGGGTTGGAAGGGATGCCAAGGATCATCTATCTAGCTCCAACCCCACTGCCACGGGCAGGGACACCCTCCACTAGATAAGGTTGCCCAGAACCACATTCATCCTGACATTAAAAACATCCAGGGATGAAGCTTCCACCACCTCCCTGGGCAACTTATTTCAGTGTCTCACAACCCTTATGGTAATGAATTTCTAATCTTGACATCTCCTCTAGCTTGGATCCATTCCCCCTAGTCCTATCACTACCTGACACCCTAAAAAGTCTTTCACCAGCTTTCTTGTGGGCCCTGGTCTGCAGAGGACAAGGACTGGCAATATAGTAATGGCAAGGGCAGGGCTACTCTACACACTCATCTGAACTATTTGGTTAACTGCATCAAACTCTATTCCAGCACAGCCCAAAGCAGTCTTACACATCTGGGAACAGTGTACTCCAGCTGTGTCTGCAGAATGGATGTGTCCAGGAGAGGATGTAAGGATGACAGCAGACAAGCAGTTCACCATGAGAACCCAGCACTATACACAATGTGTTTGGATGAGGTTGCAAGCAACAGAAGCATGGGAAGATAGTGTGGTCAGTGGAGCTGGTAAGGTGGCTATTGAAACACCACACAGAGCCCTTTGTACACATCTTTAGAGGAGGAGAATCCAAAAAAAGAAAGCACAGGTAGACCCCACAGAAAAGAGACAATTTCTGTCAAAGTGCCAGAAATTGCAGTTGTTACTTGGGATAAAGACATTATAGGCTTTTAAAAGAGATTAAATTACACTGAATCAGCATTTTTTAGAAGGGGAAGTCTCTTCAATTTGGGAAAGAAAGCTATAGGGGAAAAAATGTAATAAGATAAAATATTTTCAGCAGGATAGTAGCTAAATAAACCAGCCCTGGTGAGACCCCACCTGGAGTACTGCATCCAGTTCTGGAGCCCCTATTACAAGAGGGATCTGGAGGTGCTGGAAGGTGTCCAGAGAAGGGCCACAAGGATGATCAGAGGGCTGGAGCACCTCTCCTGTGAGGACAGACTGAAGGAGTTGGGGCTGTTCAGTCTGCAGAAGAGAAGGCTCTGAGGTGACCTCATTGTGGCCTTCCAGTATCTGAAGGGGGCCTACAGGAAGGATGGGGAAGGACTTCTCAGGATCTCAGGTAGTGATAGGACTAGGGGGAATGGAATGAAGCTGGGGCTGGGGAGATTCAGGCTAGATGTGAGGAAGAGGTTCTTCACCATGAGAGTGGTGAAGCCCTGGAATGGGTTGTCCAGGGAGGTGGTTGGGGCCCTGTCCCTGGAGGTGTTTAAGCCCAGGCTGGCTGAGGCTCTGGCCAGGCTGATGTAGTGTGGGGTGTCCCTGCCCATGGCAGGGGAGGGGTTGGAACTAGATGATCCTTGTGGTCCCTTCCAACCCTGAATGATGCTATGATATGATACTATTTCACTACCAAGGACAGTGGTAGAGTCTCTGTCCCTTTCGATTCACAGCTTGGATGCCATCTGGAGGCTAGGCAGTAGTCCAGCACAACATCAATATCGATGATCCACAGGATGATCTAATGATCCCTTTTGGCCTGATACTCAAGGAACTGAGGTTCACAAGAGTTCTGCTATTGACTTTAACAGAGGCAGGATTTCATCTTCTGTTCCCAAGGCTTTAATAATGGAAAAGGTATTAGTTACCTCTGCTCAAATGAATGGAGGCAGAGTGATGAGCAGTACTGGGGAGGAAAGCTGCCAACAGAAAGTGGCAGCAATGATGCAAGTTGAAACCACCTTCTTCTTCCCTCCCCAACTCCCCCCCCCCTCCCCCCCCCCCCCCTTATTCTTCTTTTTTTTTGCTTCTTTTTTTTTTTCCCCCCTGAGTATTTTCTGCATTTCAGCTGCACAGCCTCTTGAAGCACATCTGTGTGGTCAGTTCTAATTATAGAACACTTCTGGGACAGAACTCAGTATACAGCAGGAACCAGGGCTGCATCCCAGGCTTTGGAAAGGGGCAGATGAGAGGAGATCCCGGTGATCCAGATTTTGCTGAAAGAATGGATGCAGTTTTTGGCAGCTGCAGGCGAGTGAAGTTGTCAAAGATGGGGCAAATTGAAGGTCACCTCTGTTCTCACTGAAGGGAAGCAGGATTAACAGCAGTGGATAATTCTGGGCTTTGGAGATGACTGCATCTCTGTCAATGAGCCAAGAGAAAAGATAGATTCTTCTGCTTCAGCGGGGTTGACTACTGCCTCAACTTCAGAAACTGGCTTATTTGAATAGCTGCATTTAGATGTCTTGCCAGAAGTGAGGCTGCTGGCTATGCACTGGCTTCTTTTAATAAAGACATGCTCAAATGTTACAAATCTGCAAATATTTCTTTCCACTCTCTCTCTGCAGCATACTCTGCACATAAAAGGCTGATCAGTTACTTAGTATCATAGTATCATTCAGGGTTGGAAGGGACCACAAGGGTCATCTAGTTCCAACCCCTCTGCCATGGGCAGGGACACCCCACACTACATCAGGCTGGTCAGAGCCTCATCCAGCCTGGGCTTAAACACCTCCAGGGAAAGGGCCTCAACCACCTCCCTGGACAACCCATTCCAGGGCTTCACCACTCTCATGGGGAAGAACCTCCTCCTCACCTGCAGCCTGAATCTCCCCACCTCCAGCTTCATTCCATTCCCCCTAGTCCTAGCACTACCTGAGATCCTGAGAAGTCCCTCCCCAGCCTTCCTGTAGGCCCCCTTCAGATACTGGAAGGCCACAATTAGGTCACCTGGGAGCCTTCTCTTCTCCAGGCTGAACAGCCCCAACTCCTTCAGTCTGTCCTCACAGGAGAGGTGCTCCAGCCCTCTGATCATCCTCGTGGCCCTTCTCTGGACACATTCAGCACGTCCATATCCCTCTTGTAATAGGGGCTCCAGAACTGGAGGCAGTACTCCAGGTGGGGTCTCACCAGGGCTGAGTAGAGGGGGAGGATCGCCTCCCTCTTCCAGACTAAGAAGAGCCAGACAGATTTGGCAGAATGGGCTGGACTGGATGATTTTGGAGGGCTCTTCCAGCCTGGATGATTCCATGCTTTTCCATAATGAAAATATTCTAGGTTTAAAGGTCAGGTACAGCAAATACTCCAATAGTACTGTAGATACTTGAAGGCATATTTTTAGTTTTCCTGGTTTCATTTAGATTTGCATTTTGAGGCGCTGGATCGTGAAATGCAAGAGGTCTGTCTTAAGGTGCAAACATGATCCAGTAAAATAGTATCATAGTATCATAGTATCATTCAGGGTTGGAAGGGACCACGAGGATCATCTAGTTCCAACCCCCCTGCCATGGGCAGGGACACCCCACACTACATCAGGCTGGTCAGAGCCTCATCCAGCCTGGGCTTAAACACCCCCAGGGACAGGGCCTCAACCACCTCCCTGGACAACACATTCCAGGGCTTCACCACTCTCATGGTGAAGAACCTCCTCCTCACCTCCAGCCTGAATCTCCCCACCTCCAGCTTCATGTAGACATCTATCCAAGATGAATGCACACCTACAGGCAGAGTCCCAAACACACAATTGTTTGGAAAACCTGTGAAGGATTTCAACATTACATATTCCAAACATTTATTTCAAACACTGGGTTAGGAACTGGCTGGAGGGCCAAGCCCAGAGAGTGGTGGTGAATGGTGCCACTTCCAGTTGGCAGCCAGTCACTAGTGGCAACCCCCAGAGATCAGCATTGGGCCCAGTCCTGTTCAATATCTTTATTGATGATCTGGATGAGGGGATTGAGTCCACCATTAGTAAGTTTGCAGATGACACCAAGTTTGGGGCAGGTGTTGATCTGTCAGAGGGTAGAAGGGCTCTCCAGAGGGACCTTGACAGGCTGGGCAGATGGGCAGAATCCAACATGATGGCATTTAACAAGTCCAAGTGCCAGGTGCTGCACTTTGGCCACAACAACCCCATGCAGAGCTACAGGCTGGGGTTGGAGTACCTGGAGAGCAGCCAGGCATGAAGGGACCTGGGGAGACTGATTGACAACTGGCTGAACATGAGCCAGCAGGTGCCCAGGTGGCCAAGAAGGCCAATGGCATCCTGGTCTGGACCAGGAGTAGTGTGGCCAGCAGGAGCAGGGAAGTCATTGTGCCCCTGTATTCAGCACTGGTTAGGCCACACCTTGAGTACTGTGTCCAGTTCTGGGCTTCTTAATTTAAGGACACTAAGAACATGTCCAGAGAAGAGCAATGAAGCTGGGGAGAGGCCTCAAGCATGAGCCCTATGAGGAGAGGCTGAGGGAGCAGGGGTTGCTTAGCCTGGAGAAGAGGAGGCTCAGGGGAGACCTTCTTGCTCTCTACACCAGTTAGACAGTTCAGGTTGTAGGAACTACTACTGAATTTATAAGAATATTTTAACTGGTTATTTAAATAGCCAAATGACCCTAAATTGTCTACTAGTCCACACCTACATTCTAAATCCACAGATGTTTACCCATGGCTGGATATCGAGACGGAAGAGACGGCCTCTTGTGACTTGCACCATATGGCAGGACAAGGGGCAATGGATGGAAACTACAGCACAGGAAGTTCCACCTCAACATGAGGAGGAACTTCTTAACTCTAAGGGTCACAGAGCACCAGAACAGGCTTCCCAGAGAGGTTGTGGAGTCTCCTTCTCTGGAGACTTTCAAGACCCATCTGGATGCATTCCTGTGTGACCTGCACTTGATTCTATGGTCCTGCTCTGGCAGAGGGTTGGACTTCTTGATCTCCAGAGGTCCCTTCCAACCCCTAACACCCTGTGAACCTGTGATCCTGGAGGGCATCTCTTAATAATGTCAGTGAAGATTCTGGTGCAATACTTGAAGTGAACAAGTTGTTGTGCATCCATGTGTCTTCTGTGTGAGCCAGAGAAAGTGGGTGGGAGATGGATCCCTGTACTTTGAATAGGATCAGCTGTTTCACACTCACAATAATATTGCTATAGACTGCACATCAACCAGACTTTTACCACTTGGGGATTTGAAGGCTCAGGATTTGAAAGCCACTTGCTCTTTGTGACATTTACTTTGCCATTAGGCCACAAATTACTCTGTTGGGTTTTAGAGAATGACAATACCTGGAAGGAGGCAATACTTCCAAGTATTCCATCATCTGTAGGAACCAAATGTAATGGACCAGTTTCAAGGTCTATAGATATAATAGAAAGTAATAAATACAGCTTGAGAATTAAACAAACAAGCAAAAAACACCCAACACCAAACACAAACCAAACAGAATAATGAGCCATTTCTGTTTATTAAGGAGAATATTAAAGAGCAACTGTGAAAACACTGTAAGTGGACACAGGACCACTGAAAGAGCAGGTTTAATATGATGAAGCTATCAAATGGCACCAAAATTGTGGTACCTGGATCTTTTCCTCTCGAGATGAGTAGGTGCAACATTATAGCAGTGCTCATAAAGAATTTTGATGGCTCTTGTAATACCAAAAGTACAGGAAATAGGACTGCATACAGCACTGTCGAGAGTGTCTGAATTTGGTCAGTGATAGGAAAATTATCCCCTAATAGCCTAATAATCATAGCAATTTCTTAAGAGGTCTTTTACTTAATTATCCTCTTATTTCCCAGTTCAGACTGGAGGCAGAAGTAAGGCTGAACAAGACAGACCTCTCTGACATGCTGTCATTCTCCTCCTGCCTGACAGAGAAAGAAAAAACAGAAGAAGGAAAAACTGGTATGATGAATATTACAAATAGACATCTTTCAGTGGGGTGGCACAGCTGGCATTGTTGGCAGTCTGAGTGTGGTGTTTTGAAGCCTTGAAAAGAGAGCTGCCTTTGGAAAATCAAACTGGTTAATATATAGTCAGAGAATTACAGGATCACAGGATTTTAGGGGTTGGAAGGGACCTCCAGAGATCATCGAGTCCAACCCCCCTGCCAGAGCAGGACCACAGAATCTAGCACAGGTCACACAGGAATGCATCCAGATGGGTCTGGAAAGTCTCCAAAGAAGGAGACTCCACAACCTGCAAGATTGATGAAAGGATAATATGCTCTAGGCTGCAAATAAAAACCTTTCTAAGCTTCAGAGAAGCACAGGAGAAAAACACCATCCTGGTTACTGTTGTAGGGGTAAACCCCAGCTTTTAACATAGAGCTTCATCAGTTCATGAATAGGATTGCCCTAGCTAATTGCTTGCAAAAGCAAAAGTGAGTGCAACAGCCCATTCAAACTGCTAGGTCTTCCAAGCAGCAATGGCCCCTTCCTGTGCTCTTTCAAAGTGCCACTGTACTGCATCCATGGCAGTGGTAGGTTTTGTTTGTTTCTTTTGTTGGCTTTGTGCTGTTGTGTTTAAAACAAAACTAAATGACCATGGGGGATTTGAACAGGAATCACAGGATCACAGAATCACAGAATGTTAGGGGCTGTAAGACACCTTGAAAGATCATCCAGTCTAACCCCCCTGCCAGAGCAGGATCACCTGGACCACATCACACAGGAATGCATCCAGGTGGGTTTTTAATATCTCCAGAGAGGGAGACTCCACAACATCCCTGGGCAGCCTGTTCTAGTGTCCATCACCCTCACAGTGGAAAAAGTTTTCCTCATGTTTCCATGGAGCTTCTTATGCCTCAGCTTCCACCCATTGCCCCTTGTGCTGTCATTGGGCAGCACCAAGCAGAGCCTGGCTCCATCCACTTGGCACTCACCCTTTACATAGTTATAAACATGAATGAGGTCACCTCTCAGTCTCCTCTTCTCCAAGCTAAAGAGCCCCAGCTCCCTCAGGCTCTCCTCATAAGGAAGATGTTCCACTCCCTTCATCCTTTTTGTGGTTCTGCACTGGACTCTTTCAAGCAGTTCCCTGAGGTCTTTCTTGAACTGGGGGGGCCCAGAACTGGACACAATATTCCAGATATGGCCTCACCAGGGCAGAGTAGAGGGGGAATATATGTACTAGAATTCCTTTTCTGGATTTAGGGCTGACATCTCCATTCCTATGATTAGATGATGAACCTTTTAGTGATGCTATTTGTAAGAAGTTTATAATTTGTCTCTTTAGCTTAAGGGTCACAGTCTGGGACCTGCAGTTCCAGCAGAGACTCACAATAGATCATACAATGGTATAGCATACATCAGCTGAAAGAGCTAATGAGTGAAAGACAATATTGCTTTTAGTGCAGCCTTCTTTTGACCTTTTTCACACAACAGGAACATAAGAGGATGGAGGAAGATTTCTTATATGGGCTTAGTGCAGGGATTTAAGTTGACTGCTTTGTTTTCCTAAGCTCTGCTCAGCTGCACCAGACAGGACCCAGTGTCAGTTTGGCACTGTGGAACAGGTCCTGGAGGCTTCTGCCTCCCAAGAAAGACCAAGCTTTCTATTTGGATGGCTAAGACAGAGATCTATTCATATCATCCCTGTTCCATCATCAGGTTGCTACAAACTCATGTAAACCTTTGGAATTGTACTCAGCTCTGGTGAGGCCACACCTTGAGGATTGTGTTCAGTTTTGGGCACCTCAATACAAGAGAGATGTGGAGGTGCTGGAGCCAGTGCAGAGGAGGGCAAGGAAGCTGGGGAAGAGTCTAGAGAATAAATCTGATGAAGAGTGACTGAAGGAGCTGGGGATGGTTAGTTTGGAAAACAGGAGGCTGAGGGGAGACCTCATTGCTGTCTGCAACTACCTGAAAGGATGTTGTGCAGAGGCTGGTGCTGGTCTGTTCTCCCAGGTAGTTAGTGATAGAACAAAAGAGAAGGGATGGCCTCAAGCCGTGACTGGGTAGGTTTAGTCTGGACTTTAGCAAACATTTTCCACGGCAAGAGTGGTCAGGCCTTGGGATGTGCTGCCCTGGGAGGTGGTTGAGTCCCCAAGCCTGGATGTATTTAAAGGTGGTTTGGATGTGGTGCTTGGGGAAATGGTTTAGGAGTGAACCTTGTAGAGTAGGGTTCTGGGTTGGACTTGGTGAGCTTGAGGATCTTTTCCAACCTGAATGTTTCTGTGATTCTGTGACATGCTGCAGCATGAACACAGAGGAACGAAGCTGCCGAGGCCTCTGCTTAACCACTCAGTTTTTACATCCAAGAGCAGCATGCAAACCCATGGGCACAGACAAACACATGGGCACAGGAACAAATCAATGGCCTCTGGCTGTGGCACTGACTGCTGTCCACCCTTCAGGAGGCATGGGAGGAAGGGGATGACACAACTGACGTCTATCATGAATACATCATTCACATAGCAAAACAGATGCTGTATCTTCTCCAGCACTTTTTCCTCTTCTCCAGTAAAGCTTCCTAACTCCATATCCCACATTAATACATTGTGCTTTGGCTCTGAAGGCCAGTATGAAAAGTAGTTAGTAACTCCAGGTGGCAGTAACAGCTTTTAGGAGGTCACTGATAGCACCCACTGATAGCTGGCAGAGAAGTGATATATGAATATCGAATCATAGAATGGTTTCATTTGGAAAAGACTTCTAAGATCATCAAGTCCAACCCACCATGGCCATTAAACCATGTCCCAAAGTTCCATGTCTACACATGTTTTGAACACCTCCAGGGACAGTGATTCAACCACCTCCCTGAGCAGCCTGTTATAACATTTGAGCACTCTTTCTGCAAAGAAATTTTTCCTGCTATCCAATCTAATCCCCACACCCCCCCCCACCCCCACCCCCCCCCCCGGTGCAATTTGAGGCCATTTGCTCCGGTTCTATCACTTGATACTAGGGAGAAGAGACTGACTCCCACCTCACTGCAATCTCCTTTCAGGTAGTTTGCAGTCTAAACCTCCCCTGGTGCAATTTGAGGCCATTTCCTCTTGTTCTGTCACTCAATACTAGGGAGAGGAGACCGACCCCCACCTCACTACAACCTCCTTTCAGGTAGTTGTAGGGAGTAGCTACCATAGATACATTGATAGATGCACTGAATATTAGGGTAGTTGCTGGTCTCTTTAAAACACACTTGCATGCTTGCTTTCCTAAAACGATCCTGGGTTGTGTGAACGACTATCTGGCCATAGATGGCACCAAACAACCACGAGCAGAGCAACCGCTTCCCCTTGCTGGAGAATCCAGGCTGAGGCTGCTGGGTTGCAGCTGCACCCCAGGATATCCTCAGCAAAGAGACTGCCATGAGAAGCTAAAAATTTCATAACTGCTTCTTCTAAGGCATGATTCTGTGTATTCCCCTAAAATCAAATAGCCTTTATGAGCTTCACAATTGTTTCTTTACAAGGAGAGACTGTGGGAGCTGGGGCTCTTTAGTTTAGAGGATACTGAGAGGTCACATCTGGAATATTGTGTCCAGTTCTGGGCCCCTCACTTCAAGAAGGACCTCAGAGAACTGCTTGAAAGAGTCCAGTGCAGAGCCACAAAAAGGATGAAGCATCTTCCATATGAGGAGAGCCTGAGGGAGCTGGGGCTCTTTAGCTTGGAGAAGAGGAGACTGAGAGGTGACCTCATTCATGTTTAAAAAGATGTGAAGGGTGAGTGCCAAGGGGATGGAGCCAGGCTCTGCTTGGTGCTGCCCAATGACAGTGAAAGGAGCAATGGGTGGAAGCTGAGACATAGGAAGTTCCATGGAAACATGAGGAAAACTTTTTCCTCTGTGAGGAACAGGCTGCCCAGGGATGTTGTGGAGTCTCCCTCTCTGGAGATATTAAAAACCCACCTGGGTGCATTCCTGTGTGATATGGTCTAGGTGATCCTGCTCTGGCAGGGGGGTTAGACTGGATGATCTTTCAAGGTGTCTTACAGCCCCTAACATTCTGTGATTCTGGGATCCTGTGATTCCTGTTCAAATCCCCCATGGTCATTTTGTTTTGTTTTAAACACAACAGCACAAAGCCAACAAAAGAAACAAACAAAACCTACCACTGCCATGGATGCAGTACAGTGGCACTTTGAAAGAGCACAGGAAGGGGCCATTGCTGCTTGGAAGACCTAGCAGTTTGAATGGGCTGGTGCACTCACTTTTGCTTTTGCAAGCAATTAGCTAGGGCAATCCTATTCATAAACTGATGAAGCTCTATGTTAAAAGCTGGGGTTTACCCCTACAACAGTAACCAGGATGGTGTTTTTCTCCTGTGCTTCTCTGAAGCTTAGAAAGGTTTTTATTTGCAGCCTAGAGCATATTATCCTTTCATCAATCGTGCACCTCTGTTGTGTTTTAGCTCAAACAGCTCTTCTCCCTCCTTGGTATTTCCTGCTCAACAGAGCTTCCCATCAGGCCCATCAGACTTTGTAATTCCCAGCCACGTGGTCACAGGCTTGGGAGGAAGACTGCTCTTTTAGCCTTCACTTCCCTACCCTCAAGTCATCCTTAGAGCTTTTCCCTTTTTGGCTGCCACCAAAATGCCCAAAGCACCAAAGCCTAGCTAAAGGGCTTATGAAGACATCAGCTTGCCAAGGGCCATCCAGAGGGCATGAGCCAGGTGAGGTTAAGGGAAAGATAAGTAAGGAGTAAACAGATGAGGAAAGAAGTAAGGGGATGGTATCTCTGGAGAACAAGCAATGAGGTTCAGCAGTAGTGCAGATAGCTTGGGGCAGGCTGTGTCCCTTGACTAACTTCCTCCCTGGTTCAAGAGAGACAGGAGAGCTACTGAAGAGAGTTCAACAAAGGGCTACAAAGATGATTATGGGACAGGAGCACCTCTCACATGAGGAGAGGCTGAGGCACCTGAAAAGAAGTCTGAAAGTAGATCTTCTCAATACTTATAAATTCTAAATGGCAGGTGTCGAGGATGGGGCCAGGCTCTTCTCAGTGGTACCCCGTGACAGGGCCAGGGGCAATGGGCACAAGCTGGAACACACTAAGTTCCACGTAAACATAAAGGAAAACATCTTTGCTGTGAGGGTGATGGAACTCTAGAACAGTCTGCCCAGTGAGGTTGTGGTCTCCTTCTCTGAAGACTTGCAAAATTTGCCCTTTCAAAACTTGCCCAGACACATTCCTGTGTGACCTGCCCTAGGTGATGCTGCTCTGGCAGGGGTGTTTAGAATAAACCATTTATTTATTTAGAATAAACCAAGCCAGGTTGGAAGAGACCTTCAAGATCATCGTGTCCAACCCATCAACCAATCCAACCCACCTAAACAGCTAACCCATGGCACCAAGCACCCCATCAAGTCTCCTCCTGAACACCTCCAGTGATGATGACTCCACCACCTCCCCAGGCAGCCCATTCCAATGGGCAATCACTCTCTCTGTATAGAACTTCTTCCTAACTTCCAGCCTAAACCTCCCCTGGCGCAGCCTGAGACTGTGTCCTCTTGTTCTGGTACTGGTGTTGGACTAGATGATCTCTAGAGGTGCCTTCCAACCTCTACTGTTCTGTCTTCAACAATCTGTGATGGTGTGACTAGCTTTGGAGGCTTCTGCCATTGCCTGTTATGAGCATACCAGGGAGGATACCAAGCACTGTGGGCCACACATGAGGTCAAGGCTGTTACTTGTCCTGGAGTCCTGTCTTTAGAGTCATCAGTCTGCTTCAGCTTGTTACCTGGAAGCTCCCCTGACTTGCTGGTGTCCCACAACTGTGTGCACCTCGGTGCACATCCATTCCCCAAACCTGGCTCTTAGGCTGGATCCTCCAGCACTTCTCAGAGTACCTTCCCTCAAACCATTTGTTTTCCTTCAAGCATAGCATGCTGTTATTCTTGGCCACACCTTCTTCTTCCTCCTCCTCCGGCTATGGCCACCTTGAAACTCTCTTCACTGTGCTTTCCTCAGTTGAGCTAACAATTCTTCCCAGAGGTCCAGACAGGCTTCTCTCCTCTCCAAAACAGGTCATTTATTGTGAAAAGAGGGAACTGGGACAGAGTGAGATTAAAGGCTCCAGAGCTGGACACTGCACTCCAGGTGGAGAGAACCACCTCCTTCCTTCCTGCTGATGAAAGAATGCTTCATTTCATCTGAGCTCAGCTGACAGTTCTTGGATTACAATTTCCTCCTGTTTCCAAGAATGAAATCACTCCAGCTTCTCCATGTGAGACACAGTTATCAAGTAACTTCTCAGCTTCCTTTCATGAAGGGGTTTTCCTGATCTCCAAATTCATTTCTGTCTCTTTTCTCAAGGCCAGTGCAGTTGCTTTCTCAGCTGGGCTGCATAAGGGACAGGTTTGTCTTCTCACTCACAGGCCACCTCCCTTCTGAGGTGGCCTTTTCTTCCTTATGGCAGCAGAAGTGGTACATCAT
Organism: Melanerpes formicivorus; assembly: GCF_026170545.1. NCBI lineage: Eukaryota > Metazoa > Chordata > Aves > Piciformes > Picidae > Melanerpes > Melanerpes formicivorus. The sequence continues at coordinate 1,230,368 of NW_027142354.1, forward strand.
GATTTGTCTTCTCCCTTATGTTTGGAGCTGCTAATTTTCAGCATGTTCTCTCATATTGAAAATGTGTAGCAATGATCTTTTCCCTTGAATAACTAGATTTTTCTTTTATAGATGTTAGAAGAAATCCTACTGCATCAGGACCATTGATACAGCAAATCCAGAGCTCCAAGTAGGTGATTCCCAGTGCGTGTTCTCAATGCAATCTTTGAGCATCTTGTCAGCTCAGACTTTGTGACTCACCCTGTGAATCATCAACATAAATGATGAATAGTCTTGGACTAGAAACTAAATGCTGGGAGATCAGCAAAACCAGCCTGGTTCCTCAGAGGACTCCATTCTAATCTAGCTTGGGACCTGTTTGTGAATGTCTGGACTTACCATTTGTATCTGTTGTTCCTTGTCTTATTACTGTGCACCACTGAAAAGAGCTTGGCCCCTCCACTTGATACCCTCCCCTCAGCTATTAATAGACATTGATCAGACCCCCTCTCAGTCTTCTCTTCTCCAGACTGAATAGCCCCAGGGCTCTCAGTCTCTCTTCACAGGGAAGATCCTCAAGTCCCCTAATCATCCTTGTGGCTCTCCCTTGGACTCTCCCCAGCAGGTCTCTGTCTCTCTTGAACTGGGGACCCCAAAACTGGACACAATATTCCAAGTGTGGTCTCACTAGGGCAGAGTAGAGGGGAGAAAGAACCTCCTTAGAACTGCTGGACACACTTTTCTTCATGTACCCCAGGATCCCATTGGCTCTCTTGGCCAGAAGGGCACATGTTCCATGGAGAATTTGCTATCCACCAGCACTCCAAGGTCTTTCTCCATGGGGCTGCTCTCCAGCAGGGGAATCCCTAACCTGTATTGGTGCCTGCTGTTACTCCTCCCCAGATGTAGGACCCTGCACTTGTCCTTATTGAACTGCATGAGGTTTATCTGCACCCAGCTCTCAGCCTGTCCGGGTCACTTTGGATGACAGCACATCCTGACAGGTGTCAGCCACCTCCCCCAGTTTTGTATCATCAGGAACTTGCTGAGGGTACTCTCAATCCCCTCATCCAGGTCGCTGATAAAGGTACTGAACAAATCTGGACCCAGTATTGATTCCTGGAGAACACCACTGGCCACAGGCCTCCAAGTTGACTCTGTGACACTGAGAACAACCCTCTGAATTCTGTTGTCAAGCCAGGAAATGCTTTATGAAAACCCAAACAGATGTTTTTGACCAGTGGTTGTTGTCCAAACTGTAACCAAGTCAAGGACAGTGACATTTCATTTGAGAAGATCTACCTCCTATAAAATCATGACATTGATTGCTTGTATTTTTAGCCTCTACCTTTTCTGCTGCTGCAGTCTTACAGAAACCATTCCAGTATTTTGCCTGTTAGGTTACTGTTTGTGTACTCCCCTCTCTATTTTTAATGATGCAAATGAATACCTTGAAATATTCGTGGTAGTGGTTACAAGATCTCTTCATACCTTTCCTTCAAAGCCCTTGGTGTGAAATCTCCAGATTTCACCACTTTGCACTCTTCAGTTTTAGTTCTACAACAATGAAAAAGAAAGCTTCTGTGCCAGCTGAAAAAACTGTTGCTATGGTTTGTATTTTGTTGTTTCCCTGCACAGGCTGAGCAAAGAGCTGCTTCTCTGACGTCTGCAGAGAAATTCTCAGCCTCATTCAAGACCTTCACCCAAAAGCTCTTAGGCAGCAGCTCTGGGGAGTCCTCCCTGCCACTGTGGCAGTGGGTGTTTGAAGCTGCACACTGTACCAAACATCCCTTGGTGCCTGCCACATTCACCACTGCCCACAGCACGTTCATGGCTATTTCATCTTCACCTTCCTCTTGCCAAGTAGCCATAAATCCAATTCTCTTTCAGCTACTAATCTTTCAGTTCTAATCAAGAGGCAGCTGAATATGAGCCAGCAGTGTGCCCAGGTGGCCAAGAAAGCCAGTTGCCTCCTGGCTTGCATTAGAAATGCTGTGTCCAGCAGGAGTAGGGAGGTGATTGTCCCCTTGTACTCAGCTCTGGTGGGGCCAAACCTTGAGTGTTGTGTCCAGTTTTGGGCACCTCAATACAAGAGAGATGTAGAGGTGCTGGAGCCAGTGCAGAGGAGAGCAAGAAAGCCTGGGGAAGGGCCTGGAGAATAAATCTGATGAAGAGTGACTGAGGGAGCTGGGGATGGTTAGTTTGGAAAAGAGGAGGCTGAGGAGGGACCTCATTGCTCTCTACAACTACCTGAAAGGAGGTTGTGGAGAAGCTGGTGCTGGTCTCTTCTCACAGGTAATTAGTGATAGAACAAGAGGGAATGACCTCAAGCTCTGACTGGGTAGGTTTAGGCAGGACATTAAGGGAAAAAAATGTTCATAGCAAGAGTGGTCAGACATTGGAATGTGCTGCCCAGAGAGGTGGTTGAGTCACCAACCATGGATGTCTTTAAAAGTCATTTGGATGTGGTGCTTGGGGCTACGGTTTAGGGGTGAACCTTGTAGAGTAGGGGTCTTGGTTGGACTTGGTGATCCTGAGGGTCTGTTCCAACCTGAATGTTTCAGTGATTCTGTGACCTGAATTGTGATTTTGGGATTTTCACCCTCTTTGGATGCAACATGATTCACCACATGGTTTTCCTGAGCATTCAGAGAGCTGCAAAGCACGCATCATGTCTGGGCTAACCACTGTTTAATGATACGTGTGCCTTTACATCTCCCCTGCTCTACAGCTTGTCTATCCTCAGCACTTAATTCTGATCTTCAGGGTGTATTTAAGCCCTACAACATCTAGCAGATTGGAAAGCAGTTACTGTGTAGCTTGGCACTAATTGCATTACCAGTCTTGCTTTCTCTCCACAGTTATTACTTACGATACATACATCAGGCTTTCCCCGGGAGAGCCTAATTGATATTGATGTTATCAATGGCTTGGGAGCTCTGCCTCTCCATTGTGGCGAGGCATTTTGCTCTCAGGTTGCACCAAACAGTAATCATCATTTTTAGTGTATCACACAGTATCACAGTATCACTAAGGTTGGAAGAGACCTCGAGGATCATCGAGTCCAACCTGTCACCACAGACCTCTTGACTAGACCATGGCACCAAGTGCCACGTCCAATCCCTTCTTGAACACCTCCAGGGATGTGTGTTGAAGTGTATTGAATTTTAAATCACATAAATGGGAGCAAATTATTTAAACCCCTTTGCCAGGATGGATGAAATAGGCTTCCTATGGCTACCTCACTGGAGTGGATTTGGGGCAGACACCAAGGTGTGGCCACAGTGACCCTGAATGGGCAACCATTCAGGATCATGCAATGAACTCCAGCAGTTTCCACATGAGCTATAAATATTTGTGGTTGTTTCTTTCTTGTCACTTTCCACACTGACAGCCAGTAGCTGGGGTTTTCTTTCTGGACTATCATTGCTAGTGAAACATCACAACAAAAAGCTTGCTACATTACAGAATCATGGAACAGTTTGGGTTAGAACAGGCCTTTGAAGGTCATCTAGTCCACACCTCCTGCAGTGAGCTGGGACATCTTAACGGCATGAGATTGAACACATCCAAGTGCCGGGTTCTGCACATTGGCCACAACAACCCCATGCAGTGCTACAGGCTGGGGTCAGAGTGGCTGGAGAGCAACCAGGCAGAGAGGGACCTGGGGGTACTGGTGGATGGCAGGCTGAACGTGAGCTTGCAGTGTGCCCAGGCAGCCAAGAGGGCCAATGGCATCCTGGCCTGCATCAGGAACAGTGTGGCCAGCAGGAGCAGGGAGGTCATTCTGCCCCTGTACACTGCACTGGTTAGGCTGCACCTCGAGTCCTGTGTCCAGTTCTGGGCTCCTCAGTTTAGGAAGGAGGTTGACTTGCTGGAACAAGTCCAGAGAAGGGCAACGAAGTTGGTGAGGGGCTTGGAACACAGCCCTGTGAGGAAAGACTGAGGGAGCTGGGGTTGCTTAGCCTGAAGGAGAAGAGGAGACTCAGGGGTGACCTTATTGCTCTCTACAACTACCTGAAGGGAGGTTGTAGACAGGCAGAGGTTGGTCTCTTCTCCCAGGCAGCCAGTACCAGAACAAGAGGACACAGTCTCAGGCTGCGCCAGGGGAGGTTCAGGTTGGATGTTAGGAAGAAGTTCTATACAGAGAGAGTGATTGCCCATTGGAATGGGCTGCCTGGGGAGGTGGTGGAGTCACCATCACTGGAGGCATTCAGGAGGAGACTTGATGGGGTGCTTGGTGCCATGGGTTAGTTGTTTAGGTGGGTTGGATTGGTTGATGGGTTGGACACAATGATCTTGAAGGTCTCTTCCAACCTGGTTTGGTTTATTCTAAATAAAGTTATTCTAAAAGTTATCTTCCATTAGATCAGGTTGCTCAGAGCTGCATTCAGCCTGACCTTGAATGTTCCTAGGGATGGGACATCTACCACCCTTCTGGGCAACATGTTTCAGAAGCTTCAGAAAGCTTTGCTTGACCTTAAAAGCAAAATTCACAACACAATAGGAAAGTGCTGGGAAGTGGTTTCATTCTCATGTACATGGGAAGTGGTTTCATTCTCATGATGTGAATTTAAGCAGCAGCTGCTTCAACTGAAACATTAAAACAAATCCTACAGGCTTTCTGCTATCAGCTGGGGTTGTAACATTCCTGATCTTTTAACCAAATTGTCCACAAAATGTAAGCAGGTAGACAAAAAAATCCTGCCCAGCTAAGAGAAAGGGATATGCTCAGATGCACTTAAATATTTCATGACAGCATTTTGGACTAAAATTACCTGACAGCATCTTTCTGAGTTAACATAGCTTTGAGGAGATACATGTGTGAGCTTAACTCATTCCTGCTGTGTGAGAGCATTCATATATAATCTCTCACTCCTGTTAAATGAGGCACATTCTCAAAGAAGCAATATAATACTAAGGGGAAACATTAAGCATTAACCCTTATTTTATAATTGATAGCTGTGCCCCCAGTACAGATGAGAAATGCTAATATATGTTGATTCAATGCTGGCCTCTGATGAGCAACTCTGTGAAGCATCTGAAAAGCATGCAATTAAAGGTGAATTCTTCATCCTGAAGGAAGCAAGCCAGCCTTTCAAGGAGCTGCAACACCTGGGAAGGCTCACTGACACTGGATCCATACTCAGGCTGCAAGCAGTTACAGGCCCTGCTTCTTTCAACTCAGCTGTGGTTTTGTTAAAGTATCAAAGTTTGTTAAAGTACCTCCATAACATCAACACAGCTAAAGACCACAACTGAGCCCTTTTAGGTCACTCTGCTTTTTATGGATGACAATTATCACAAAATCACATAGAATCACAAAACATCAGGGGTTGGTAGGGACCTTGAAAGATCATCCAGTCCACCCCCCCTTGCCAGGGCAGGATCACCTAGACTAGGTCACACAGGAATGAATCAGGCAGCTTTGAATGTCTCCAGAAGGGAGAGTTGTAGACAGGCAGGGGCTGGTCTCTTCTCCCAGGCAGCCAGCACCAGAACAAGAGGACACAGTCTCAGGCTGCACCAGGGGAGGTTTAGGCTGGATGTTAGGAGGAAATTCTACACAGAGAGAGTGATTGCCCATTGTCCAGGGAGGTGGTGGAGTCACCATCAATGGAGGTGTTTAGGAGGAGACTTGACAGGGTGCTTGGTGCCATGGGTTACTTGATTAGATGGTGTTGGATGATAGGTTGGACACGATGATCTTGAAGGTCTCTTCCAACCTGGTCTGGTCTATTCGTATTCTTATTCCTATTCTATTCTATTCTATTCTATTCTATTCTATTCTATTCTATTCTATTCTATTCTATTCTATTCTATTCTATTCTATTCTATTCTATTCTATTCTATTCTATTCTATTCTATGAAGGAGACTCCACAACTTCTCTGGGCAGCCTGTTCCAGCATTCTGTCACCCTCACAGTGAAAATGTTTTTCCTTATGTTCAAATGGAACTTTCTATGCTCCAGCTTGCACCCACTGCCCCTTGTCCTATCACTGGGCATCACCCAGCAGAGCCTGGCTCCATCCTCCTGACACTCACCCTTAACATATTTATAAACATTAATAAGGTCACCTCTCAGTCTCCTCTTCTCCAAGCTAAAGAGCCCCAGCTCCCTCAGCCTTTCCTCATATCATCTTCGTGGCTCTGCACTGGACTTCTTCAATCAGTTTCCTAAACAAGCAGTGATTAAACAGATACATTAACAGACATCACCTATGCATTCACAGTGCCATAAAACTGCCAGAGTATGTCTAGGAAAGCATTGCTTTTGTCATAAAGCAAATCTGTAAATGCATTTGCTTTGTGTGGGAGCTCCTCCACTCCTCTTCCCATGAGACACAGAGGGGAAAATGAAAATGTGAAATTAAATGCACCACAGATTGAGAAGAGATGGTGGTTGGTTGGGTTTTTTTCTTGGCTTCTTGTTAGAAATGCAATTAGCCTTCCAAACTGTCACTTACTTCCTTCAGTGGGTAGCAGGGAGGATGCAAAAACTTAAAGAGTGCTCAAGTAGAGCCACAAAAGAGGGTGAATAGAATAGAATAGAATGGAATGGAATGGAATGGAATGGAATGGAATGGAATGCAATGCAATGGAATGGAATGGAATGGAATAGACCAGACCAGGTTGGAAGAGACCTTCAAGATCATTGTGTCCAACCTATCATCCAACACCACCCAACCAACTAAACCATGCAACCAAGCACCCCATCAAGTCTCCTCCTGAACACCTCCAAGGAAGGCGACTCCACCACCTCCCTGGGCAGCCCATTCCAATGGGCAATCACTCTCTCTGTGTAAAACTTCCTCCTGACCTCCAGCCTGAACCTCCCCTGGCACAGCCTGAGACTGTGTCCTCTTGTTCTGGTGCTGGCTGCCTGGGAGAAGAGACCAACCTCTGCCTGTCTACAACCTCCCTTCAGGTAGTTGTAGAGAGCAATAAGGTCACCCCTGAGTCTCCTCTTCTCCAGGCTAAGCAGCCCCATGATGGGGAGGTTTTCCCCAGATCCATTTAACAGGTCGTGGGATTTCTGTGGCAGCTCAGCCTGAAAGGAGGGTGATCCCAGCAAAGTCTGAAATCAAAGGCAGTTGCTTTCAGTGAGCTGAGCTGATCACAGGAAGAATAATCTCTTTTTGATGATGCTTCCCCAGGGGATATCCATATGGGAATTATAGCTATGATGTGGTACAATTTAGTTAAAGGGCAGCGGTTTACTTAAAAGATGTGAGATTGTAACGCAGGAATTACTCTTCACTGACAGCTGGCTCTGGACTAAAGATTTGGTGGCACTGAGTTTGAGAACCAGATGTTAATCTCTAACATGTCTAATCTAGTACAGCAGGAAAAGACAATAGGCATTAAAGCATAGAACGTGCTCAAATTAAACATTATCACTGAAAAGCAGTGCCCAGTGCAAGCAAGTCTGCGCAGGAACAGGCTGAATGGCTGTTCCTGAGGCTTTTTTGCATGCCTGAGAAGTTGAAAAGATGGCTCCTTATTTGTGACATTATAAAGTTTCAGCTTTCGTTGCCTTAGATGCCTCAATACCCCTGTGAGTTGTAATCTCCACTGCAGGTAACTAGGGATGATTTAATTGCAGGTCTGAGACCTACAGCTTTTTATTCAACCTTGGACTCAGTTATCAGGTATCCATTTGTCAGTTTTCTTACTTTCTCCTCCTTCACATCGTGACATATATATAACACATACAGTTGCACTTGCAGACAGCAAACCCTAACTTTGATGCCTTACTGATTGTGGCCTTGAAAAGCTGCAGGATGAAATGCCTGTTGTGTCCCCCCTCTTTATTTCATGCTGTTAAACCTAGCTGAAAGAAAACAGAATCTTTGTTTCTTAAGACTTTGTTTCCTTCCACTATTTCTTTCCTACACTAAACTGCAGACTGTAATCCTGTTTGTAATCACATTCTGTCGTGGGAATTATGATATGATGTTGTTCTCACTGACAGCAAAACTCATTTTGACTTAGGCACACAGGCAACCACATTGTATAATCTCTTTCCTCAGTTTACATGATATAGAGTCAGCCCTAAGGTAGCCAGTGAGATAAAGAGTAAAACATTCAGGTCTCAAATAAAGAAAAGGATCAGAAAGCAGAATGTGCTAGGTGTAAGAAAAGTAATCTCAAATTCATCTCTTTCTGTGTCAGGCATTTTTAAAAGCCATTGGCATCCCTTCCTGAGAGCTGGTTTGTTCACCAGACTCAAGGTGTTCAAATGCCTTGCATCAGGCTCTTTACAGAATCACAGAACATTAGAGGTTGGAAGGGACCTCTGGAGATCATCGAGTCCAAACCCCCTGCCAAAGCAGCATCACCTAGGGTAGGCTGCACAGGAATGCAGCCAGGTGGGTTTTGAAAGTCTCCAGAGAAGGAGACTCCACAATCTCTCTGGAGAGCCTGTTCCAGGGCTCTGTCACCCTCACCGGAAAGAAGTTTCTCCTCATGTTGAGCTGAAATCTTCTGTGTTCAAGTTTATATCCATCGTTCCTTGTCTTATTACTTACCACCACCAAAAAGAGCTTGGCCCCCTCCACTTGATACCCACCCCTCAGCTATTTATAGACATTGATCAGACCCCCTCTCAATCTTCTCTTCTCAAGACTAAACATCCCCAGGGCTCTAAGTCTCTCTTCATAGGGGAGATGCTCAAGTCCCCTAATCATCCTGGTAGCTCTCAGTTGGACTCTCTCCAGCAGGTCTCATAGTTTCATAGTTTCATAGTTTCATTCAGGGTTGGAAGGGACCACAAGGATCATCTAGTTCCAACCCCCCTGCCATGGGCAGGGACACCCCACACTAGACCAGGCTGGCCAGAGCCTCATCCAGCCTGCTCTTAAACACCTCCAGGGACGGGGCCTCGACCACCTCCCTGGACAACCCATTCCAGGGTTTCACCATTCTCATGGTGAAGAACCTCCTCCTCACATCTAGCCTGAATCTCCCCACCTCCAGCTTCATTCCATCCCCCCTAGTCCTGTCACTACCTGAGATCTTGAGAAGTCCTTCCCCAGCCTTCCTGTAGGCCCCTTTCAGATACTGGAAGGCCACAATTAGGTCACCTCGGAGCCTTCTCTTCTGCAGACTGAACAGCCCCAACTCCTTCAGTCTGTCCTCATAGGAGAGGTGCTCCAGCCCTCTGATCATCCTTGTGGCCCTTCTCTGGACACGTTCCAGCACCTCCACATCCCTCTTGTAATAGGGGCTCCAGAACTGGAGGCAGTACTCCAGGTGGGGTCTCACCAGGGCTGAGTAGAGGGGGAGGATCACCTCCCTCGACCTGCTGGCCACACTTCTCCTGATGCAGCCCAGGATCTGATTGGCTTTGTGGGCTGCAAGTGCACATTGAGAGCTCATGTTGAGCTTTTTGTCCACCAGCACCCCCAAGTCTCTCTCCTCAGGGCTACTTTCCAGCCAGTCACTGCCCAGCCTGGATTTGTGCCTGGGATTGCCTCGACCCAGATGCAGGACCCTGCCTCTCTTGAACTGGCGACCCCAAAACTGGACACAGTATTTCAGGTGTGGTTTCATCAAGGCAGAGTCACACAAAGTGAGAGATTATAAACAAAAATTTCATCCTGAGCTTTATGCTTTCTGCACAGGAGTGTGTAAATTGCTCTGTAAAAACATCATCTGCAATGGAGCAGGATTCCCCAACCAGAGAGGCACCAGCACTGCTCAGCACCGCATGGTGCGTGGCAATGCAAAGGGATGCTCTGGGATCTGAGTGAATCACCAGCACCAGCCTGAAGTAATTTGCTTTCTTGTCAGGCTGCAATTCCAGTTTTGATGTGATTTCATCATGAGGAAGTCTTGACCTTATTTAATCCCAGCTGCTATTTTCCTCAACTGTCCTCTTGTTAAATCAATATTAGCACAGGCAGTGAAATCTGGCTTGTGATTGGTGCCGTTTAATCTTTATCTATTCAAATAAATGGAAGGAAACAAAGAAATTGAAACACTGATAACTGTGCAGATTATTATTTCTTTTCTTGTAGACATAGAGGATCTTTATCAGAAAGGAGAGGGTGACATGAGAAATAATAGACAGGGCATCAGGTACAACACAATGATCTGCAGACTTCCCACTGTGGTTTTTTTGTACACCTGGAGTAAGGGAGGTACTTTAAATCTGGTTTTACTCTCATTATGCAGCCTAAGAAGAATGTTACTTGGTATCTCCATAGGTTAGGAAAGAACATAAACACCATCCTCTAAAAGGCTACTCACCCTATGTGTCCCCACAGGTGGTGCCAAATGAATACAACAGAATAGAATTAACCAGGTTGGAAAAGAAGTTTGAGATCATCAAGTCCAACCTATCACCCAACACCATTTAATCAACTAAACCATGGAACCAAGTGCCTCATCCAGTCTCTTCTTAAACACCTCCAGTGATGGTTACTCCACCACCGCCCTGGGTAGCACATTCCAATGGCCAATCCCTCTTTCTGGGAAGAACTTCCTAACATCCAACGTAAACCTCCCCTGGCACAGCTTGAGACTGTGTCCTCTTGTTCTGGTGCTGGTTGCCTGGGAGAAGAGACCAATTCCCACCTGGCTACACCCTCCCTTCAGGTAGTTGTAGACATCAATAAGGATTTCCCTGAGTCTTCTCCAGGCTAAGCAACCCCAACTCCCTCAGCCTCCCCTCATAGGGCTTTTGCTCCAAACCCCTCACCAGCTTTGTTGCCCTTCTCTGGACACATTCCAGCAACTCATCTTCATTAGCTTTCCAAGTGAGCTGGTCTGGCAATTTTATGTTTGGGGGAATTTCAACTCACCACAACCTGCCAAGTCTGTACTTTCCTTGCCTCATTTTGTGCCTGGTGTCAAATGAAGACATAGGAAGGTCTGCTCAGAGAGTTGCCAAAGTTATCAAAGGTTTACAGGGGGGAAGGGGAAAAAAATAAAAGGTTTCACACTAACAGCAGAGATAATGAGGGAAGAGATTCAGACAGCACACCTTCAGCTGCTTTTCTCATCTGATCTCTGGAGAAGAGGCAGATCATCTCACACTGAAGAGATGCTGACAGGCAGAGTTAAAATTGGAGCTCAGAAACCCTGCATTCGATGTAGGGAAAGTGAGTGAGGAGGAGAATAAGGTAACATCAGCTCTGAAAGCCACTGTTTCAGTGACACAGTTGTCAAGGCAGGATTGCAAGGAGAAGAAAAAAAGACAATGTTGGCAATAGAATAGAATAGAATAGAATAGAATAGAATAGAATAGACCAGACCAGACCAGACCAGACCAGACCAGACCAGATTGGAAGAGACCTTCAAGATCACTGCATCCAACCCATCAACCAATCCAACCCACACAAACAACTAACCCATGGCACCAAGCACCCCATCAAGTCTCCTCCTAAACACCTCCAGGGATGGTGACTCCACCACCTCACCAGGCAGCCTATTCCAATGGGCAATCACTCTCTCTGTATAGAACTTCTTCCTAACATCCAACCTAAACCTCCCCTGGTGCAGCCTGAGTCTGTGTCCTCTTGTTCTGGTCCTGGCTGCCTGGGAGAAGAGACCAACCTCTGCCTGTCTACAACCTCCCATCAGGTAGTTGTAGAGAGTGATAAGGTCACCCCTGAGCCTCCTCCTCTCCAGGCCAAGTAACCCAATGCTCCTGCTTAAGGAGTCTTGAAACCAAGGGGAAAACCAGACATATAAATATTTCAGATACAGAGTACATTTTAACTACCTAAGCTGTGAAAGAGGATCTTGAGGAGAGTCTGACTTTCCTACTGCCAGCATGAACATGTCAGTAGCTACAAATTATTTTTATGCATCTCTCAGCAGCCTCCTCAGGTGGACTGCAGGCAGAGATTTTGATAGTAAGGTTCACACCCAATGGCTGTGCCCTCCTCCTGTCAGCCCATTGCCTCTTCTGCCTGGCCACACTTTCCCCTGACCCCCTAGGTGTTTTCCCATGCATTCCCCTCCTTCCCATCATTTTCCTGGATGATGTAGCACATGGGCTTGGGTTCATACCCTCTTGTGACCTGTTTGCCTCTGCAGATTCAAGAGATGCTTTCCTCTAACTTATGGCCAGTGAGTCCTAAAATACTTCTACCACTGAAAGAGTGTCCTCAAGAGAATTCAAACCCTTCTCCCTCCTCCTTCAGGATAACATATTGCCTCCTTATTAGGCCATTTTCTGGGGAAGTTGAAGACCTAAGTTTCAGTTCTTCCAGCTTGAGATAAGAGTTGAACAGGTAGATTGTGGGGCAGAACTTAGCTGAGATCTCCCAGCTGGTTTAGAACACATAGAATAAACCAGGTTGGAAGAGACCTTCAAGATCATCTTGTCCAACCCATCAACCAATCCAACTCACCTAAACAACTAACCCATGGCACCAAGCACCCCATCAAGTCTCCTCCTCAACACCTCCAATGATGGTGACTCCACCACCTCCCCAGGCAGCCCATTCCAATGGGCAATCACTCTCTCTGGATAGAACTTCTTCCTAACATCCAGCCTAAACCTTCCCTGGTGCAGCCTGAGACTGTGTCCTCTTATTCTGGGACCGGCTGCCTGGGAGAAGAGACCAACATCCCCTCTCCAGCTAAGTAAGGTGAATAAAAGGGACATATGCCACAGCACTCTGGTCCACTCTGCCTTCTCCCTGAAGTTAGCTCTCTGAGTGCAGTGATTTGTTTTTCTGCTCAGTTCAAGATACACAGCTCTGTACATACAAATAGGAACTTCCTGTGCATATTAAGTCTATGGCATTTCTAATTGTAATATAGTTTTGACTTTCAGGAAGGCTGGTCAGATGTGAAAATGTGGAGGGAACTGATCCTGACGATAACGATAAGGACAACGAACTAACAAAGGGGCGCTGGCGTTTAGCTCCCGTTCGCTGAGACAAATGAGAACAAAAGAAACGCGATGAATGACGGTGAGACTCCTAAGAGGAAACAAAGCACAGTTGCAAACAAAGATAGGGGGGGAAATAGGGACACTTTAAACCAGGCAGGGCTTTCTCACAGAATCTACAAGACACAAAATCCACACAGGCCAAAAAGGCTGATTGCTAAACATGTATGCATTTGTAAACAAGATGTAGTTGGGAGGCAGGAAAAGGGTAAGGACTAGAACAGTGTTGCCAGCAGGAGCAGGGAGGTCATTCTGCCCCTGTACTCAGCACTGGTTAGGCCACACCTTGAGTCCTGTGTCCAGTTCTGGGCCCCTCAGTTTAGGAAGGAGGTTGACTTACTGGAGCGTGTCCAGAGAAGGGCAACAAAGTTGGTGAGGGGCTTGGAACACAGCCCTGTGAGGAGAGACTGAGGGAGCTGGGGCTGCTTAGCCTGGAGAGGAGGAGACTCTAGGGGTGACCTTACTGCTGCCTACAAATACCTGAAGGGAGGTTGTAGACAGGCAGAGGTTGGTCTCTTCTCCTAGGCAACCAGTACCAGAACAAGAGGACACAGTCTCAGGCTGTGCCAGGGAGGTTTAGGCTGGAGGTTAGGAGGAAGTTCTATACAGAGAGAGTGATTGCCCATTGGAATGTGCTGCCTGGGGAGGTGGTGGAGTCACCATCATTGGAGGTGTTCAGGAGGGGACTTGATGGGGTGCTTGGTGCCATGGGTTAGTTGTTTAGGTGGGTTGGATTGGTTGATGGGTTGGACACGATAATCTTGAAGGTCTCTTCCAACCTGGTTTATTCTATGTAATTCTATGTAAAAGAAACGTGATGCATGACGGTGAGACTCCTAAGAGGAAACAAAGCACAGTTGCAAACAAAGATAGGGAGGGGAAATAGGGACACTTTAAACCAGGCAGGGCTTTCTCACACAATCTACAAGACACAAAATCCACACAGGCCAAAAAGGCTGATTGCTAAACATGTATGCATTTGTAAACAAGATGTAGTTCAGAGTCAGGAAAAGGGTAAGGACTAGATGATGTGCTGACAGCAAGGAACTTTTAATTGGGTCAGCTGAGCATTCAGTGCTCATAAAACTTCAAAGACTTATGGAAATAGTATTCCTATCCTGTATTTCCAGTGAAAAGTAATCATGGATGAAAGCATTTCCCTGCTTTCAGATCTGAAAAAATAATACATTTAAACAGATTACTGTTTAGCAGCAGAAGGGAAAGTGACAAGCATGAAAACTCAGCAAGTGAAGCTGAGGGTTTTGCATCCAGTTTGGAAATGAGAGAAATAATACAGAGCCACCAGGATGATTAGGGGACTTGAGCATCTTGAAGTACTGCCTCCAATTCTGGAGCCCCTATTACAAGAGGGATCTGGAGGTACTGGAAGGTGTCCAGAGAAGGGCCACGAGAATGAGCAGAGGGCTGGAGCACCTCTCCTATGAGGACAGACTGAAGGAGTTGGGGCTGTTCAGTCTGCACAGGAGAAGGCTCTGAGGTGACCTAATTGTGGCCTTCCAGTATCTGAAGGGGGCCTACAGGAAGGCTGGGGAGGGACTGCTCAGGATCTCAGGTAGTGATAGGACTAGGGGGAATGGAATGAAGCTGGAGGTGGGGAGATTCAGGCTGGACGTGGGGAAGAAGTTCTTCCCCATGAGAGTGGTGAAGCCCTGGAATGGGTTGTCCAGGGAGGTGGTCGAGGCCCCGTCCGTGGAGGTGTTTAAGACCAGGCTGGATGGGGCTCTGGCCAGGCTGATGTAGTGTGGGGTGTCCCTGCCCATGGCAGGGGGGTTTGGAACTAGATGATCCTTGTGGTCCCTTCCAACCCTGACTGATGCTATACTATGAAGAGAGACTGAGAGCCCTGGGGCTGATTAGTCTGGAGAAGAGCAGACTGAAAGGGGATCTGATCAGTGCCTATAAATATCTGAGGGGTGGGTGTCAAGTGGAAGGGGCCAAGCTCTTTTCAGTGGTGCACAGTAATAAGACAAGGAACAATGGATGCAAACTTGTACACAGAAGATTTCACCTCAACATAAGGAGAAACTTCTTTCCAGTGAGGGTGATGGAGCACTGAGCAGGCTGCCCAGGGGGGTTGTGGAGTCTCCTTTTCTGGAGACTTTCAAAACCCACCTGGCTGCATTCCTGTGCAGACTACCCTAGGTGATGATGTTCTGGCAGGGGGATGAACATGATGATCTCTGGAAGTCCCTTCCAACCTCTAATATTCTGTGATTCTGTTCAGGGAAGTAACCAGGATGAGGCCTGACATCTTCCTGTGCAAATGGATGCAGGTTCTTTGGTTTCCTTTTCCAGAAATACTGATAATTTAGAAACTCCTTCAGATTTTTCTTTCTACATTGCAATCAAAGGCAGAAGAAGGAAAAACAAAAACCTCACCTCACTGTATCCCACTGCTGAGTTTAAACAAAACTGGCTTAGTTCAAAAGGGAAATAAGATCCAGCTTCATTCCTCAGTCTCATTTATGCTGAATTAAAATGACTGCATCTCTGCAATACATGCATCCACCCAGGGTGCCAAAGCTGCCTTGTCCAAAATCCCTAGGAAAGCATCACAGACCCTCCAAAAGACCCACTAGAACTCAGTCATTCATGCCACTGGCAAGCCATTGCTCTAGCACATCATTCTTCCAAATTCTCTTCTTGTGAATGAGTTAAGAAGTTAATGGCTGCACTGTAATTTCTCTCTGAGTATGTCTGGCACAGAGCCCTCCTTGCCCTCCCCCAAGATGGGTTAGGAACTGGCTGGAGGGCCGAGCCCAGAGAGTGGTGGTGAATGGTGCCACATCCAGCTGGCAACCAGTCACTAGTGGTGTGCCCCAAGGATCAGTGCTGGGCCCTGTGCTCTTTAACATCTTTATTGATGATCTGGATGAGGGCATTGAGTCCATCATCAGTAAATTTGCTGACGACACCAAGCTGGGGGCAAGAGTTGATCTGCTGGAGGGTAGAGAGGCTCTGCAGAGAGACCTGGACAGGCTGGACAGATGGGCAGAATCCAACGGCATGAGATTTAACACATCCAAATGCCGGGTTCTGCACATTGGCCACAACAACCCCATGCAGAGCTACAGGCTGGGGTCAGAGTGGCTAGAGAGCAGCCAGGCAGAGAGGGATCTGGGGGTGCTGGTTGATGGTAGGCTTAACATGAGCCTGCAGTGTGCCCAGGCAGCCAAGAGGGCCAATGGCATCCTGGCCTGCATCAAGAACAGTGTGGCCAGCAGGAGCAGGGAGGTCATTCTGCCCCTGTACACTGCACTGGTTAGGCCACACCTCGAGTACTGTGTCCAGTTCTGGGCCCCTCAGTTTAGGAAGGATGTTGACTTGCTGGAACGAGTCCAGAGAAGAGCAACAAAGTTGGTGAGGGGTTTGGAACACAAGCCCTATGAGGAGAGGCTGAGGGAGCTGGGGCTGCTTAGCCTGGAGAAGAGGAGACTTAGGGGTGACCTTATCACTCTCTACAACTACCTGAAGGGAGGTTGTAGACAGGCTGATGATGGTCTCTTCTCCCAGGCACCCAGTACCAGAACAAGAGGACACAGTCTCAAGCTGCGCCAGGGGAGGTTCAGGTTGGATGTTAGGAAGAAGTTCTATACAGAGAGAGTGATTGCGCTATGGAACGGGTTGCCCGGGGAGGTGGTGGAGTCGCCGTCATTGAAGGTGTTCAGAAGGAGACTTGACGGGGTGCTTGGTGCCATGGGTTAGCTGTTTGGGTGGGTTGGATTGGTTGATGGGTTGGACACGATGATCTTGAAGGTCTCTTCCAACCTGGTTTGGTTTATTCTAATTCTAATAAAGTTTATTCTAAGAGATCCAGGAGCTCCAAACACAATCATATGGAACTTCCACAGGATCAGGGTGGACAATTTTTGTACAGTTCCTCTGTGCCTCCATTTCCCACCTCAAACACCAGTCAGCAGTTAAAAACCCTGCACAAAGTGAACTCTGAAGCGTGGAGTGCTACACAGCGCCTCGGATGGGGCAGTGTGAGCAAGTGATTGGTGTGGCAGGACCACACCACTGTAAAGAGACAGGGAACCACAGGGGAGAGTCCTATGAAGGGCTTACAGGGATGATTAAGGGAATAGAACATATTTAGTACTGTGTCCAGTTCTGGGCCCCTCAATACAAGAAAGATGTTGAGATACTCAAACGTGTCTAGAGAAGGGCAACAAAGCTGGTGAAGAGTCTGGAGCACAGCCCTGTGAGGAGAGGCTGAGGGAGCTGGGGTTGTTTAGCCTGGAGAAGAGGATGCTCAGGGGAGACCTTGTTGCTCTCTACAACTACGTGAAGAGAGGTTGTAGCCAGGTGGAGATTGGTCTGTTCTCCCAGATAACCAGCAATGGAACAAGAGGACACAGTCTCAAGCTGTGCAGGGGGAAATTTAGTCTTGATCTTGGAAAGAAGTTCTTCACAGACAGTGATCGGCCATTGGAATGGGCTGCCCAGGGAGATGGTGAGGTTGATGTCCCTGGAGGTGTTTAAGAAAAGCTTGGATGAGGTACTGAGTGCCATGGTCTAGCTGATCAGGTAGAGTGTGGTGATCAGTTGGACTTGATGATCTTGAAGGTTTCTTCCAACCTGGCTGATTCTGTGACTCTCTTAAGAGGAATGGCTGAGAGACATGTAGCTGTTTAGCCCAGAGAGGAGAAGGCTGAGTGGGGACCTGGTCAATGTTTACAGACACCTAAAGAGTGGATAGCTAGAAGATGGGGCCAGTCTCTTTTCTCTGGTGCCCAGTAATGGGATGAAAAGCAATAGGTACAAACTGGAACACTGAAAGTTCCACTTCACCATGAAGAAAAACTTTATTTTGAGGGTGACAGAGCACTGGGATCAGACTGCCTAGAGAGACTTGCAGAGCCTCCTTCTCTGGAGACTTTCAAACCCTACATGGATGCATTCACAGAATTGTCAGGGTTGGAAGGGACCTCAAGGATCAGCTAGTTCCAACCCTCCCTGCCATGGAGAGGGGCACTTCACACTAGATCAGGTTGCCCAGAGCCACATCCAGCCTGGCCTTAAAAACCTCCAGGGATGGGGCTTCCACCACCTCTCTGGGAAACTTGTTCCACTGTCTCACCACCCTCATGGGGATGAACTTCTTCCTAATGTCTAATCTAAATCTCTCCTCCTCTAGCCTGGATCCATTCCCTCTAGTCCTATCACTATCCAACACGCAAAAAAAGTCCCTCACCAGCTTTCTTATAGGCCCCCTTCATATATTGGAAGGTCACAAATAGGTCTTCTCAGAGCTTTCTCTTCTTCAACTGTCTGAGCCTGCCCTCATAGGAGAGGAGCTCCAGCCCTCTGATCATCCTCATTGCCATTCCTGTGCAACATGCCCTAGGTGATCCTGCTTTAGCAAGGGGGGTTGGACTAGATGATCTCCAGAGGTCCTTCCCAACCCCTACCATTCTGTGATGCTGTGATCCAGTGGCACAGATACATGCTGCTATGGCCACCTGAAATCACAGGATCACAGGATGTTAGGGGTTGGAAGGGACCTCTGAAGATCATGGAGTCCAACCCCCCTGCCAGAGCAGGACCATAGAATCTAGGAATGCATCCAGATGGGGCTTGAAAGTCTCCAGAGAAGGAGACTCCACAGTCTCTTTGGGCAGCCTGTTCCAGTGCTCTGAACCTCACAGTGAAGAAGTTCCTCCTCACGTTGAGGTGGAACCTCCTGTGCTGTAGTTTATATCCATTGCCCCTTGTCCTGTCACAGGGTGCAAGTGAGCAGAGCCTGTCCCCTCCCTCTTGACACCCAGCCCTCAGATATTTATAAGCATTTCTTAAACCTCTAGAAAATGCTGGTACACCAGTGCTGCCCTTTATTGATCAATATACAAACCACACACACACCCCTGGGCATCTCTGCCTTTTACATATCTGTGTAAAACGTAGATTGGATGGATATAAACTTAGACAAAAGTAACTCTTGATAGAATAGAATAGAATAGAATAGAATAGAATAGAATAGAATAGAATAGAATAGAATAGAATAGAATAGAATAGAATAGAATAGAATAGAATAGAATAGAATAGAATAGAACAGAATAGAATAGAATAGAATAGACCAGGTTGGAAGAGACCTTCAAGATCATCGTGTCCAACCTATCATCCAACACCATCTAATCAACTAACCCATGTAACCAAGCACCCTGTCAAGTCTACTCCTGAACACCTCCAGTGATGGCGACTCCACCACCTCCCTGGGCAGTCCATTCCAATGGGCAATCACTCTCTCTGTGTAAAACTTCCTCCTGACCTCCAGCCTGAACTTCCCCTGGTGCAGCCTGAGACTGTGTCCTGTTGTTCTGGTGCTGGCTGCCTGGGAGAAGAGACCAACCTCTGCCTGTTTACAACCCCCCTTCAGGTAGTTGTAGGCAGCAATAAGGTCACCCCTGAGTCTCCTCCTCTCCAGGCTAAGCAGCCCCAGCTCCCTCAGCCTCTCCTCACAGGGTTTGTGTTCCAAACCCCTCACCAACTTTGTTGCTCTTCTCTGGACTCGTTCCAGCAAGTCAACCTCCTTCCTAAACTGAGGGGCCCAGAACTGGACACAGTACTCGAGACTCTAACCCCTCCAGACCATGGCAGGGGGGCTGTGAAAAATCTGTCCTACTCCATGTCACTGGGGAATACCTGCAGATTTAAGCTCTAGTTAAGTTATCTGGGGGTTCAGGTTTGCTGCTGGGTAGGGCGGGTTTTTAGGCCGTGGGAGAAACAGAGCAGATTCTCTCCCTGTCCTTACCCCAGAGAAATCATTTCATGTGTTCACACAAGAGATTCCACTCATGAGATAGAGAATAACAGGGAATAAAATCACCTCCCCAAGTGAGAAGTGTGATCAACACTTGCTAGAAAACCTTCCAGGACCATTTGTAGAAATAGCTGCCGTGGTGGTGTTTGTATTAGCACTCTGAGCTATTCCCAGGATGAGCCCAGATCTTTCTGTTTGCTCAGGCATAAGGGGAAGTGTTAATGTTTACTGAGCCAGAATGCTGTTGCTTAAGGAGCTTAATTAAATTTCTCCTTCCTGGCTCACGGTGTCTCAAGACAAGTGGCTAGGAAAAAAAACCCAAACCCAGATAAGCACAATCCCATTTTCCACTTTTTCTGAGTAACCAACTGCGACACGGGGAGGCACTGGGCTGAAAATAACCCTATTACTGTTAACATTTGCTCTTACCCAATTCTCACTCCAACAGAAGAAAGTGAAAATGGAAATAATTGAATTGTGCACTGCAAGAGAGGCATTTCACATGAATTAAAGATCTTTGTCTTCATTGAACCAACTAGACAGGGGGTCGCTGTGCTTCATTCAGCCAAGCAAGCCTTGGTATCTATGTGTATTTTCCATTTACAAATGAGTGCCCCCTGGGATATGAGAACTTCAGCTGGAGCTGTTCATCTTGAAATTATCACTTGGAATCCAGCCCAGTTTGCAATAATCAGAGGTTATTATCTAGAGATGGGTAGCAGTAGAGAAAATAATAACTCATTTTTCCCTCCAGTTTTCAAACGACTTTGGTTAGTATGGAAGAAGAGCTCCCCCTGGCAAGGCAGAGTCTCTGTTCAGTTCAATCTCTGGCACTGGGTGCTGAGAAGGCTGGGATGTATCTGGTTTGCAGTGCAGCACAGAGGAGAACTCAAAACCCACGTCCTCCTCCAGGGCGTGCTCCCAGAGTGCTTAAGCCGCCACTACTTTCTTCCCCCGAGATCCACGTCCTGTTACTTGGTCAGTGATAGGGAATCCCATATCCATGTAAAGCCCATGGAAATAACAAAGCCTTACTCCACAATGGCCTCTGCTCTTTCTCTACCATCAGCCTTACAAACAAACCTAAAGGGTGTGCTGGGGAGGCTGATGCTGTTCATAAATCCTTTGCAAAGCGTTCCCAATGCTTCCTCCCTTACTCCACTAGGCCAAGGGCATCTGGGATGCAAGGAAGATTAAAAGCATGGTTAAGCCAGTACTTTCCAGAGATGTTACCTACTGCCTACCAAAAATTATTTTGAGTTCTCCAGAAGTTCATAGCTATTAGCATTTATGATATGATAGCTGAAAACTCCTTGTATGTGCTGTGGATGCAGAAGCTCTTTGGTATTTTACACAGAAATGTTGATTATAATTGCAGTACTGGAACATCTTTGTCTGCCAAAGCGTCTGTCCTGCACCTGCTCTCCTGCCATGGAAAGAGAGCAATGAGAGAGAACAGAAGGTGCAGCAGGAAAGGGAAGAAAACCAGTAGCCTCTTTAGAAGAGTGCTATCAGTTTTGCTCCAAACATTTTTTCCCTCTTGGCCTCAGTGTGGGGGAAAAACAAGCACAGCTGCTCCGCTGTTTCCTTGCTGATGGATAGAAGCAATCTTGTGAAAGGTTTCAGCTCTGTAATTCTTTGAAGAGTTGAAATGAAAGGATGGATCCTCAGAAGCTGGTATTTACACTTTTGTCTGGTTGAGCAGGCACAGGTCTCGCAGTGTCAAGACGTGCTTGTTTTCCCTCTCCCTGATGGGAACTTATTGGTGCTGCAGCATCAGGTGAGAATGGACACAACTCACTCCCTTGCAGTTCAAAGCAAAGTCGCTGCAGGTTTCAGAGGGAGCCAGGGCTGGCTTTAAAATTGCATTTCCTTTTGAAGCCATTGAATCCCTTCTAGATTTTAAGTGTGCTGACAGTTAACATGAGGGTTTTTTTCCTGATAAAAGCAAAAAAAAAAAGAAGCAGGAAATGAAGCCTCCATCTATTCTGCAGTTATTACATAGCCCTGGTTTTCAGCCATTACTAATATAGGGCCAAATTCAAAGCAAAAGACTTTGTTTCACAGAATCACAGAAAGAGACCTCAAAGATCATCCAGTCCAACCCTTGACCTGGTTTAGGATCAATCTTAAACCATGTCTCTAAGTGCCAGGTCCACACCGCTGCTTAAATACCTCCGGGGTTGGTGACTCCACCACTGCCCTGGGCAGACCATTCCAGTGTTTGAGAACCCTCTCTGTGAAGAAATATTTCCTAGCATCCAGCCTAAACGTCGCCTGGTACAGCTTGAAACCATTTCCTCTAGTCCTTGACACCAAGAAGAAGAGGCTACCACTTCCTCATTCCAACTTCCCTTCAGGGAGATGTAGCGAGAGATGAGGTCTCTCCTCAGCCTCCTCCTCTCCAGACTGAACACCCCCAGCTCCCTCAGCTGCTCCTCGTAGGCCACGTGCTCCAGGCTCTCCACAAGTCTCATTGCCCTTCTCTGGACACACTCCAGAACCTCAGTGTCCTTATAGTGAGGGGCCCAGAACTGAGCACAGCACTCAAGGTGTGGCCTCACCAGTGCTGAGTACAGGGGGATGATCACCTCCCTGTTCCTGCCAGCCATAGTGTTTCTAACACAAGCCAGGATGCCATTGGCTTTCTTGGCCACCTGGGCACACTGCTGGCTAATATTTAACCAACTGTCAACCAACACCCCCAAGTCCCTCTCTGAGTCACAGCTTTCCAACCACACATCCCCAAGCCTGTAGCACACCATGGGTTTGTTGTGACCCCATAAGAGCATATGTATAGAAAAGTTGCTTTAAAAGTGTTCACTTAGTATTTGTACTAATTAAGCCTAGCCTAGCACTTCTTATTCATGTCTTCAGAACCCTCTCTGAGTAAATCAGTAAAGAAATAAAACCACCACCACATACATGTTTCAATATATATAATCTATTTATTTCAGATGAGAAGCTGCTGGGTGTGCATGTCAAACAGGACTTTAGTTTGGAGTATTTGCTGGAGGCTGATATCACAGACAAGATGAGTGATCTCCTGCAGTGCTGAGATAACAAATAGGCAAGGTAATCATTTCCATGATGAGCTTGGCATCCCTGCTGGAAAACACTCTTTGCATTTTAAATGATTTCTTCGTAATAGCAGCACCATTGGAAAAAAAAACCTATTTATTTGTCAAAAATTATATACTTAGGAAGAGAAAACTGATAAGGTTTAGATTTGTTATGTGTCAGTTTCTAACTAGGTCATGTAGGTTAAACTTAATAAGTATTTCATATCTATATATACCATCTACATAGTCACAGCATATATATCACAGTACCACAGAACATTAGAGGTTGGAAGGGACCTCCAGAGATCATTGAGTTCAACCCCCCTGACAGAGCATCATCACCTAGGGTAGTCTGCACAGGAATGCAGCCAGGTGGGTTTTGAAAGTCTCCAGAGAAGGAGACTCCACAACCTCCCTGGGCAGCCTGCTCCAGTGCTCTGTCACTTTCACTGTAAAGAAGTTTCCCCTCATGTTGAGCTGAAACTTTCTACATTCAAGCTTCTACCTGTTGTTCCTTATCTTACTACTGCACACCACCAAAAAGATCTTGGCCCCCTCCACTTGACACCCACCCCTCAGATATTTATACACATTGATCAGATCCCCTCTCAGTCTTCTCTTCTCCAGACTAAACAGCCCCAGGGCTCTCAGTCTCTCTTCATAGGGGAGATGCTCAAGTCCCCTAATCATCCTTGTGGCTCTCCCTTGGACTCTCT
Organism: Melanerpes formicivorus; assembly: GCF_026170545.1. Classification (NCBI taxonomy): domain Eukaryota; kingdom Metazoa; phylum Chordata; class Aves; order Piciformes; family Picidae; genus Melanerpes; species Melanerpes formicivorus. The sequence goes on from NW_027142354.1 coordinate 1,253,820, forward strand.
CCAGCAGGTCTCTGTCTCTCTTGAACTGGGGAGCCCAAAACTGGACACAATATTCCAGGTGTGGTCTCATTAGGGCAGAGTAGAGGGGAGAAAGAACCTCCCTAGCCCTGCTGGACACACTTTCCTTGATGCACCCCAGGATCCCATTGGCTCTCTTGGCCACAAGGGCACATTGTTGTCCCATGCAGAACTTGCTGTCCACCAGCACTCCAAGGTCTTTCTCCATGGAGCTGCTTTCCAGCAGGGGAATCCCTAACCTGTACTGTTGCCTGTTGTCATTCCTCCCCAGATGCAGGACGCTGCACTTGTCCTTATTGAAATTCATGAGGTTTGCCTGCACCCAGCTCTCAGCTTGTTCAGCTCTCGCTGGATGGCAGCACAGCCTGACAGGTGTCAGCCCACCCCCCAGTTTTGTATCATCAGGAACTTGCTGAGGGTACTCTCAATCCCCTCTCATCCAGGTTGCTGATAAAGATATTGAATAAATCTGGACCCAGTACTGATCCCTGGGGAACACCACTGGCCACAGGCCTCCAAGTTGACTCTGTGTCGTCTTCTGGGATGGCAAGAATATATCAATATATATATATTCTGTATCATGCATTTTGATATGTATTTTCACACTGTACTGTGGTGGGTGGAAGGGCAAGGCCAAGAAGCCTCCTCCCTTCCCCCTTGTAAAGTAAAAGGGAAAAAAAAATTGAAGGGAAAAGAAAAAAAACTCGCAAGCTGAATTAGCAAAGCAGTGGAGCTATATTTACAAAGCGATGTAGGGTTTGCAGGGAGATATTTACAAATTTACAATATCTACAATATATACAAAGATATACAACAGAGTAACACAGAAATGAGAGTGAACCCCTCTCGGCAGAGAGGGGGGTTCCCCACCTCCTCTTTCCCCTCTCTCCCCCCTTTCCCCAGATTAGGTTAGAAGAGAGAGAGAGCGAAAGAAAGAAGTTAAAAGCAGTTTTGTGTTAATTGGAAAGGAGTTAATATACAGGCCTGGTATCTTATCGGCCTCAAGGCCGAAGCCTTGGCAGAAAGCCCAGGACAGAAAGCTGTTGCCTGAAGAAGAGGCGGAAGCAAGACTGACTGAGAAGTGCTGGAAATGTCCAGTATAGTCCCAGCTCAGAAGTGCTTCCTCCCACTCGTCCAATGAAATTAGTTTAGACTATTCCTTCCGTTTACCAACTTCCGTCCACCATATTCCCTTTCTTAAGGGGGCAACGTCAACCGGCCACAGTCCACCCCTTCTAAACAATTTCATTGGCTGTTCACACTGTCCATAAATACAGATGTAGATGTACATAGAGATGATAGAGACAGAGAGAAAGAAAAAGAGAGAGAGAGAGAAAGAGAGGGATAGAGTTGTAGAGATAGAGATAGAGAGAGGTGGAGATAGAGAGAGGTGGAGAGAGAGAGAGAGAGGTGGAGATAGAGATGGAGGCAGAGATAGAGATAGAGATAGAGATAGAGATAGAGATAGAGATAGAGATAGAGATAGAGATAGAGATAGAGATAGAGATAGAGATAGAGATAGAGATAGAGATGAGATAGAGATAGAGACGGAGATGGAGATGGAGATAGGTGGAGATAGAGATAGGTGGAGGTAGAGATGGAGATGGAGATAGAGAGATAGGTGGAGATAGAGATGGAGATGGAGATGGAGATGGAGATGGAGATGGAGATGGAGATGGAGAGATAAATGGAGATAGAGAGAGACAGGTGGAGATAGAGATAGCGATAGAGATAGATGGAGATAGGTGGAGATAGAGATGGAGATGGAGATGGAGATGGAGATGGAGATGGAGATAGGTGGAGATAGAGATGGAGATGGAGATAGGTGGAGATAGAGATAGGTGGAGGTAGAGATGGAGATGGAGATGGAGATAGAGAGATAGGTGGAGATAGAGATGGAGATGGAGATGGGTGGAGATAGAGATAGGTGGAGGTAGAGATGGAGATGGAGATGGAGATGGAGATGGAGATGGAGATGGAGATAGAGATGGAGATAGACATAGAGAGATAAGTGGAGATAGAGAGAGATAGGTGGAGATAGAGATAGGGATAGGGATAGAGATAGAGATAGAGATAGAGATAGAGATAGAGATAGAGATAGAGATAGAGATGACAGAGACAGAGACGGAGAGAAACAGAGATAGAGATAAAGATAGATAAATAAATCCAAACACAAATATATATTCTGTAAAGCAAAACCAAACAGCAAGAATGTGCAATGTCCATTGCAGTATTTCAATACCCCCAAATATTAGTATTATATGAACTTTTATTTTGGAGAAAATAGAATAGAATAGAATTAGCTGAAGAAGACAAGAGCTAAATGTAATGGAAAAATGTCAGACCTTTTTTTATACTCACACTGCAGTAATGCCTGGAGGCCAGAGAGATATTTGGCTGACTAACAAAATGCTAATTATTTGGAGACTTCTGTTCCACAGAGTTAAGCCACATCAGTAACTTGGAGTGTGGGATCTATGGAATATTTGAAGAGTATTAATGCAAAAAAAAAAAAAACCCAACTTAAAATAAAAATCTGTGAGGAGAACATTTAAAAGATGAGACAATAAAACCTTCCATAATGTAGCATCACACTGGTTTACTGTTCTGTATTTCATGTTGTGGATGCTAGGATGTGCACGAAGGAAATGTGTGATAATGAAACTGTGGCTGAAGGTCAAAGAGGAAAGCAAGCAAGAAAGTCTTGAGCAGAGGCAGCTGGCAAAAATATGGAGGATGCAGCTTTAAAAACACTGTGAGAGTGATCTTCAGGTTCTTTTAAAATGGTGAGTTTGTGCCTATCAGAGAAAATTTGCTATCATCTACCCTCTAGTCATCTGAGTATGTATATTGCTATCAAAATCAAACACTGCACCTTATAGGTTAGCACCTGATGGAAAGTATATTGAATATTTTGATATATACTTTAGAATAGAATAGAATAGAATAGAATAGAATAGAATAGAATAGAATAGAATAGAATAGAATAGAATAGAATAGAATAGACCAGACCAGCTTGGAAGAGACCTTCAAGATCATCGTGTCCAACCTATCATCCAACACCACCTAATCAACTAACCCATGCAGCCAAGCACCCTGTCAAGTCTCCTCCTGAACACCTCCAGTGACGGCGACTCCACCACCTCCTCAGGCAGTCCATTCCAATGGGCAATCACTCTCTCTGTGTAAAACTTCCTCCTGACCTCCAGCCTGAACTTCCCCTGGCGCAGCCTGAGACTGTGTCCTCTTGTTCTGGTGCTGGCTGCCTGGGAGAAGAGACCAACCTCTGCCTGTTTACAACCTCCCTTCAGGTAGTTGTAGACAGCAATAAGGTCACCCCTGAGTCTCCTCTTCTCCAGGCTAAGCAGCCCCAGCTCCCTCAGTCTCTCCTCATAGGGCTTGTGTTCTAAGCCCCTCACCAACTTCGTTGCCCTTCTCTGGACTCATTCCAGCAAGTCAACCTCCTTCCTAAACTTTAATCTCTTTAAGAGTAAGTTGGGGCATATAAAGACATGGCACAGCAGCTTTTGAGGGAAATTTAAAAGGGAAAGACCTTAGGCCAAATCTCTAGCTCACAGAATCACAAAACATTAGAGGTTGGAAGGGACCTCCAGAGGTCATCAAGTCCAACCCCCCTGCCAAAGCAGGATCACCTAGGGTAGTCCACACAGGAATGCAGTCAGGTGAGTCTTGAAAGGCTCTGGAGAAGGAGATTACAGGACCTCCCTGGGCAGCCTGTCACCCTCACTGAACAGAAGTTTCTCCTCGTGTTGAGGTGAAACCTGTGTTCAAGTTTGTATCCATTGTTCCTGGCCTCCTTACTGTGCACCACCAAAAAGAGACTGTCCCCCTCCACTTGACACCCACCCCTCAGATATTTATACACATTGATCAGATCCCCTCTCAGTCTTCTCTTCTCAACACTAAACAGCCCCAGGGCTCTCAGTCTCTCTTCATAGGGGAGATCCTCAAGTCCCCTAATCATCCTTGTGGCTCTCTGTTGGATTCTCTCCAGCAGGTCTCTCTCTCTTTTGAACTGGGGAGCCAAAAACTGGTCACAGTATTCCAGGCGTGGTCTCAGCAGGGCAGAGTAGAGGGGGAGAAGAACCTCCCTCACCCTGCTGGACACACTTTTCTTGATGCACCCCAGGATCCCATTGGCTCTCTTGTCCCCAAGGGCACATTGCAGTCCCATGGAGAACTTGCTGTCCACCAGCACTCCAAGGTCTTTCTCCAGAAAAACACGACTCACACTCCCAGAAAACCACGTGTCAAAACAACATTTCTGGCTGTGATAGCGAGCCCCATAAACCTAGAGAAATGACAGAATCATGGTTGTCTACAGAACTTAAATCAGTTCATGTCTGTATACACATCAGGGCAGTCAATAGCATCATTATCTCCACATCAGGGTAGTCAATAGCATCATTATCTCCTGTTCTTCACAAGTCCCTTCCCTCTCTCGGAGCCCAGAATAGGTGATCACAATATATTGAATTGCTATTCAGTATATAATTTGTTCTCTTTACAGCCTGCACACTCTGATGTTTGTCTTGCACAGCAAAAACTTACAGGCAGGACTGCAAAGTGCTGCTCTGATGAGTCTTCTGCAGAGCCAGTAACCACAGGAATTAGTGAACTGACTTCACAGAGCCTTTAGGGACTTGGCAGTGCCTTACTACTGCTGCCATTTCATATGTAAGTAACTAAAAACACACAGTGATGACAAAAAAGAGCTCTTTAAACCTGGCTGGCCAGTCTGAGATAATAACTAACTCATTTTTTTCATGGCCTTGAATCATAAAGGCATTTCAGCTGCAGTCATGAGCCTCAAATCCATAGTATCCAATCTATTTAGGACACACAAATGCAAGAGGGAATTTGCACTTACAAACCCTAGGAGGGATGGACTTAAAGATTTATACAATCTATAGTGCAGACTCTCGTATCAGACACACAAATACAGACACATGCCATTGGGGTCCACATGACCTAGCTTGAGACATCTAAAAGCTATTTTCAAGTTTACATAACTCTCTAATTTCTAAGCTAAGATAATCACCTTTTAAAGTCAGTAGAGAGGCACAGTGTGTGCCAGAAATCTTGTCCTCTTGCCTGCCCTGTACATTTTAGACATCTTAGACATCTCATTTTAGGATGAAATTAGTTGTTGTCTGAAGGTTCATTCTAACAGCAGCTTGAATTCACCATCTTAGACTTAGATGACTAAGAAACATTTACATTTGATGAGCTATAACTCCCACGTGAACTTCACAGTATGATTTGTTTGGGGGGGGGAGGGTCCAAATGTGTCAGGAATTTGGAGCGATTGACTTTGCATCACAGCCTGGAGGTGCAGACATAATAATTGGGGGATAAGAAAACATAGATCCACTAACATTGGAGAGGAAAACCTCAGGTCTGTGATGCAGGATGCTGCTACTTGAGCTCACAGAGTAACTCTTAGTGGTACTGACTTGGAGCCTCCCTAATTAATGGGAGATGGGACCTTGCCAGAAGGCTTCTCAGGCTTTGCTGGGATAGGGTCACCTGTGGTCCACCCTAGGGTTTGGAAAAGTGCACAACTCCTTTATCTATTATTTCCTAAACAGGAATCTTCTATCCAGCCTCCTCAAATGCACTGATATTTTAGTCATCTCTTCCCAAATTTGGCTTTCCATCTCAGTTCTTATTAACTAGTCCCAGATTCTACCCTACCCTCCAGACTTGTCCCCAGACCACCTGTGGGACCATGGAATCCAGGCCCAATGGCCTTCATTAGGAAGAACCTGTTTGTGCCTTTTGACTTTCTCAATGTTTTCCCCATCTGTAGGCACTTAGAGCTTTTCCTGTCCTCAGTCCTTCACCTCAGTCTTCGTACCCTATTAGTGCTATTTCTCTCACACAGTTTCTCCTCCCATTCATCTTTCACCCTTTACACGGAACATATTCCTGTCTGACATCAACACATTACACTTTTCCTGTCCAAATTCTTGTCCCCATGCTCAATGCTTTCTTTTGACAGCTTCTGTTCCTGCCATTCTGGCTTTGCTTCTGCAGCTTCACAGAATCACAGAAACATCCAGGTTGGAAAAGACCTTCAGGATCACCTTCAAGTTCAGTCAAGAACCCTACTCTACAAAGTTCACTCCTAAACCATATCCCCAAGAACCACATCCAAATTACCTTTGAAGACACCCAGGGTTGGTGACTCAACCACCTCCCTGGGCAGCACATTCCAATGCCTGACCACTCTTGCTATGAAAAACTTCTTCCTAATGTCCAGTCTAAACCTACCCATTCACAGCTTGAGGCCATTCCCTCTTGTTCTATCACTAATTACCTGTGAGAAGAGACCAGCACCAGCCTCTCCACAATGTCCTTTCAGGTAGTTGTAGAGAGCTTCACTCCTTGATGATTTGTCCTGACCCTTCCCTCCACCTGTTCTCCAGTACCTGCTGAGTACTTGAATCCAGCCTCCTTGCACAAACATAGCCTGCCCTCCTCACACCCTTGAGCTCCCCTTTCTCACATCTATGTGGCATGCCTTCCAGGATTTAAGCCAGCTGTGATGTCTCTCATGAGCTTAATTCCTGGTCCAGTTGTCCCCTAGTTTCAGCACAGATGGGTCTCCTTCTCTCTTCCCTTCCCTCCACACTCAGCCTGTTTCCAGTGTCAGGTCTCCAGTGTTTGTCAGAGGTACGGCTCACACATCGCTGTCTCTTGCAATTTATTCCCTCCTGCCTGAGGTTAAATGCTGCATTATACACATCACCAACTTAGTGGCTTGCATGCTTTTTGAGGACTGATGCTGTGCTGGTATCTTAGAGAAATAGGAGAAAGTGAAAAACAACTGCTCTGCTTCCGTGACTGTAGCCAGGAAAGCAATAAATCTGAAGAAACAGTTAATGGAATGGAACATTGTGAGAGGAGAGATGACACTGCTAGGGACTGTATTACTAGAGGAGTCAAATCAGGACATTCCAATGGTTATCTAATCTCTCCATCTCTTCTGTCAATAAGTTAGGCTACAGCAACTTCATTTCATTTGGCTGCCTCTCCTCTTTTTTTTTTTTAGAGGCAAAAGAGCAAATCCTGACAGTGCCACACTGCAGCAGCAGGGGCTCCAACTGCAGCAAACACTGTGACATTATGCTGCATTATGCTGAGCGAGCCAGACACTTCTGCTGAGCCCTGGCATTAAGGATAGATCAGTGCTTCACTGACTCCTCTTCTATTGGAAGTTACAAGACTGGTGTCCAGCATTGATCTCTCTGATTCTGATCTGCACGGAATTCAAAGTGCCCATAACTCAACAGGAAGCAATATTCCTATTTTTCAGAAGGTCCCTGTAACTGCTGGCTGATCCCATTACACATTCCCAGTCCCTGGATGTGTCGCTTTCCCATGTGGATACATTATCCTTTACCATTTGCCAGCCTGGGCCTGGGAGCAAAGTGCAAAGGGAGGGAAATGAGGAAGCCCAACCTGCTGTGCGGAGTCACACCTTGCCACATGGGCACACAGGGGCCTCAAGTAGGTGTGCGTGTGCCACACACACAAATATCAACACATCACTTACTCCCCAGCAGATACCAGGGATCACCCAAACGTGCTTGTGTGGCCACAAAGTTTTGTAGTGGCATCAGGGTTGAGCTGAATCTGGGAAAGCTGGAGGTTTTCAGTCTCACTGACAGAGCAGACTGCAGAGCTCTGGCCCATTTGCTGTTGAATCCTAAGGCACTAGGACTAGGTTCCTAACAGCACAAAGAGAGTGAAATGTGATTTGCTGGAAGCACATCCCTCTCTTCACAAAGTTTTCCTTTCTGTGCTCCTGTCCAGTTGAATAGAGGAAGAATCATTTTCTCCATAAAGTGGAAGAATGACATTTAGTACTATCACAGCCTAGTCAAAAGCCCAGATTGAGATGGAGAGAAGTGAGATGGATGCCTCCATTAATGAGCATTTCTGGAGACACCCATTCTGGCCACCAAACATCTCTCTCTCTCTCTAGGAAATACCAGGCAGTTAGGTGGAATTACAATGTTTGATTAGGTGCTGAATCATGATATGTGAGAGCAAAAATACAGCAATGGGACAAGCACAGCCTCATATTAAGGGAAATCTGATGATCAATTATTTCTTTTAACAAAAGGACTTTGATGTATTTTATTTCTCAGGCCCTAGATGGGATCTCACATAGTCACCATCACTGGAGGTGCCCAGGAGGAGACTGGATGGGGTGCTTGGTGCCATGGGTTAGTTGATTAGGTGATGTTGGATGATGGGTTGGACTTGATGATCTTGAAGGTCTCTTCCAACCTGGTCTGGTCTATGTCTATGCTATGCTAATTCACTGGCAACAATTTGTGGAAATGTTGAACCAAGCTCACTTTCAGGTACACTAGTGACATTCAAGATACTTTATCAAAACCAAACAATGGTGAGGACAGAGGTTGGTAGAACCACCAGTGCTGTCCTTTGCAAATTGATGCTTCACTTTCAAATTAACAGCAGGGGGAAAAAAAATGCCCTGCATATCCTATCACAAATCAAAGAAATGCTTGATGCCTCATAAGACACTACTGCAAAGCTTCCAGCAATTCTAACTGCACACAGATGAACATCTACCAAAGATGTGCACATAAGTTTCCTGTGCAAACTTTGCATTTATTGGCAAAAAAAACCCCATACAACTCATTTGTGAGCCAAACTTGTAAATAAATGGCACACACAGCCAATATCTGTATGCAAATATTGGGCACAGACTTACTTTCCCAATCCCAGTCCTTAACACGTTGCCAGAATTGGAAGCATCAAGATTAATCTAGGCTCTAAAATACTCAAGATCAAATTTTGCCTGTTAATCAGTTTCCTTAGTCCAGACTCGGTGAACAGAGGAGCAGCTACACGTTTGACCTTGCCTTTCTCATTAAAACAAAGTCCTAACGAGCTCAAGTCAATTCTCTCCCTATTTAAACTCATGCAGTAATTTTCACATAGTATCTCTGGTTTACAAATAAATGAGAGCCATTGCTGCCTTCAGGGAGGCTGGTATGAAGCCTCCTGCATGTGCTCGGTCCAGATATTCCCATGTCCAAGTGTGATTAGCACTGTCTTGTCAAATGTAGCTCTAAGCCATTTGTGAACACCTTCTGTGTTTATAGTAGCACACTCCAATCTGCACAGACCTCTGTGTTTGCTCTTCTGTGTATCCTATTAACAGTACATTGCATTTCAAGATGTCATACTGCAGAAAGCCACAAAAGGGCTTTGAATCAGTTTAACCCAAACCAAGGGAATGACTTTCATTATGGACAGATATTGCTTGGTATACATTCTGAGACAACACAATTGTGTGTGGTGGGGTGGCTTTTGCTGCTATAAACTCACAGTGACTGCACAAGAATTATCTGTACTGCATTTGAGACTGTTCTGCTGCAATTATACAAAAATCTTTATAAAAAACTGTGGCTAAACTGAACCCTGTAAATTGCCACCTGTGACCTGCCTAGAAAGTGGTATAAGGAAACAGGATAATAAGGAAAGGTGGTTGAGTGTCTAACTCTGGATGCATTTAAAGGTCATTTGGATTTGGTTGAGTCGCCAAGCCTGGATGTGTTCAAAGATGGTTTGGATGTGGTGCTTGGGGATATGGTTTAGGGCTGAACCTTGCAGAGTAGTGTTCTTGGTTAGACTTGGTGATCCTGAGGGTCTTTTCCAACCTGAATGTTTCTGTGACTCTGTGAAATGAAAAAAAACTATCTATGATCTTGAGAGGGATTTTTAAGAAGCTGGTAACTGATGAAATGATGAATATTTTTATTGGTGCATAAGCAGGTGAATAAACCACTGTATTTCAGTTTTCATTCCACCATAATACTCAGAGCACAGTGTATTAGATCTCAACTCCCAGCCTCACTTTACTGAGGGCAGCCTTGTGATTGGCTGAGGGGATCTCATTGCTCTCTACAACTACCTGAAAGGATGTGTGGAAGAGGCTGGTGCTGGTCTCTTCTCACAGGTAATTAGAACAAGAAGGAAGGAATGGCCTCAAATAGAGACTGGGTAGAATTAGACTGGACACTAGGAAAATAAATTTCATGGCAAGAGTGGTCAGGTGCTGGAATGTGCTGCCCAGAGAGGTGGTTGAGTCACCAACCCTGGATGTGTTTAAAGGTGGTTTGGACATGGTGCTTGGGGATATGGTTTAAGGGTGAACCTTGTAGAGTAGGGTTATCTGTTGGACTTGATGATCCTGAGGGTCTTTTCCAACCTGAATGTTTCTGTGATCATACACCCACAGCCAAGAACCTTCAGCTCAGGAGTTAGACTTCTTTAAAAAGAGCTGACATATAAAAAACAAACTCACACACACACACATAAAAAAAGGCAGGAACTAAGACACAGATAGGAGAATAACAATTTAATGAGTCAAGAATGCATACTGGGACTACCAGGACTTCATCTTGATTTCAGACATACACTTTCCACCTCTATTTGAAAAAAGAAATCAACAAAACCACAACCATTTTTGAATGTGTTCCATCCCTCCCATTTGACCAGCTGTTTGCTCAGCAGCTGTGTGTAGCTCCTGCCTGCAGAAGTTTCAGCATGATTAATCCGTGGCTCAGATAACAACTTACCAACGCGCTGTTACTCTTGCTCTGTGCACAAAGTGAGGAAGAAAAGACAGCCATGACAAAGAATCCTCTAGCCTTAGTTTAAGAGTTCCTAGCCTATATTTCAAGGTCAGTGGGAAGACAGTAAAACGTTAGGGGATTTGCGGTGGTCTTTTCTGGGTTTTCTTCACGGTGTCAGTAAGTGATTGTTGCAAAGGCAGACGTTTGTATTTCTCTCAATAAACAGGACTGCATTACTAAACTATAAAGCCAAGAAGAGTCCTATAGTGTGAAAATATGCAGGGGAACAACAGCTGTTAGTCATTATTTTCTCCTTATCCTTTCAACACTTCGGGTTCAGTTTGCTCTCTAATGGGTAAATCACACTTTCTCCCTAGGACATTTTCTCATTTCGGGCAGGTAGTAAAAAGAATCCTGAGAATGAGGAGTCATGGACCAAAGACAGCCTTTCTTTTCACTGTAAAAGTTGAAACTCATTCTTGTGCTCTACCAAATAGACATAAAGCCAGTGTGCTGCCCTCTTCTTAGTCCTTTGTCATTACTAACGTGATGGAGGATGTTTCTGCTTTTCTTCTTTAGACTACAAGCCTAGCCTCTATTATTTTTTTTCTCTTACACAACCTATGCTACATTTCTCAAAAGATAAAATAAAATTAAAAGAAAAGAAAGAAACCACAAAGAAAATTATTGCTCTCACTTCATTTAGGCCAAAGAAGAATCTGCCATCAGACAGCTTTGAAACATCTGGTTTACACTTTACCTCATCTCACAAAGTTTCACAGTAGCCATTTGGAAACAGGGTGGGGAAAGAAAAAAAGAGATAAAATTTTGCTTATGATCAGCAACTTACTGCACAAGCTGCTTTGCTCTATTATTTTCTTATCTGCAAGATTAATATTTACTGGCAGCCTGAGCCTTTTGTTCACCCTGATTTTAATTAATCTGACTCTAGGTCACAGTGAAAACGAGGTGGGGGGAAAAAAAAAATACAGGTACAAACATCACAGTGCAGTAAAATTAACCTGGGAATCTTAATTCTTTTTAAACATTTGGCATAACCCTAAAGTCTTTCAAAGCTGGGCTTTTCACTGTAAAACACATTTTCCTCTAGTAGCTCCTAAAGTCACAATAATTAGTATTTTTTTCCAAGCAGAAACCTCCAAAATAACAGAATACATCCACTGATGAGGTTAGAACAGATCATAGTGTGAGCAACCTTAAACACACGCGCTCTTCCATCCACTTCTTTTTCAAAGTGGTTGCTTTTCTTCCGAAAGGCAACTCAGTCTGCATCTGTTTCGACTTAAAGACCTGAAAACAATGCTATTAATCTAATGCTATTAATCTGATTACATTTCCTACACGGCTTTTAATACGTAACGCTTTTCGCAACCGGTTCTGCTGATGCTATTTAGCGAGGCAGACTGCGCGGAAAACACTGTGGAGGGGGCACAAGCAACCGTCCATTTGCAGCTACTCTTGGGCAGTGCTAAGGCAGACACACTCCTTAGGGCTGTGCTCAAAAAGGCAAAACATTATTCCAGCGAGTACAGTATCTCAGTCTTTGCGATGCCTCAGTACTGTGGATCTTCACTAGGCCAATAAATTACCTGGGCTTGAAGCCCTCCTTCGGAATCTAGGGCAGCTCCATCCCACCAACCTTCCCGGCTTCCCCGGGAGTGATACGTTTCCCAGCTCTTATATAGGACCATTCTTGTTTCTGTTGCCTGCGCATGCATCAGCGATTGCAAACTCATTAAGAAAAGGCAATTAAAAAAAGAAAAAAGAAAAAAAGGCAGGGCTCCCTGGCCACCGGGAAGCACGGAAATGGTACGAATTTGGCATAAAATTTTGCGTATGTAGCAACAGCATCTGGTGCTGGCAGCAGATACCGGGACCACATGAAAAAGAATAAAAGGCACGTTTCCTCGGGAAAAATACCCTATAAAAAAAAACCCAAATAAAGCCACTATGCTGAGAAATCAGTGTAATCTTAGGGAGCATGTGTCACAACACGTACTGGGGGGGTGACCTGCTGTGAAATCAGGACCCCTTTAAGGAATATCCTCTTCTCCACCGCCCCAGGGTGACAGCTCTGTGCCCGCGGCCGCGGAGGGGAGCGCTCCCCAGTCACGGCATCTTCGCTGCCGCCGGCTCGGACGCGGAGGCACCGGTCCCTCCCGTCCCCCGCCTTGCCTCGCCGCCCGAGGGCTAAACAAACACGTTTTTAACAACCGAGGGCCGCACTCGCAGCGGTTTCACCCCCACCTCCGGGGCGGGAGGGCGGCCCGGGCGCGTCCCCGCTGCCGCCTCGCTTCGCTCCCCGCCCCAGCTCCGTTCCCACAGGGGCTCCCCCCGCCCCAACCCCCGCCAGCAGCCATGTGTCTGCTCAAGTGCGATTAACACCGACCTGCCAAATCCAACCCCCCGGGCCCCGTGTTTACAGCGCGGCGCCTTCGCGCGGAGCCGTTGTGTTGATGGCGCTGGCAAATGAGCCGAGGGAGGTGGGCTCCACACCGCGCACCGGCAGCTATAAAACCCTGCGGGCCCGCGGCGGGTAGGGTTAGGCGAGCGGCCGTGGACCGGCGGAGGATGGAGGGCGGAGAGATGGGGTGCGGCTGCCCCCGCCCGCCCTCGGCGGCGCTGCCCCCACCGGGGTACTCGCCCCTCTCCTCCCGGTGCGGGGCACGGTCGGGACCTGCCCTAACGGTCCTGCCGTTGCCCCGCAGGTCCGCGCCCTTCTGGAGGCCCTGGGTACCCGCGCCGGGCGAGGAGGGCCGGCAGAGCGTCACCAGCACCGAGCCGGCCGCGGTGAGTGGGGCTGATGGGACGCCGGTACTGCCGTTGGTAACGTCCAGGGAGACGTTCTGGCGGGGTGGCCGTGGCGGCGGGGGCCCCCCGAGCGCTGGGTGCCGTGCCGGTGGGCTGATTTCTGCTCTCTTCTCTCAAGCCTCACAGCCCCTGCGGGCTGGCGGAAGCCTCCCGAAAGCTGGCGCAGTACAAGCACCCTGTCAGGTAAGTGGCTGCCCCGGGCCGCCGCCGGCTCCAGCGGGAGAGCGCTGAACTGCTGGGGCTCGCCGTGCTGCCTGGCTAGCAGAAAACAGTCCTTTTGCTCTGTACTGCCGAGATCCCCAGCCACTGGCTCCTCCGCCCCTTTTGATCCCACCCATGTCTTTATGTAGGTAGTAAAATGCCTTCGGAACGATTTAGCCATCCAAGTGGTTGTGAACTGCCAGGCCTTTGGGCAAATGATTGTCAGCGCTTTACCAGCTCTCTTTTTTGCCAGATCTTTAAGATGAGATGTTGATGTACTTCCCTGCTGTGGGACTGAGAACTATGGCAGTTATAGTTATGTGCGGTTGCTTTTGTTGTGGTTTTTTTGGGGTCTTTTTGTGGTGGCAGAGTAGGCTGAAGCAACGTAATACTTACCCCTATTCCCGGGATTAAAAAAGGGAGGGGTAGCGCCTAGGCTGTCTGGCTCTGCAAACCTCCAGTGTCCCTCTGGTGCAAGGATGCAGGTGCAGGCATGGGTAAGAGAGGTTAGAAGGTATGGACTGATTAAGCCAGCAATAATGAGGAAAATGCTCATGTAACCACTGCTTTAATGAAGGTAATGATTGTGTGGGCACTGTCAGTTGTGAAAAGGAAATAAAGAGCACAACTAGAGCTGCATCTGCCAGAGAGTCTTAAAAGAGTACTAGTAGGTGTTCCAAGGTGCTTAAAGCAATTGCACAGGCAGTTCTGGATGCAGTTTTCTCTTAAATGTAGGCTCTGATCTTTCAAATACTGATGTACAGACTATCTAAGCAGCTGCATGGACTCTGATTTCACTGTGCCTGCTCCAGTGCTTAGGTATGAGTGACTGCTGCAGGGAACAATGAGAACTGAAAGATCTTACAAAGCAAGTGTCAGTTACTTTGTACAGCAGCACTCTCTTAAAACAGCAGACTATAAAGCACTTTTATAATTGCCAGAAAACCATCTAGTTCTGTTTCTTGATGTATGTCTATTACAAACAATGTGTAGTCAGTATTTGTTTCCATGTGCTAGTCTCTTAACTCTTGGGACTTCATTGTCTCTTGATTCCGGCTCCTTTCAAACTGTAAGCAAAAGAGGGTGATAGCCAGAAAGGAACTACGGAGTATATTAATTGCAATATATTACCTCACTAGCTGATAACCCTTGCTACACTCCATCAGCAATTTTTTGTTAATTTCTAGATAAAACAGACTTTAAACCCTAGGCCCCTGGGACATCCTCTGTAAGGAGTCTGTTGGATGATTCCTCTTGAAAAGACAGGAGTTTGGGGTGAAATACCAAGATGTAATCCCCTTAGACCCTTAAGGTTCCTTTAAGATTTGTCTGAAACTGTTGTAAACTATGACTTAGCTTGGGGACCTTCACTAAAGAAGCTATTAATGTAATCTAAATACACTGGGGATCCTGTCTGACACCCATTATATTCCCTAGGGCAGTATAATTTCATAGTATCATAGTATCAGTCAGGGTTGGAAGGGACCACAAGGATCATCTAGTTCCAACCCCCCTGCCATGGGCAGGGACACCCCACACTACATCAGGCTGGCCAGAGCCTCATCCAGCCTGGGCTTAAACACCTCCAGGGATGGGGCCTCAACCACCTCGCTGGACAACCCATTCCAGGGTTTCACCACTCTCATGGTGAATCTCCCTGAATCTCCCTACCTCCAGCTTCATTCCATTCCCCCTAGTCCTATCACTACCTGAGATCCTGAGAAGTCCTTCCCCAGCCTTCCTGTAGGCCCCCTTCAGATACTGGAAGGCCACAATTAGGTCACCTTGGAGCCTTCTCTTCTCCAGACTGAACAGCCCCAACTTCTCCAGTCTGTCCTCATAGGAGAGGAGCTCCAGCCCTCTGATCATCCTTGTGGCCCTTCTCTGGACACCTTCCAGCACCTCCAGATCCCTCTTGTAATAGGGGCTCCAGAACTGGAGGCAGTACTCCAGGTGGGGTCTCACCAGAGCTGAGTAGAGGGGTAGGATCTACCCTTGACCTGCTGGCCACACTTCTCCTGATGCAGCCCAGGATCTGATTGGCTTTGCGGGCTGCAAGTGCACTCTGAGAGCTCATGCTGAGCTTTTTGTCCACCAGCACCCCCAAGTCTCTCTCCTCAGGGCTGATTTCCAGCCAGTCACTGCCCAGCCTGAATTTGTGCCTGGGATTGCCTCGACCCAGATGCAGGACCCTGCACTTGGTCTTGCTGAACCTCCTGAGGTTGGCTTGTGCCCACCTCTCCAGCCTGTCAAGGTCCCTCTGGATGGCCTCCCTTCCCTCCAGCGTGTCTGCTGCACCACACAGCTTGGTGTCATCAGCAAACTTGCTGAGGGTGCACTCAATGCCACTGTCCATGGCACCCACAAAGTTGGACCAGTTTCCCAGGTAGTGCTATCAATGAGGTACCAGAGCGTTAAGTTTCAGATTCAGTGAATCGTGGGCCTTGAAGAGTTGTTTTGCTGCAAAGCTAGCACTTTAAGTGCTCAGCTGAAAATACAGAATCCAGAGAGTACTTTTTCTATTTGAATGTAGAAAAGTTCAGCATGTGAGGGAAAACTTTGGATGCTTGTCTCACCAGAATTTCACTCCTTTTTATGTGTCAGCCTTCAAGCAGAGTATGCAGTAACAATAAGCAAACCTGTCATTTGTTGCAGACTATTTTGGCCCAAATCAAGGTGCTATGATTACTTATATCAGGAAGCTGAAGCACTTCTGAAAAACTTTCCAGTTCAAGCTACAATCTCCTTTTATGAAGACTCAGATAGTGAAGATGATGATGATGATGATGATGATGAACTGGAACAAGATCCAAGATCAGAATCAGATTGCTGATTGCCAGGAAGGCCAACACAACTTCAAAGACTTAATTTAAACTTAATATAAAAATTGTAATATAGTATTTTTAAAGATAATTTATTTGTATGTAAGTTATTCTTAATAAAACTGGAATGTCTTGTAATTTTATCTGACACTTTTTTCCCTTTGTTTTTGTCCTGTTTTAGGCAGGGGAGGAATTAATTGTTGTTTTGTTTATCTGAGGTCCTGTAGACAGTAACTTGGATGTCAATTTTAGCAGCATGGAACAGATGCATTACTTAAGTGGTCTATGGTCATGTCACTTCCTCCTTTTGAAGACACAAGGAAAACTTTTGCATTATGATTTAGTATCATAGTATCAGTCAGGGTTGGAAGGGACCACAAGGATCATCTAGTTTCAACCCCCCTGCTATGGGCAGGGACACCTCACACTAGATCAGGCTGGCCAGAGCCTCATCCAGCCTGTTCTTAAACACCTCCAGGGATGGGGCCTCGACCACCTCCCTGGACAACCCATTCCAGGGCTTCACCACTCTCATGGTGAAGAAATTCCTCCTCACATCCTGCCTGAATCTTCCCACCTCCAGCTTCATTCCACTAGACTTCATGTGGATGGCTATCAAGGAGTCATTGGATTAAGTATTCAAGTGTTGTGCCTGCTCTTAACAGAGTTTCAAACATGGAAGAGAAACAGTATAGCTATTTCCCCCATGGAAGGAAGAGTCCAATTTCTACTCTAGTTTT
Organism: Melanerpes formicivorus; assembly: GCF_026170545.1. Lineage (NCBI taxonomy): Eukaryota > Metazoa > Chordata > Aves > Piciformes > Picidae > Melanerpes > Melanerpes formicivorus. The sequence goes on from NW_027142354.1 coordinate 1,271,076, forward strand.
TGCTTCCAAGTAAGGGGCTTGCCTCAAACTGCTCATGCTATGTCACGTATATGAGGTGTGTTTTCACACAAATACAGTATGAAACTTACCAGTTTTTAAGTGGCTATCAGGTCCGGTGTGAATTATTTTGATTGAGCTTGTTTTTGATAAAGAAAGCAAAGCTTGGTAGCAATGATAAACCTTTATTAGAATAAACCAAACCAGGTTGGAAGTGACCTTCAAGATCATCGTGTCCAACCCATCAACCAATCCAACCCACCCAAACAGCTAACCCATGGCACCAAGCACCCCATCAAGTCTCCTTCTGAACACCTTCAATGATGGCGACTCCACCACCTCCCCGGGCAACCCATTCCAATGGGCAATCACTCTTTCTGTATAGAACTTCTTCCTAACATCCAACCTGAACCTCCCCTGGCGCAGCCTGAGACTGTGTCCTCTTGTTCTGGTACTGGGTGCCTGGGAGAAGAGACCATCATCAGCCTGTCTACAACCTCCCTTCAGGTAGTTGTAGAGAGTGATAAGGTCACCCCTCAGTCTCCTCCAGGCTAAGCAGCCCCAGCTCCCTCAGTCTCTCCTCATAGGGCTTGTGTTCCAAACCCCTCACCAACTTTGTTGCTCTTCTCTGGACTCGTTCCAGCAAGTCAACATCCTTCCTGATCATGGCCTGATCATGCAGGCCAAAACCCCTAATGGAATGAACAAACAATAAGGTCCAGAATTCAAATGCTGGTGACTTTGTCAGGTATTTCTTATGTATGTATTTGCCCAAGTGCTTGCATATGTGTGTTGCTGCAGGCTGGGCCGCCTCAGTTTATCATGGCATCCCTGGAATACTTGCCCTGTTGTATCTGCTCCCCGTGGGCCAGGCACAGCTCAGCAGGAAGGACGGGTCCTCCCACATAGCAGTTCTCACCTTTGGAGCGCCCGGTGGCACGCAGCCTGCATCACAGAATTAACCAGGTTGGAAAAGACCTTTGAGATCATCAAGTCCAGCCTATCACACAACACCGTCTAATCAACTAAACCATGGCATTAAGTGCCTCGTCCAGTCTCTTTTTAAACGTCTCCAGTGATGGTGACTCCACCACCTCCCTGGGCAGCACATTCCAATGGCAAATCACTTTCTGTGAAAAATTTCTTCCCAACACCCAATCTAAACCTCCCCTGGAACAGCTTGAGGCTCTGTCCTCTTGTTCTGTTGCTGCTTGCCTGGAAGAGACCAACCCCCACCTGGCTACAACCTCCCTTCAGGTAGCTGTAGAGAGCAATAAGGTCTCCCCTGAGCCTCCTCGAGGCTGAACACCCCCAGCTCCTTCAGGCTCTCCTCATAGCAGCAGGATTGTTTAGCCTGGAGGAGGCTCAGGGGTGACCTCATTGCCCTCTACAACTACCTGAAAGGTGGTTGTAGCCAGGAAGGGGTTGGCCTCTTCCCCCGGGCAACCAGCACCAGAACAAGGGGACACAGTCTCAAGCTGTGCCAGGGGAGGTTTAGACTCGAGGTGAGGAGAAAGTTCTTCACCGAGCGAGTCATTCGTCATTGGAACAGGCTGCCCAGGGAGGTTGTTGAGTCATTGTCCCTCGAGACGTTCAAGAGGAGATTGGACGTGGCACTTGGTGCCATGGTCTAGTCATGGGGTCTGTGTTGATAGGTTGGACTCGATGATCCTCGAGGTCCTTTCCAACCTAAGTTATACTGTGATACTGTAATACCAGTTCCGTTACACCCTTCAGGCTCCAGCACCATGGCTCGTACTGTGAAACCAGGATGTAAACACAGGTGCAGCAAGAGCCAAGCAACCCGGGGGAGATAAGGCGGCGGACGCGGTACCCGGAGTTCTTAACGCCGGCGCACCCGCGCTGCTCCGTCCTGTAACAGGGACCCACGAACGCAGGCAGTCCCCAACTGGACCCTGACAGCGCAGAACCGTCCGCGGCGGCAGCCCTGGGCCGCTGGTAGCCTAATCCTCGCCCGCCCGTGGGATCCGCCTGCCGCCGCCGCGCCTGCGCCGGAGCGCTTCCCCGCGCCCGCCCGTGGGATCCGCCTGCCGCCGCCGCGCCTGCGCCGGAGCGCTTCCCCCCGCCCGCCCGTGGGATCCGCCTGCCGCCGCCGCGCCTGCGCCGGAGCGCTTCCCCCCGCCCGCCCGTGGGATCCGCCTGCCGCCGCCGCGCCTGCGCCGGAGCGCTTCCCCCCGCCCGCCCGTGGGATCCGCCTGCCGCCGCCGCGCCTGCGCCGGAGCGCTTCCCCCCGCCCGCCCGTGGGATCCGCCTGCCGCCGCCGCGCCTGCGCCGGAGCGCTTCCCCCCGCCCGCCCGTGGGATCCGCCTGCCGCCGCCGCGCCTGCGCCGGAGCGCTTCCCCCCGCCCGCCCGTGGGATCCGCCTGCCGCCGCCGCGCCTGCGCCGGAGCGCTTCCCCCCGCCCGCCCGTGGGATCCGCCTGCCGCCGCCGCGCCTGCGCCGGAGCGCTTCCCCCCGCCCGCCCGCGGGGGCGCCGGCCGCGGCCTGCCCCGGCAGGATGCTGAACGTTCCTCCGCAGGCCTTCCCTGCGCCCAGCTCCCAGCAGCGAGTGGCCGCGAGCGGCCGTGCCAAGGTAGGGATGGGATGAAGAGAGTCGCCTGCAGCCAGTGCTGGGGTCTTCCCCGGCGCCGCTGCCCTGGGCCCTGCGGAGCTGCCGGTGATCGGCGCGGGTGAGGGCCGAGATCCTGGCCCGACGGGGTCAGCGTTTTCCACGCTTGGTTTCGGCCAGCTGCGTGGCCCCGGCTCTCTGCGGGAGCTGTTGTGGCTTGCTGGTCGGCTCCCGGTTGCGGCTGGTGCGGGGTTGTCTCTGGCCGGTTCCTGAGAGCTCTGGTACCCCGGCAACCGCCGAGGGAAGGCGGCGGCTGTAGCCGGGCCCCCGGGCGAGCGTCTGCCTCCCAGTACTTCTCGTTTGGGAGGGTAGTGGTGATCACACTTCCTGCTCTGCCTTCCCAGCCTTTCTCGAGGTTGCTTCTGTGCAGAGATGGAGAAGTTCGGCTTGAAATTACTGTGTGCAGTACATGTTGGGTCCTCATCTTTGGAGTAGTTTGGGGGGCTGGAACTAGGAGCCCCTGTTACAAGGAGGATCTGGATGTGCTTGAACGTGTCGGGAGAAGAGCCACGAGGATGAGCAGCGAGCTGGAGTTCCTCTCCTGTGGAGACAGACTGAGAGAGTTGAGGTTGTGCAGTCTGGAGAAGAGAAGGCTCCGAGGAGACCGTATCGTGGACTCCCAGTATCAGAAGGGGGCCTACAAGAAAGCTGGTGAGGGGCTTTTTAGGGTGTTAGGTAATGAGAGGACTAGGGGGACTGGAGCAAAATTAGAAGTGGGTAGATTCAGACTGGATGTTAGGAAGACGTTCTTCACAGGGAGGGTGGTGAGACACTGGCGCAGGTTGCCCAGGGAGGTGGTGGAAGCCTCATCCCTGGAGGTTTTTAAGTCCAGGCTGGATGTGGCTGTGGGCAACCTGATCTAGTGTGAGGTGTCCCTGCCCGTGGCAGGGGGTTTGGAGCTGGATGATCCTTGAGGTCCCTTCCAACCCTAAACATTCTCTGATTCTATGATTTGGTGCCTTCAGACCTCATTTGGAAAGCAGTCTCGTACTTAACTACAGTAGCATCAAGCAATGTGGGTCTGTGGTCTTTAATTTTATCCTTGCTGATTTTGCTGTGGTTTTGTAAGACCATGAGCCTTTACCCTGCTGTCTGCTGTTAGTGTTTGGATCCAAGGAGGTCCCTGTGTGTGGTGCTGTTGAAAAGGAAGGTGCTAGACACCCTGAAGATCTTGCTTTGAGTGTATGGGCATACTATGGTAAACTTAGTCTTAAGTCTTTCTCTGGGTGAGTTTTCCACTTGTTGTAGGGCTTCAGAAAGGTTTTGTGAATGCAGTGAGGGTGAACTTCCCTACCTTGTCCTACCTGACCGTGATTTTCAAATCCCTCTCTTTTGTTGCTCATAGGATTCCATGCCATAACTCAAATGGTGCTGATAAAAACTTTACCACCACAGGAGCACTTGATATCCGCAGTTTGCTTTGGGAAGAGCTGTCTGAATATTTGCTGATGCTCAGTAATTCCCTTGTCTGTGTTACTTGATAAGATGCTCCCCTTATGGCTGAGTAGGACTCCCAAATATCAGTAAAGAATATGGATTGTGTTGTTTCTTGTTTTGCCTGATTCTTCCTAGGAAGCTTTAAAAACGTGTGTTGAATGGCTGTTTCTTCCTTTAGAGTTTGATAATGTTTGTAGCTCTGTTATTTTTCAGGTACCTTTGAAACCAGGAAGGAGTCTTATGGATTGGATTCAACTAACTAAAAGTGGGAAGGACTTGACTGGTTTGAAAGGGAGGCTAATTGAAGTGACAGAAGATGAGCTTGCTAAACACAACAAAAAGGAGGACTGCTGGATATGTATAAGAGGTTAGTTGCTGTGATGTTGCTTCTACTTTTTTGTTTGGACTAGCTTCTCTCTTCTGAACTTAAAGAAGCTGCACAAAATCTCAGACAGCAACAGCAAAAGCTAAACTTCAAAACAAACTGTGCACCTTCTATGTTTAGGCCAGGTGTAATCTGACAAAATTGGATGCAACTTTGAGTTAGAGAGATAGTGCCACAAAGCTTTGCTTTACTTTCATCCCTTTCTTAGGAAGTCTTCCAAGTGGGCATATTTTACACTTTTATATCTGCATGTGTGAGCAAACCATGAAATTGTATCTCAGAAGTTGAAAGTATTGTAAGTTAACAGTGTGTGAAAAGTGGTTTGCAGCAACAGCACTAAAAATAGCCTTCTAGGCATGGCTAAAGTTCCTAGTTGGCTTACAGGAGGAGTAAAATGTTTACTCTCCAGTTGAATCCAGTTGGAATATGGAGTCTAAAGTACAGTGACACTGCTTTAAATTTGTATCATAGTATCAGTCAGGGTTGGAAGGGACCACAAGGATCATCTAGTTCCAACCCCCCTGCCATGGGCAGGGACACCCCACACTACATCAACCTGGTCAGAGCCTCGTCCAGCCTGGTCTTAAGCACCTCCAGGGATGTGGCCTCAACCACCTCCCTGGACAACCCATTCCAGGGCTTCACCACTCTCCACTTCACCTCACATCCATTCTGTCATGAGATAACAGCACTTCTATGCAGATAGGTTAAGAAGGTCAGAGTAGCTAATGTGGCATTGCTCTAAGAGGATTGGTTCATTTAGTAGTGACTGATCTGGTGAGGAACATCACTGGTATCTGACTTAATGTCATCTCTCAACTCCAGCAAAAGAAAGTTAAGAACTTCTCTCTGAGGGCAACTTGGTTTTTGTTGGGTGCTAAAGGCGTTGAATGTATGGGTAAAGTGTTGATCAGCCCTGGATTCATTTTCTGTGTGCAGCTTTTGCCCATACTAGAAAAACTGTAGTGGGAGATGAGCTAAAGAGAGCTTATTTACTGTGGAGGCCTGCTCTTTTTTTCCTCAAAAAGGGACTTCTGCTACCACAGTCAGAATCACTGCTTTGAAAGGCTTCTGATTGCTTTTTCAGTGTCTTACTCTTCATTGACTCCACTCTGAAGTTGTTTAGGTTCTGTTTGGATTTTTTTTACAAGAACTTTATTATTCTGTTTCTGTCTTTGTCTTTTTTCCATCTCTGCCTTTTCTTTTTGTGTTCTCAGACATCTAATGAAAAAACCCCAACATAACTGAGAGTTTTGGTAGATTACAGGGGATTGGACGTGGCATTTGGTGCCATGGTTTATCTGTCATGAGGTCTTGGGTGACAGGTTGGACCTGACGATCTTTGAGGTCTTTTCCAACCTTACTGATTCTGTGACTACCTGTAGACCTGGTATGTGGACAGGTAATAGAATAGAATAAACCAGGTTGGAAGAGACCTCAAGATCATTGTGTCCAACCCATCAACCAATCCAACCCACCTAAACAACTAAACCATGGCACCAAGCACCCCATCAAGCCTCCTCCTGAACACCTCCAATGATGGTGACTCCACCACCTCCCCAGGCAGCCCATTCCAATGGGCAATCACTCTTTCTGTATAGAACTTCTTTCTAACATCCAACCTAAACCTCCCCTGGTGCAGCCTGAGACTGTGTCCTCTTGTTCTGGTGCTGGCTGCCTGGGAGAAGAGACCAACCTCTGCCTGTCTACAGCCTCCTTTCAGGTAGTTGTAGAGAGCAATAAGGTCACCCCTGAGTCTCCTCCTTTCCAGGCTAAGCAACCCCAGCTCCCTCAGCCACCCCTCATAGGGCTGTGTTCCAAACCCCTCACCAACTTCGTTGCCCTTCTCTGGACTCGTTCCAGCAAGTCAACCTCCTTCCTAAACTGAGGGGCCCAGAACTGGACACAGTACTCGAGGTGTGGCCTAACCAGTGCAGTGTACAGGGGCAGAATGACCTCCCTGCTCCTGCTGGCCACACTCTTCCTGATGCAGGCCAGGATGCCATTGGCCCTCTTGGCTGCCTGAGCACACTGCAGGCTCATGTTCAGCCTACCATCGACCAGCACCCCCAGGTCCCTCCCTACCTGGCCTCTCTCCAGCCACTCTGACTCCAGCCTGTAGCACTGCATGGGGTTGTTGTGGCCAAAGCTGAATGAGGTTTCTGCATTGGTAGTTAGACTGTGTCTGTGTAAGACAGCAGGAATTGATGAGAAGACTGTGAAGGAAAACAAGAGCTAACTTTGTTCAGAACCCCAGTAGGATGATCATCAAAGCAAGCCACAAATTTATATAGAAGTGGAACATCAGAGAGTTCAGAAACAGAGTGAAGGGTATATAAATGCAATTTCTTTTGTTCCTGCAAGTTAAATGGTAAATTGAACAAGTGACATGCTCTGCAGGCCTTAGCTGTGTAGAGACTTGAACAATTTACTGCATGCAGTACTCAGTGCTGCACACGAGATGGCACCGTTAAAACATCCTTTGGAAGATCAGGTCTGTAAAGGTGCACAGAGCCTTCCTTTGTGATCTGCCATTGTTATTCTTGCCATCTAAGGTTGTTCATAGAATGTTTCCCCCTGAAGTAATTAATGTGTGCTTCTTAATGTGTTAAAAGCTCATTAGGAAAGCAGTGGCACAGTTCTTCTACTGGTAGCTTCCTGTTATGTGTCTTCAAATATTGTTCCATGTCTTCAGATATTCTGCAAAACAGGCCTGCAGTAGTCCTGTTGCCAGCAAAATGTCTGTAGCTGTATCTGTTTATAGCTGCATTCTTCAGGTGCTACTTACTCTGGTTGCATAGCAACAGTAATTAGACTTCAGCATTTCAGACCTATGAAGAAGCTTTGTTTCATCTCCCTGGAAATACTAAGGATAGTACTTGTGGACAAAGAATACTGAGCCCTATTATTGGGACACATTTGATACCACAGTTGTAATCTTTTTAATGAGCATAGTCTATGCTAAGTTTGTTACAGAGGGATCTCGACAGGCTTGCAGAGGGACCTTGACAGGCTGGACAGATGGGCAGAGTCCAAGGGCATGAGATTGAACACATCCAAGTGATAGGTTCTGCACATTGGCCACAACAACCCCATGCAGTGCTACAGGCTGGGGTCAGAGTGGCTGGAGAGCAGCCAGGCAGAGAGGGACCTGGGGGTGCTGGTTGATGGTAGGCTGAGCATGAGCCTGCAGTGTGCCCAGGGGGCCAAGAGGTCCAATGGCATCCTGGCCTGCATCAGGAAGTGTGGCCAGCAGGAGCAGGGAGGTCATTCTGCCCCTGTACACTGCACTGGTTAGGCCACACCTTGAGTACTGTGTCCAGTTCTGGGCTCCTCAGTTTAGGAAGGAGGTTGACTTGCTGGAATGAGTCCAGAGAAGGGCAATGAAGTTGGTGAGGGGTTTGGAGCACAAGCCCTATGAGGAGAGACTGAGGGAGCTGGGGTTGCTTAGCCTGGAGAAGAGGAGACTCAGGGGTAACCTTATTGCTGTCTACAAGTACCTGAAGGGAGGTTGTAGACAGGCGGATGTTGGTCTCTTCTCCCAGGCAGCCAGTACCAGAAGAAGAGGACACAGTCTCAGGCTGCGCCAGGGGAGGTTCAGGCTGGAGGTCAGGAGGAAGTTCTACACAGAGAGAGTGATTGCCCATTGGAATGGGCTGCCCGAGGAGGTGGTGGAGTCACTATCACTGGAGGTGTTCAGGAGGAGACTTGATGGGGTGCTTGGTTGCATGGTTTAGTTGGTTGGGTGGTGTTGGATGGTGGGTTGGACACGATGATCTTGAAGGTCTCTTCCAACCTGGTCTGGTCTGGTCTGGTGTGGTCTATTCTATTCTATCTTATCTTGGTCAATCTGAAGAATGGAAGTTTAGTTGTTATGGGTGTGGCTTTTTCCTTACAGAAAACAGTTAATTTCTGTAGGCTTTTTATTCTACAGATGATGGGTGGTAGGGAAGCAGCCCTTCAGGGGTAACTTAATTGGAGGAGAGTGAAAACAGTTCTGTGCACTGGTTGGCTTCATTTTATGTCTCTGTTTAAATCAATCTCTGGTTCTTTTACCCTCTAGCTAGGGCACATCATGTTCAATGTCGTGGATTTATTTTGTTAAAGTCTTAACCTTTCTCCAGATGTCCACTGGGCAAGTGGCAAGGCATTGTAGGATTGGCCTCTCTATGAAATAAGCTATGTCAGACATTGGAACAGGTTGCCCAGGGAGGTGGTAGAAGAAGCCCCATCCCTGGAGGTTTTTAAGGCCAGGCTGGATGTGGCTCTGGGCAACCTGATCTAATGTGAGGGGTCCCTGCCCATGGCAGGGGGATTGGAGCTAGATGACCGTTGAGGTCCCTTCGAACCCTAACAATTCTCTGTCTTGTGCTCCATACAATTTTGTTTCTGGTTTTGGACAATCCTGCTGTTTGTTGTGATAGTGTCTGCTGTTTGCCATTTCAGTGTTTAATGTGTGCTAAGCTTTTGGCTGTTTTTTCAGGTAGGAGTGGTTGTAGCAGCTGTAGAATAGAATAGAATTAACCAGGTTGGAAGAGACCTTTGAGATCATCGTGTCCAACCTATCATCCAACACCATCTAATCAACTAAACCATGGCACCAAGCACTCCATCCAGTCTCCTCCTAAACACCGCCAGTGATGGTGACTCCACCACCTCCCTGGGCAGCACATTCCAATGGTCAATCACTCTCTTTATGAAGAATTTCTTCCTTACATCCAGCCTGAATCTCCCCTGGTGCAGCTTGAGACTGTGTCCTCTTGTTCTGGTGGTGGTTGCCTGGGAGAAGAGACCAACCCCCACCTGGCTACAACCTCCCCTCAGGTAGTTGCAGATAGCAATAAGGTCTCCCCTGTAGAAACACTGCTCAGGTTTTTGTGTTCCATTTTCTGCAGGATTTGTGTATAATGTCACCCCATACATGGAATATCATCCTGGTGGCGAGGATGAACTGATGAAAGCAGCAGGAAAAGATGGTACAGACCTCTTTGATCAGGTGAGAACAAACAGCAGCAGATGACAATTATCACCAAAAAGTGTTTTGAAAAATGCATGGGGTTTTGACTGGTGTTTAGGGCCATTCCAGTGGAAACAGTGATTTGAACTCTTATGTCTTAGGGAAAGAGCTACAGGCTGGGGTCGGAGTGACTGGAGAGCTCCCAAACGGAGAGGGATCTGGGGGTACTGATCAACAGCCACCTGAATATGAGCCAGCAGTGTGCCCAGGTGGCCAGGAGGGCGAATGGCATCCTGGCCTGCATTAGGAACAGTGTGGCCAGCAGGAGCAGGGAAGTCATTGTGCCCCTGTACTCTGCTTTGGTTAGGCCACACCTTGAGTCCTGTGTCCAGTTCTGGGCCCCTCAGTTTAAGAGGGACATAGAAACACTTGAACGTGTCCAGAGAAGGGCAACAAGGCTGGGGAGAGGCCTTGAGCACAGCCCTATGAGGAGAGGCTGAGGGAGCTGGGATTGTTTAGCCTGGAGAAGAGGAGGCTCAGGGGAGACCTTATTGCCCTCTACAGCTACCTGAAAGGTGGTTGTAGCCAGGAAGGGGTTGGTCTCTTCTCCCAGGCAACCAGCACCAGAGTAAGAGGACACAGTCTCAAGCTGTGCCAGGGGAGGTTTAGACTCGAGGTGAGAAGAAAGTTCTTCACAGAAAGAGTGATTTGCCATTGGAATGTGCTGCCCAGGGAGGTGGTGGAGTCACCATCCCTGGAGGTGTTCAAGAGGGGATTGGACGTGGCACTTGGTGCCATGGTCTAGTCATGGGGTCTGTGTTGATAGGTTGGACTTGATGATCCTCGAGGTGTCTTCCAACCTTAGTTATACTGTGATACTGTGAAAAGCAGTGGGTTGCTGCTCAGAATGGCACTTAGATGTGCTGAAAGAAAAAGTGACTTTGTTGGAATGATGCTTCAATCTGACCATATTATTTGGTTTTGGGTTGATTTTATTAGCAGACAGAGCAATAAAGCTATGCTATCTCAACAGCTTGCAATACTGCTCTTGATAGACTGCTACAGCAAGTAATTACTGCCACTGCACAGGCATTTTCTTCTCAGAACTTTTAACTTCTTGAAAAATCTGTGTAGTACTCTTTTGTCTATTAGCTTGGCCACTGAATGGTGAGCAAGGTACTAAGATATAATGCTGGGGCTGCTCTTAAGTGACTGTGAGCAGATCAGAAGATAAGTGGTCTCTTTCTTTACTGCTTCTGTAAATGTTTAGAAAAGACTCAGAAAACACAGGGTCTGCTGAATGAGTGTACTTGGTGTGAGGCATCTCTTGCAAACCTGGTGTTGCAAAAGATGATTCATTGAGTTGGTGTTTTTTTAGAAGCATTCCTTTGGCTCACAAGGTTTGTCTGAGAAATTGGGAAAGAGTAGGAAGGAAATCTCCTGTGTCTGAAAGGAAATCTTGATCTCTACAGTTCATGCATCACAGCATGTTATGCCTTTATTTGCAAAACATTTGTAACAGGGAATGTTAAGGAGTGATGATGTTTTACTTTTGTTAAGTTCACCTTTGGTTAATCCTTTCACAAATTAACTGCTTCATTGAGGCACAATTGCACCCTCAGCAAGTTTGCTGATGACACCAAGCTGTCCGGAGTCCCTCAGGGATCAGTCCTGGGACCTGTCTTGTTCAGCATCTTTGTGGGTGCCATGGACAGTGGTATTGAGTGCACCCTCAGCAAATTTGCTGATGACACCAAGCTGTGTAGTGCAGCAGACAGGCTGGAGGGAAGGGAGGCCATCCAGAGGGACCTTGACAGGCTGGAGAGGTGGGCACAAGCCAACCTCAGGAGGTTCAACAAGACCAAATGCAGGGTCCTGCATCTGGGTCGAGGCAATCCCAGGCACAAATCCAGGCTGGGCAGTGACTGGCTGGAAAGCAGCCCTGAGGAGAGAGCCTTGGGCGTGCTGGTGGAGGAGAAGCTCAACATGAGCTCTCAGTGTGCACTTGCAGCCCGCAAAGCCAATCAGATCCTGGGCTGCATCAGGAGAAGTGTGGCCAGCAGGTCAAGGGAGGTGATCCTCCCCCTCTACTCAGCTCTGGTGAGACCCCAGGTTGCTTAGCCTGGAGAAGAGGAGACTCAGGGGTGACCCTATTACTCTCTACAACTACCTGAAGGGATGTTGTAGCCAGGCAGAGGTTGGTCTCTTCTCCCAGGCAGCCAGTACCAGAACAAGAGGACACAGTCTCAGGCTGCACCAGGGGAGGTTTAGGTTGGATGTTAGGAAGAAGTTCTATACAGAGAGAGAGATTGTCCATTGGAATGGGCTGCCTGGGGAGGTGGTGGAGTCACCATCATTGGAGGTGTTCAGGAGGAGACTTGACAGGGTGCTTGGTTGCATGGTTTGGTTGGGTGGTGTTGGATGATAGGTTGGACGCGATGATCTTGAAGGTCTCTTTCAACCTGGTCTGGTCTATTCTATTCTATATTCTATTCTATATTCTATTCTACTGAATGACACCGTGATGGCTATTTAAAAGCATAATCTGTTCAAACATTAGCTACTGTACAAAAATGAACTTTCCTACTTCAGGGCATAGAACAACATGGAATGAATTACAGATTTTTGTGAAAACTTACTTTGCTAATGCAGGTTCATCGTTGGGTCAACTATGAATCAATGCTGAAGGAATGTCTTGTTGGGAGAATGACTGTCAAGCCTGTTGCTGCTCCAAAAGGTGAGAGTTTTAAGAACTAAATAACTTCTGTCATGCTTTATTCCAAGGTTATCTGGAAATTATCCTCATATTTATGAGAAGAGTCTCTATCCTTGCATACAGAGGAAGGCTATTGCATACTGCCCCTCAATATAAGAAAGGTGTTGAGATGCTTGAATGTGTCCAGAGAAGGGCAGCAAGGATGGTGAGGGGTCTGGAGCACAAGCCCCATGAGGAGAGGCTGAGGGAGCTGGGGTTGCTTAGCCTGGAGAAGAGGAGGCTCAGGGGAGACCTTCTTGCTGTCTACAACTACCTGAAGGGAAGTTGTAGCCAGGTGGGGGTTAGTCTCTTCTCCAGGCAAGCAGCACCAGAACAAGAGGACACAGCCTCAAGCTGCACCAGGGGAGGTTTAGGCTTGAGGTGAGGAGAAAGTTCTTCACAGAAAGTGTAATTTGCCATTGGAATGTGCTGCCCAGGGAGGTGGTGGAGTCACCATCATTGGAGGTGCTTAAAAAACACTGGCTGAGGCACTTGGTGCCATGATTTAGTTGATTAGATCATGTTGGATGATAGGTTGGCCTTGATGATCTCAAAGGTCTTTTCCAACCTGGTTAATTCTGTGATACATTCAGTCTTTTTGTAGCAGATACTTGATGATGAAACCCCTTTATGTATAGTTTTATAAACAATGTAGTGCACATTTTCCCTTTGAGAATAGAATAGAATAAGCCAGGTTGGAAGAGACCTTGTAGTCATCAGAAAACAGATGCTTGTTATGTGTGTGTATATATACATATATTTATTGTGTGTATATATATATACACACACATAAATCTAGGATAGAAAAGATGTATATATTTTTTCCCCCCCTACATCTTTCCTTCTTCTTCTGAGCCCAGGGGACAAACTTTCTCAGGCAGTTCTTTCATCTTGAAATAAAAGTCACTATCTTAAATCTGGTGATTTTGGCACCAGACAAAGGTCTGGCCAGCTGCATATGTACTGAGACACTTGACTGCATTTTATAGGCTGTTACCCTTTCCAGAATGCTTTATTGGGTGCTTTGGTTTGAATTTACTTGGGCAAAATCTTGCTGATACAACAGCCCTTCGAAGCCAGGACAGCAGGAGCTGTAGTATATCCTCTTGAAATGGCAGTGATGGCTTCCAGAGGCTTTACTCCTCAGTATTTGCTTCACTTTGTAAACCACAGCCAAACTTTTCCATACCTAGGAAGCAAATATTTGTTACTCAGTACTGACCCTTAGCAAAACTGCAGTGAGAGCATGAAAGAATTAATGGTTGCAGCTATTTTTCTCACCTTTTGTAGTGGCCTTTTGTTCACAGATTCAACCATCTCTTGCAACTCTTCAGCTGATGACAGTGTGCACTGCTTATTTGCTCAGTCCTATTGGGGCTTGGATTTGCACCCCAACAAACAGGAACTTCTCCCCCCCGGAGTAAATTTACCACACTAACTCAGAACTTGGAAGCAAAGTTGTATTTACAAAAGTAGACTAAACATAAAAGTATAAAAGGCACTAAACATACACAAGAACCAAGCAAGTGAGCAGCAGGAAAGAGAGAGGACACTCTGGGCTCCTAAACTATATAGAAATTTGCAGAACCAAGGAATGAACTAAACTTCCCTCTGTTACTTGCTCAGCCTGCTAGGAAAATTTGTCCAGGTTCACTAAGAACAGCAAATCTCTTCTTCAGGGGCATCTCTTTAACATCTCTTTAATGTCTTTATTGATGATCTGGATGAGGGCATTGAGTCCATCAGCAGTAAATTTGCTGATGACACCAAGCTGGGGGCAGGAGTTGATCTGCTGGAGGGTAGAGAGGCTCTGCAGAGGGACCTCGACAGGCTGGACAGATGGGCAGAGTCCAAGGGCAGGAGATTGAACACATCCAAGTGCCAGGTTCTGCACATTGGCCACAACAACCCCATGCAGAGCTACAGGCTGGGGTCAAAGTGGCTGGAGAGCGGCCAGGCAGAGAGGGACCTGGGGGTGCTGGTTGATGGTAGGCTGAACATGAGCCTGCAGTGTGCCCAGGCAGCCAAGAGGGCCAATGGCATCGTGGCCTGCATCAGGAAGAGTGTGGCCAGCAGGAGCAGGGAGGTCATTCTGCCCCTGTACACTGCACTGGTTAGGCCACACCTCGAGTCCTGTGTCCAGTTCTGGGCCCCTCAGTTTAGGAAGGAGGTTGACTTGCTGGAACGAGTCCAGAGAAGGGCAACAAAGTTGGTGAGGGGTTTGGAACACAGCCCTGTGAGGAGAGGCTGAGGGAGCTGGGGCTGCATAGCCTGGAGAGGAGGAGACTCAGGGGTGACCTTATTGCTCTCTACAACTATCTGAAGGGAGGTTGTAAACAGGCAGAGGTTGGTCTCTTCTCCCAGGCATCCAGCACCAGAACAAGAGGACACAGTCTCAGGCTGTGCCAGGGGAGGTTTAGGCTGGAGGTCAGGAGGAAGTTCTACACAGAGAGAGTGATTGCCCATTGGAATGGGCTGCCTGGGGAGGTGGTGGAATCGCCATCACTAGAGGTGTTCAGGAGACTTGACAGGATGCTTGGTTGCATGGTTTAGTTGATTAGGTGGTGTTGGATGATAGGATGATCTTGAAGGTCTCTTCCAACCTGGTTTATTCTATTCTATTCTATCTGAGGGGGTTCAGTGGCTGTTGGGGTGCCATGCCTGCCAGACTAGAGAGAAATTCGTCTCCACCGATCTCCAGTTTGAGTCATCCTGTTTGGGAAGCTGGAAAAGGGTAGGGAGACCTTAGTGTCCTGACTGCTGCATGGCTGATGGGACTGTTTGAGGGGTGGCAGAGTCTGGTTCCACCAGTCTAGCTCCCTCTTGCACTCCCTAATAGTCTGCAGGATTAAATGGGCCCCTAAGTATAGAGGAAAGACAGGATTGAAATTACAGGATCATAGAATCATTGCACAGGCCAGGCAGGAAGGGACCTCCAAAGATCATCCAGTCTGTCCTCCCTGCAGCCAGCAGGGACATCCCCAACTAGATCAGGTTGCCCAGGGCCTCATCAAGTCTTACCTTGAATATCTCCAGGGAAGGGGCCTCAACCACCTCCCTGGGCAACCTGTTGCAGTGTTCCACCACCCTCATTGTGAAGAACTTCTTCCTGATAACCAATCTAAATCTACCCTTCACTAGTTTGAAGCCATTGTTCCTGGTCCTGTCACTGCAGGCCTTTGCAAACAGCCTCTCCCCATCCTTCCTGTAGGCCTCCTTCAGGTACTGGCAGGCTGCTATTAGGTCTCCCCAGAACCTCCTCCTCTCCAGACTGAAGAACCCCACCTCCCTCAGCCTGTCCTCATAGCAGAGGTGCTTCAATCTCCTGATCTTTTTCATGGCCTTCCTCTGCACCCTCTCCCTTAGGTCTGGATGCATGCCTGTGCAACCTGTGCTAGATTCTATGGCCCTGCTCTGGCAGGGGGCTTGGACTTGATCTCCAGAGGTCCCTTCCAACCCCTGACATCCTGTGATCCTGTGAACTCCTTACCATCATGCTTATTGGTTTTTCTTATGCTTGTAGAGATTTCTTCTGCTCTCTCTGAAGAGAAGAAACAACTTAATGGTAAGTATTCACCTGAAGAGAAGTGGGGGTTGAATCTTGAACTTTCTTTTACCCAAACTATGATAATAATTTTCTTAATACTAGTAGTAAAGAAAAGTTATTTGGACTCTTCCACCCTCTGAAAACAAGCTGGTGTTTGAACATTAGTCCTTGAAAGAGCTTACAATGTGGAAAATGGTAACAGGAGGAATGTCTGTGCTGCAGGTTTGAGTACAGAGAACTAAATCTTGAATTAGCTGGAATTCTTTGGCTTAAATACTGTGTGCTCCTGGTTTTCATAGTAGTATTTTGTGTTTGCAAATGGGGGTGACGTTTGTTCTGGACCTTCTAAGAACAAAGAAAACAATAGGTAGAGGTAGCCTTCAGAGCATCCTAAAATAGTTTTGATTGGAAGGAACACCTGGAGCTTCTTGGTCCAGTCTCCTGCCCAAAGCAGGGTGGACTTCTATAGATCAGTTTGCTCTTGAGTAACCCCACCCTCATGCAAAGTGAAGAGGTGTTCTGGAGGAGGCTTGATAGGGTGCTTGGTTGCATGGTTTAGTTGATTAGGTGGTGTTGGATGATAGGTTGGACACGATGATCTTGAAGGTCTCTTCCAACCTGGTCTATTCTATTCTATATTTTATTCCTTTTTAATATTTTGCCCTTTTTTCCTTCTCTGTACTTCCTTCTTTCCCACCTTCTCCTTAGGTAGTTGAGGACTCCAGTTGCCTTTCCCCCTTAGGCTGTGCAAACACAGTTCCCTTAGCCTCCATTCACATGTGCTGTGCTCCTGGAGCTGACCATCTTGGTGGCCTTTCCTTGGAGTTGAGCTAATGTATCAATGTCTGCCCTGCTCTGGGGAGCCAAGTCTGGACATGGCACTCCAGATGTGGTCTCAGAAATGCTGGACAGAGGGGAAGAATTGCTTCCTTTGAAGGGATTATTG
Organism: Melanerpes formicivorus; assembly: GCF_026170545.1. Classification (NCBI taxonomy): domain Eukaryota; kingdom Metazoa; phylum Chordata; class Aves; order Piciformes; family Picidae; genus Melanerpes; species Melanerpes formicivorus. The sequence goes on from NW_027142354.1 coordinate 1,287,729, forward strand.
CACTCTTGCCCAGGATAAAGCTGGCTTTCATCACCACAAGGATGCAGCATCTGCCCAGGTTTGCCTTGTCTGCTGAGTCCCAGGAAGGTATCATAGTATCAGTGAGGGTTGGAAGGGACCACAAGGATCATCTAGTTCCAACCCCCATGCCATGGGCAGGGACACCCCACACTACATCAGCCTGGCCAGAGCCTCATCCAGCCTGGGCTTAAACACCTCCAGGGACGGGGCCTCAACCACCTCCCTGGACAACCCATTCCAGGGCTTCACCACTCTCATGGGGAAGAACTTCCTCCTCACCTCCAGCCTGAATCTCCCCACCTCCAGCTTCATTCCATTCCCCCTACTCCTATCACTCCCTGAGATCCTGAGAAGTCCCTCCCCAGCCTTCCTGTAGGCCCCCTTCAGATACTGGAAGGCCACAATGAGGTCACCTGGGAGCCTTCTCTTCTGCAGACTGAACAGCCCCAACTCCTTCAGTCTGTCCTCATAGGAGAGGTGCTCCAGCCCTCTGCTCATCCTCCTGGCCATTCTCTGGACACCTTCCAGAGAAGGTTTTTCTCCAAGCTCCTTTCTCTCCAGTCAGGCTTCTCTCTTGTTTTTTTTGTATCAGATTGCTTTTCTTTTACCCAGGTGAAAGATTTTACATTTGCCTTTGAGCTTCATGCAACTTCTGTCAGCCCATTTCTTCAGCCTTGATGGATCCCTTTGAAGGTAGTCAGAGCCCTGTGTGCTTCATTTGCTTCCCATGCTCATGTATTTCCTGACAGCATGACAGTGTGTGCCCTTCAGATTGCTAATGATATCAAAGAGTATTGGCATTCCCTGTGGCCTCTACCATCTGTAACTAGCCACCAGTTGGACTTTGTGCTGCTGACCTCACCTTTTGTGACTGGCAGTCCTACTAATTTTCTACCCAGGGTACAAACCATCTATCAAACCTAGCTGTCCCCAATGTGTCTGCTAGGATAGGTGAGAAACTCTATCATTAGCCTTGCTATCCCTTGGGATTCTGCAAAGCTTTCCTGAGCTGCAGAGTTGTAATTCATTCTGCCATTCATCCTGGACACCTTAAATTCCTGAACTGCACAGTGGCCAGCAGCCTTTGGCTTCACCACCAGCTTTTCTTTGTTTATAACCATCATGACCCATGGAGCACTTCCCTAAACTGCTTCACTGATCACTGGAATTGTTGTCACTTCACTGCAATGTGGCTTCTGCTTTTCACATCCTACCTTATTTTCAGAAGCTCAGAGTATATCAGATTAATTCATAAATAACTTCATTTGCCAGGGCACTGTCTTTTATTTTGTCTGTTCTTACTATTCTGTTGACCTGCAAAAGCAAGTGTCTGTGACCATCACAGAATATTAAGGGCTGGAAGGGACCTGAAAATATCATCCAGTCCAACCCCCCTGCCACAGCAGGGCCACCAAGACCAGATCACACAGGAACACATCCAGGCAGGTTTTGAATATCTTCATAGTATCACAGTATCTGTCAGGGTTGGAAGGGACCACAAGGATCATCTTGTTCCATCCCCCCTGCCATGGGCAGGGACACCCCACACTAGATCAGCCTGGCCAGAGCCTCATCCAGCCTGGGCTTAAACACCTCCAGGGACAGGGCCTCAACCACCTCCCTGGACAACCCATTCCAGGGCTTCACCACTCTCATGGTGAAGAACCTCCTCCTCACCTCCAGCCTGAATCTCCTCACCTCCAGCCTGAATCTCCCCACCTCCAGCTTCATTCCATTCCCCCTAGTCCTATCACTACCTGAGATCCTGAGAAGTCCCTCCCCAGCCTTCCTGTAGCCCCCTTCAGATACTGAAAGGCCACAATGAGGTCACCTGGGAGCCTTCTCTTCTGCAGACTGAACAGCCCCAACTCCTTCAGTCTGTCCTCATAGGAGAGGTGCTCCAGCCCTCTGATCATCCTCGTGGCCCTTCTCTGGACACCTTCCAGCACCTCCAGATCCCTCTTGTAATAGGGGCTCCAGAACTGGAGGCAGTACTCCAGGTGGGGTCTCACCAGAGCTGAGTAGAGGGAGACTTGAGAGAGGGAGACTCCACAACATGCCTGGGCAGCCTCTTCCAGTGTCCTTTCACCCTCACAGTGAAAAACAAATTCCTCATATTTCCATGGAACTTCCTATGCCTCAATTTCTACCCATTGCCCCTTGTGTTGTCATTGGGCATCACCCAGCAGAGCCTGGCTCCAGCCTCTTGGCACTCACCCTTTACATCTTTATAAACATGAATGAGGTCTCCTCTCAGTCTCCTCCTCTCCAAGCTAAAGAGCCCCAGCTCCCTCAGTCTCTCTTTGTAAGGAAGGTGTTCCACTCCCCTGAATATTTTTGTGGACTCTTTCAAGGAGTTCCCTGAGGTCCTCCTTTAGTGGAGGGGCTCAGAACTGGACACAGTATTGCAGATGTGGCTTCACCAGGGCAGAGCAGAGGGGGAGCAGAACCATGAAAGTCTCTTATCCACTGAGGCCAACCTAAGCATATCTCTCATGCTTTGAGAGGACTTTTATCTTTAGGTAATTGGTTTTCTTTCACAGTAATTTAACTCCTCTGCCATTTAGCTTCCTTGGCAGCTGCAGATGGTGTGTACTTAGGGGTAATTAAGGATCAAAGAATAAGTAATTCCAATGAGTTTTAATGGCTGTTGATTAATTCTCCCATCTGGATGATCAAATTGTTTTGACAGATTGGATTAGGCCAGCGTTGGCTCTCTGTTTTTATCTCTTTCCACACGGTGGAGCCACTCAATTGCTGTATTTAAGCTTGGGAGTCAAAACTACAACCATCCCTGGCATTTAGAAGCCACTCATCCAAGTAACTGAGCATTCAGGGCCCATTTCAGGTTTGCAGAATATGACTTTGGATGGGCTTGCAACCAGCACTTAGCCACCTGCTTATCTTACACCTCTCCCTAGCCATTGTCCAGGAAAAACTTCATGTGATGTTACAAATCATGCTGTATCCTGTGCAGCTCCATAGAATAGAATCATAGAATGACCAAGGTTGGAAAAGACCTCAAAGATCATCAAGTCCAACCTGTCACCCAACACCTCATGACCAACTAAACCATGGCTTCAAGTGCCACATCCAGTCCCCTCTTGAACACCTCTAGGGACGGCAGCTCCACCACCTCCCTGGGCAGCACATTCCAATGGCTAGCAGCTCTCTCTCTGAAGAGCTTTCTCCTCACCTCCAGCCTAAACTTCCCCTGGCATAGCTTGAGACTGTGTCCTCTTGTTCTGATGCTGGTTGCTGGAGAAGAGACCAACCCCTTCCTGGCTACAGCCACCTTTCAGGTAGTTGTAGACAGCAATAAGATCTCCCCTGAGCCTCCTCTTCTCCAGGCTAAACAATCCCAGCTCCCTCAGCCTCTCCTCATAGGGTTTGTCCTTGAGGCCTCTCCCCAGCCTCATTGCCCTTCTCTGGACATGTTCAAGAGTCTCAATGTCCTTCTTAAATTGAGGGGCCCAGAACTGGACACAGTACTCAGCATGATTCTATAAAACTTCTTAGTGTTAAAACTGATGAGGCATTGCAGTTTCTTTTAGCTGTCATCTGTGCCCAAGTTTTCTTTGCCAGTTTCTTTTGGGCCAGAGATAGACTAGAATAGAATTAACCGGGTTGGAAAAGACCTTTGAGATCATCAAGTCTAACCTATCATCCAACACCATCTAATCAACTAAACCATGGCACCAAGTGCCTCATCCAGTCTCTTCTTAAACACCTCCAGTGATGGTGACTCCACCACCTCCCTGGGCAGCCCATTCCAATGGCCAATTACTCTTTCTATAAAGAGCTTCTTCCTAAACATCCAGCCTAAAATGATGAGTACAGTTGGCATTTTTCAAAGCCTGTCCATGTCTTGCCTCCCTCGAAAGGCCTTTTCAGAGTGCTTCATGTTTTTTAACAGTTAAAGTGAGTAGCTGAATTCTGTGAAAATTCCTGGTGAAGTGCAAAGGAGAGAGATGAAGGCTGATAGTTTTGCTCCACTGACTGATGTGAGGTTTTTACTTGTGAATTAGATGAGGCCAGACATCCCAAATTGAATTTGTTCACCTGAATTCCATAAACAAATAGTATCACAGTATCAGTCAGGGTTGGAAGGGACCACAAGGATCATCCAGGTCCAACCCCCCTGCCATGGGCAGGGACACCCCACACTACATCAGCCTGGCCAGAGCCTCATCCAGCCTGGGCTTAAACACCTCCAGGGACAGGGCCTCGACCACCTCCCTGGACAACCCATTCCAGGGCTTCACCACTCTCATGGGGAAGAACTTCCTCCTCACCTCCAGCCTGAATCTCCCCACCTCCAGCTTCATTCCATTCCCCCTAGTCCTATCACTACCTGAAATCCTGAGCAGTCCCTCCCCAGCCTTCCTGTAGGCCCCCTTCAGATACTGGAAGGCCACAATTAGGTCACCTTAGAGCCTTCTCTTCTCCAGTGTTCCCTTGAAGAAAATTAATTTAGATAACCTTTTTTCTGTGCTCTGCAATAGCAAAATACAGAAAGGACAAGCTAATAACAGCTGAAACTCAGACCAGGCTACATAGAATCAATAAGGTTGGAAAAGACCTCAAAGATCATCAAGTGCAACCAGCAGGGCTACATGCACAGATTCTGTGATCTATAGAACTCTTCATTTCTGAAGTGGAACTTCTTGTTCTGGGAGCCTCCTCTCCAAGAGGAGAGCATTGATTAAAAGCATAATAAAACCCAACCAAACAAGAAAAGCACAGGGGGTGCTTCTGGCTGGCTGTGGTAATAAAGCCACTAAATGTTGTGGGAGGGCTATTTAGAACATTGAATTGAACAAAAAAAAGTCACTTCTGTTCCTGATTTCTGTTAAATGAGCATCACAGCAAATGTTTTTATCACTCTGCTCTTTGTAGGTATGCTCCCTGAGAAGAAAGCTCTGGGTGCTTCTGCTAAAGATTTAACTCCAAGGTAAAAACCTTTGTCTTTCATTGTCCTGTGAACATTCAGTTTAGTAATTCTGTGCAGTCCTTAGTAAATGCAGACAACTTCTTCCATGGTTAGTTCTTGGTGTTTCAGCTGGATGAGTACATATCATTGCCATCCTCTTACAAAGTGAGGACAGACTGAAGGAGTTGGGGCTGTTCAGTCTGGAGAAGAGAAGGCTCTGAGGTGACCTAATTGTGGCCTTCCAGTATCTGAAGGAAGCCTACAGGAAGGCTGTGGAGGGACTTGTCAGGATCTCAGGTAGTGATAGGACTAGGGGGAATGGAATGAAGCTGGAGGTGGGGAGATTCAGGCTGGAGGTGAGGAGGAAGTTCTTCCCCATGAGAGTGGTGAAGCCCTGGAATGGGTTGTCCAGGGAGGTGGTTGAGGCCCCATCCCTGGAGGTGTTTAAGGCCAGGCTGGCTGAGGCTCTGGCCAGGCTGATGTAGTGTGGGGTGTCCCTGCCCATGGCAGGGGGGTTGGAACTAGATGCTCCTTGTGGTCCCTTCCAGCCCTGACTGATACTGTGAAAGTAGAAAGCTGAGGCTCAAGTTTAAATAGACATCATGCTGCAAAGCTCTTGGCTTGTCTGTGTTTAACACTTGCAGTGCCTTGCATCATAGACAAATACATAGCTGTATTCTCAGGCTTCTCAGCCTTGCCTCTTGAGAACTGCAAAGTGCTTCCTGATGGGCTGATTACTTCTTTGATTTTAGTTAATTTATCCATAAAGAAAAGCTGGCATGCCTTGGAAAAGTACTTGATTTGAGACTGGAATCCATTAAGATGTGGTAGCTGTATTCAGGTTTCTGCAGTATGCAAAGCAGGCCCTAAACCCTCCCTGTGGTATGCCTGCTGTTTTCCCTGATCTGCCCTTTTCCTCTGCATTGCCTTGAGTTGCTAAGGTTCAGTTTCTCACTTTGCATCAACATCTCCTGTAAATGTGGCATCTCTGGGCTAGTTACATGCAGCCACATAAAATATTGTGGCTTGTGAACTGGGCTTTTATCTTCTGTGAGTGCTGCCTAAAACTTGCTACCTTTGTTCCTGTGTCTCTGGCATGTTCTGGTGTGTGACTGGAACGTTCTGGTGTGCAGCCTAGACTGTGCAGTCTGCTGGAGTGGGCATCCTCCTTCTCTGCCTCCTCTCTTGGTCCAGGATTTCAAACAGCAGATGGAAGCACTTAGGACATTGAGGAAGGTAAAAGACAGTAGTACTGTAGATACAAGGGGTAAACTTTCTTGTAGGGAAAGAGCTGACTTTTCACTGGCTGAGATTGCAAACCAGGTGGAAGGCAAGGGAGAACTATAGATGTGTAAGGTGGAGAGCTAGGCACAAGGTTGTCAGATGCATGGTCTCCAGGAAAAAGGGTAGGGAAAGGAATAGCTGCACTGGGGCTGGGTGGGTATCATAGTATCAGTCAGGGTTGGAAGGGACCACAAGGATCATCTAGTTCCAACCCCCCTGCCATGGGCAGGGACACCCCACACTACATCAGCCTGGCCAGAGCCTCAGCCAGCCTGGGATTAAACACCTCCAGGGACGGGGCCTCAACCACCTCCCTGGACAACCCATTCCAGGGCTTCACCACTCTCATGGGGAAGAACTTCCTCCTCACATCCAGCCTGAATCTCCCCACCTCCAGCTTCATTCCATTCCCCCTAGTCCTATCACTACCTGAGATCCTCAGAAGTCCCTCCCCAGCCTTCCTGTAGGCCCCCTTCAGATACTGGAAGGCCACAATTAGGTCATCTTGGAGCCTTCTCTTCTCCAGACTGAACAGCCCCAACTCCTTCAGTCTGTCCTCATAGGAGAGGTGCTCCAGCCCTCTGATCATCCTTGTGGCCCTTCTCTAAGTAAGTTACTTCTAGGCAAGTGTAAGGCCATACAAATAATTAACATTTAAAGCCTTGCTGTTTCTTATCTTACCTTGGGTTTATTACAAGGTTTGAGCAACTTGGGAATGTGGGAATGTGAAGTCTTTCTTTGGGGAGATGAAGGGAACTGTAGGCTCCTCTCTGGTATATGACCAGAGCCTGAAGCTAGGAAGTCACACTGGCTGTTTAATACTTTTGTCTGTAGTCAAGAGTTTAGTCATCTTGTTAGGAAGGTTGATGTACTGCAAATAGGATGAATGTGTTTTTGAAGTAAAACCAACAGCACATAATTTGAGCTCCAGTGTGCTGACTATCAGGATCCCTAATTAGGCAGTTATTATTTTAATAGTCTTTTAAAAATTACTGGCTCTGGACTTAAAAAAACAACCCAGTACATTACATATTTGGGGTTTAAATTCATGAAAGAAGCTCTGCTTGAAAACTGCCAGCTGAATAGATTTTGGTATGCCCAAAGAAAATAACTTCTTGGTTTCTTCTAGTGGAGTCCCCCAGGGATCAGTGCTGGGCCCCATCCTCCTTAGCATCTTTATTGATGATCTGGATGAGGGCATTGAGTCCATCATCAGTAAATTTGCTGATGACACCAAGCTGGGGGCAGGAGTTGATCTGCTGGAGGGTAGAGAGGCTCTGCAGAGAGACCTCGACAGGCTGGACAGATGGGCAGAGTCCAAGGGCATGAGATTGAACACATCCAAGTGCCAGGTTCTGCACATTGGCCACAACAACCCCATGCAGTGTTACAGGCTGGGGTCAGAGTGGCTGGAGAGCAGCCAGGCAGAGAGGGACCTGGGGGTGCTGGTCGATGGTAGGATGAACATGAGCCTGCAGTGTGCCCAGGCAGCCAAGAGGGCCAATGACATCCTGGCCTGCATCAGGAAGAGTGTGGCCAGCAGGAGCAGGGAGGTCATTGTGTCCCTGTACACTGCACTGGTTAGGCCACACCTCGAGTCCTGTGTCCAGTTCTGGGCTCCTCAGTTTAGGAAGGATGTTGACTTGCTGGCACGAGTCCAGAGAAGGGCAACAAAGCTGGGGAGGGGTTTGGAACACAGCCCTGTGAGGAGAGGCTGAGGGAGCTGGGGTTGCTTAGCCTGGAGAAGAGGAGACTCAGGAGTGACCTTCTTGCTCTCTCCAACTACCTGAAGGGAGGTTGTAGCCAGGTGGAGGTTGGTCTCTCCTCCCAGGCAAGCAGCACCAGAACAAGAGGACACAGTCTCAAGCTGCACCAGGGGAGGTTTAGGCTGGAGGTCAGGAGGAAGTTTTACACAGAGAGAGTGATTGCCCATTGGAATGGGCTGCCTGGGGAGGTGGTGGAGTCACCATCACTGGAGGTGTTCAGGAGGAGACTTGACAGGGTGCTTGGTTGCATGAGTGCGTTGGTTGATTGGTGTTGGATGATAGGTTGGACACGATGATCTTGAAGGTCTCTTCCAACCTGGTTTATTCTATTCTGTTCTATTCTGTTCTGTTCTGTTCTATTCTGTTCTGTTCTGTTCTATTCTGTTCTATAATTTGTTTTACAGTTATGACTGGTTCCAAACAGATGGTTTGATCACCATTGTCATCTATACCAAGAAGAAGGTAAGTGTGTGTGTTGAAAGGGGGGATTACAAAATCCAATTGTGATCCAGATTGAATTGTGAGAGAACTTTATTAATGTTTTTTCCCCCTCATCTCTGAAAGGATGTGAATGCAGAGTCAGTGGTGGTTGACTGTCAAGACAAACGATTAAGGGGAGAGATCATCATGGGGGACCACTCATATCTCATAGAAGTTGGTGGGTACTGAATTGTGCAGTTGAAAGCACTGAGTTTTTCATTCTACTTCACTAAAATCCTCTCATCAATCCATATGCATTTTTGTATAGCTATTGATAGTTTATTCTTCTTTGCTAAGAGGTGATTAATGTAAAGGAATTACATTATTTATCAGCTCACTTCCCTTGCTTAGAACACACTGAAATTTTTCCACATGGAAAAAAGTGGAGCAGGAAATCAATGTAAAAAGTGTATAAATATTAAGTGTGTTTTTGAAGGTGTTCAAAGTGCCCTTATTCAAGAAGGGCAAGTGGAATGGCTTAGATATATGCAACCTGGTACCTTTACATGAGTCATTACATTATAAGTAATGAGGAAAATGATGCCTTTCTTGATCACAGAATGTTAAGAGTTGGAAGGGATCTTGAAAGATCATCAAGGACACCCCCCCCACCAGAGCAGGATCACTTAGACCAGCATCACACAGGAATGCATCCAGGAGGGTCTTGAATATTCATCTCCAGAGGGAGATTCCCCAAACCTCCTGGGCAGCCTGTTCCAGTGTTCCATCTCCCTCACAGTGAAAAAAAATCTTTCCTCATGTTTCCATGGAACTTCCTGTGCCTCAGCTTCCACCCATTGCCCCTTGTCCTGTCATTGGACATCACCAAGAAGAGCCTGGGCCCATCCTCTTGGCATTCACCCTTTACATCTTTGTAAACATGAATGAGGTCACCTCTCAGTCTCCTCTCCAAGCTAAAGAGCCACAGCTCCCTTAGTCTCTCCTCATAAGGAAGATGTTCCACTCCCTTCATCATTTTTGTGACTCTGTGCTGGACTGTTTCAAGCCGTTCCCTGAGGTCTTTCTTGAACTGAGAGGCCCAAAAGAGGCTCTGCAGAGGGACCTCGACAGGCTGGACAGATGGGCAGAGTCCAGGGGCATGAGATTGAACACATCCAAGTGCCGGGTTCTGCACATTGGCCACAACAACCCCATGCAGTGCTACAGGCTGGGGTCAGAGTGGCTGGAGAGCAGCCAGGCAGAGAGGGACCTGGGGGTGTGGTCGATGGTAGGATGAACATGAGCCTGCAGTGTGCCAAGGCATTTAAGAGGGCCAATGGCATCCTGGGCTGCATCAGGAAGAGTGTGGGCAGCAGGAGCAGGGAGGTCATTGTGCCCCTGTACACTGCACTGGTTAGGCTGCACCTCGAGTCCTGTGTCCAGTTCTGGGCTCCTCAGTTTAGGAAGGAGGTTGACTTGCTGGAATGAGTCCAGAGAAGAGCAACAAAGTTGGTGAGGGGTTTGGAACACAGCCCTGTGAGGAGAGGCTGAGGGAGCTGGGGCTGCTTAGCCTGGAGAAGAGGAGACTCAGGGGTGACCTTATTGCTCTCTACAACTACCTGAAGGGAAGTTGTAGACAGGCAGAGGTTGGTCTCTTCTCCCAGGCAGCCAGCACCAGAACAAGAGGACACAGTCTCAGGCTGCACCAGGGGAGGTTTAGGCTGGAGGTTAGGAAGAAGTTCTATACAGAGAGAGTGATTGCCCATTGGAATGGGCTGCCCGGGGAGGTGGTGGAGTCACCATCATTGGAGGTGTTGAGGAGGAGGCTTGATGGGGTGCTTGGTGCCATGGGTTAGTTGTTTAGGTGGGTTGGATTGGTTGATGGGTTGGACGTGATGGTCTTGAAGGTCTCTTCCAACCTGGTTTATGATTATTATTATTACTAAAACTGGACACCGTGTATTAGGCTAGGAGAAGTCATGGGTGACATTTCATGGTCAGATGTAGATGCAAAGAGCTCTAAGGCTCATTAGTTCACTCAGTGTTCCTGGTTTCAGCTGTATGTCTACATGACTACTAGAATCTAATCCTGATTTTGCTTAACATGGAGGCTTTTATTCTTTTTTTATTTCAGACCTGACTCATGCAGTTCAAGAGGACATGACTGGTGAGTTCCATCTCTTGCAGCACTTCTGTATCTCTTCTGACTTCAGAATTTGAAGCCTCAGTTTATTTTTCTGAGTCAGCAGTCTTGCTTACCACCAGGTTTTGACACAACCCAATCAAACCAGAACACTGTATTATTGTTGCTTTTTAAACTGTGGCATTTGGGCCTCTGAAAGTAACAAGCTGATGGTGCTCTGATCCCTTTGAGCATGACTAAGCATTGAAATAATCAGAAGTTAGTTCTGTTGTGTGTTTGTAAACTGTTCTTTGCTTAGCCTGGGATTTCCTTGGATTTAATTATTCATCCAAATGGCCTTGGAAAGACAAGAACTAGTAATGGTGGTAGTTGCCAGCTTCCAGTGAATGAGGACTCTGAATTCATGAGCATTCCTTTTTGACCAGGTAGGCTGTGAAGCTAAATACATTTAGTAAATAAGAGGCATTGATTTGGCATGTTAAGGTAGTGCTTGTGGTTTATAAATGCACTGCAAAATATTACATAGTATCATAGTATCTGTCAGGGTTGGAAGGGATCACAAGGATCATCTAGTTCCAACCCCCCGGCCATGGGCAGGAACACCCCACACTGGATCAGGCTGGCCAGAGCCTCATCCAGCCTGGGCTTAAACACCTCCAGGGACGGGGCCCCAACCACCTCCCTGGACAACCCATTCCAGGGCTTCACCACTCTCATGGGGAAGAACTTCCTCCTCCCCTCCAGCCTGAATCTCCCCACCTCCAGCTTCATTCCATTCCCCCTAGTCCTGTCACTACCTGAGATCCTGAGAAGTCCCTTCCCAGCCTTCTTGTAGGCCCCCTTCAGATACTGGAAGGCCACAATTAGGTCACCTTGAAGCCTTCTCTTCTCCAGACTGAACAGCCCCAACCTCATACTCCAACCTCATAGGAGAGGTGCTCCAGCCCTCTGATCATCCTTCTCTGGACACCTTCCAGCACCTCCACATCCCTCTTGTAATAGGGGCTCCAGAACTGGAGGCAGTACTCCCGGTGGGGTCTCACCAGAGCTGAGTAGAGGGGGAGGATCACCTCCCTCCATCTGCTGGCCACACTCCTCCTGATGCAGCCCAGGATCTGATTGGCTTTGCGGGCTGCAAGTGCACATTGAGAGCTCATGTTGAGCTTTTTGTCCACCAGCACCCCCAAGTCTCTCTCCTCAGGGCTGCTTTCCAGCCAGTCCCTGCCCAGCCTGGATTTGTGCCTGGGATTGCCTCGACCCAGATGCAGGACCCTGCACTTGGTCTTGTTGATCCTCCTGAGGTTGGCTTGTGCCCACCTCTCCAGCCTGTCCAGGTTCCTCTGGATGGCCTCCCTTCCCTCCGGCGTGTCTGCTGCACCACACAGCTTGGTGTCATCAGCAAACTTGCTGAGGGTGCACTCAATGCCACTGTCCATGGCACCCACAAAGATGTTGAACAAGCCTGGTCCCAGGACTGATCCCTGAGGGACTCCGCTTGTCCCTGGCCTCCACTGGGACATGGAGCCATTGGCAGCCACTCTTTGGGTGCGGCCATCAAGCCAGTTCCTTATCCATCTAGTGGTCCACCCATCACACCCCTGTGTCACCAGTTTGGAGACCAGGATGTGGTGCGGGACAGTGTCGAAGGCTTTGCTCAGGTCCAAGTAAACAACTTCCAGTGGTAGCTGGAAGCACATTTTATGTGGTGTTTCAATGATCAATTCTCTGTGTCTTGAGAAAAGACTTAATTCTAACATGTCATTGTAATGGCTGAGTGACCTTTCTGTTTGTACACAATGTAACTAAAAGTAGCTGTGAAACCTTTTTCTCTTCCAGTAAACATTGCTGAAAAAGTTGGGAAAGTAGAAATTGTCTTAAAGAAAAAGGATAACATTCATTGGAATATTTTGGGACATCCCTTGGAGAGTCATAATACATTTATCAAGTGCACAGACAGAGGTAAGCAATTTCATGGCTGTGTTGTCAGCTGGTTTAAGACTTTTTGGAGCTTGTTAGTCATAATCAGTTTCTCCCAGTATTTACTTTTTCTGTGGTCATAACTTCTTTTTTTTTCAAGGAATGTTGTCTGGACTTTTTGAAAGCTGATCATGAATTCTCATTCTCCTTGAAAAGATGGAGCTTGGAGGGACCTGGGGGTGCTGATCGACAGCCGCCTGAATATGAGCCAGCAGTGTGCCCAGGTGGCCAAGAAGGCCAATGGCATCCTGGCCTGCATTAGGAATAGTGTGGCCAGCAGGAGCAGGGAAGCCATTGTGCCCCTGTACTCTGCTTTGGTTAGGCCACACCTTGAGTCCTGTGTCCAGTTCTGGGCCCCTCAGTTTAAGAAGGACATCGAAACACTTGAACGTGTCCAGAGAAGGGCAACAAGGCTGGGAAGGGGTCTGGAGCACAGCTCTGTGAGGAGAGGCTGAGGGAGCTGGGGTTGTTTAGCCTGGAGAAGAGGAGGCTCAGGGGTGACCTCATTGCCCTCTACAACTACCTGAAAAGTGGTTGTAGCCAGGTGGGGGTTGGTCTCTTCTCCCAGGCAACCAGCACCAGAACAAGAGGACACAGTCTCAAGCTGTACCAGGGGAGGTTTAGACTCGAGGTGAGGAGAAAGTTCTTCACTGAGCAAGTCGTTCGTCATTGGAATGTGCTGCCCAGGGAGGTGGTGGAGTCCCCATCCCTGGAGGTGTTCAAGAGGGGACTGGACGTGGCACTTGGTGCCATGGCCTAGTCATGAGGTCTGTGGTGCCAGGTTGGACTCGATGATCCTCGAGGTCTCTTCCAACCTTAGTTATACTGTGACACTGTGGTTTCTTGCTTTGCTTTGGTTTGTTGGGTTTTGTCCTGCAATGGAGCTGGAGGTCATCTAGGCTTGTGCAAAGACTGCAAGAAGCTAACAGGGGAAGGTGATGATGCCTTGAGTATGTTTGATGGCTAGCTGTGTGCTTTCTGTCCATGTGAAAACCTCAGTAGTCCTTGAGGAGATAATGATTGACACAAAGACCCTGCACTGCAGGAGCACCAGTAGTGAAGGAACAAAACTCTTCACTTTCAATTGCTACTGTTGATGTAGTCACATCTTTCAACATAGTAAATTTCCAGTATACAGCATGCACCAGTACAGGTTAGGAGGTGATCTGCTGGAGAGCAGCCCTGTACAGAAGGACCTGGGAGTCCTGGTGGACAGGTTATCCATAGGGCAGCAATAGGCCCTTGTGACCAAGAAAGCAAATGGGATCCTGGGGTGCATTAAGAGGAGTGTGACCAGCAGATTGTGGAAGGTTCTCCTCCCCTTCTACTCTGCTGTGGTGAGACCTCACCTGGAGTACTGCATCCAGTTCTGGGCTCCCCAGTTTGAGAGGGACAGGGATCTGCTTCAGAGAGTCCAATGGAGAGCTTCCAGGGTGATTAGAGGCTGGAGCACTGCCCTGTGAGGAGAGGCTGAGAGCCCTGGGGCTTTTTAGTCTGGAGGAAAGAAGACTAAGAATGGAGTTAATAAATGTTTATAAATATCTGAGGGCTGGGTATCAAGAGGGAGGGGACAGGCTCTGCTCACTTGCACTATGTAATAGAACAAGGAGTGATGGCACTACAGCACAGGAGGTTCCACCTCAACATGAGGAGGAACTTTTTCACTGTGAGGGTCACAGAGCACTGGAACAGGCTGCCCAGAGCGGTTGTGGAGTCTCCTTCTCTGGAGACTTTCAAGCCCCATCTGGATGCATTCCTGTGTGACCTGTGCTAGCTTGTATGGTCCTGCTCTGGCAGTGGGGTTGGACTCCATGATCTCTGGAGACCCCTTCCAACCCCTAACATCCTGTGATCTTGTAACCTGATCTGTGATTATCTAAGGGACTTCAATCAGTGTGTAGGTATCAAAGCCAGCTGCTAACAAGCTGATAGTCTGCAAGAAGGAGATTTTATGTATGAGTTCATTTAGTGGTAACAGAATAGTATGAACTTGATGCAGCACCAAAGTGTGTAACCCTGATCAGTGTGCTTGTTTTGCACTCCCACCTGGGAGTCCTGGTGGAGAAGTTGTCCAGTTTCTCAAAAGCCATTGTTTAATAACGCTCAAAAATTGACTCTGTTGGTCTGCCTTACTATGAGTGAAGGCAAAGCTATACATTTTTAAGGCCTAATTAAATGTTGATCACCCTGTTGTAGACCTCTTACTGACTGTTACACTACTAGGCCTTTAAGGTCAAGAGATTTCTGTGGTACAGAAAGGAAGATAGAATAGAGTAGAATTAACCAGGTTGGAAGAGACCTTTGAGATCGTCTTGTCCAACCTATCATCCAACACCATCTAACCAACTAAGCCATGGCACCAAGCACCCCATCAAGTCTCTTCCTAAACACCTCCAGTGATGGTGACTCCACCACCTCCCTGGGCAGCCCATTCCAATGGCCAATCTCTCTATGAAGAACTTCTTCCTAAACCTCCACCTAGCACAGCTTGAGACTGTGTCCTCTTGTTCTGGTGCTGGTTGTCTGGGAGGAGAGACCAACCCCCACCTGGCTACAACCTCCCTTCAGGTAGTTGTAGAGAGCAATAAGGTCACCCCTGAGTCTCCTCTTCTCCAGGCTAAGCAACCCCAGCTCCCTCAGCCTCTCCTCACAGGGCTGTGCTCCAGACCCCTCCCCAGCTTTGTTGCCCTTCTCTGGACACCTTCCAGCAACTCAACATCCCTAAACTGAGGGGCCCAGAACTGGACACAGGACTCAAGGTGTGGCCTAACCAGTGCTGATCTACAAGCACATCTCTTTAGCTTGTGTAGAATGTGATTATCCTTATGAGAGTTTCAGAGACTGTTGAGTCATCCACTTTAATATGATATTTTTCAATCTAATCCTCTGTATTTAAGGGGTCAGAGCCTGGACTAACATGTTGCTCACTGTTCATTGCTCACTTCTCATGACTATGGAAAACAGCCTAAGAAAATAGCTTGAAAGAGCAAGAGATGTGGAATATTGTGGCTTTATAGATCCTTTGCAAATGAGGAAGGTGAGGATAATTGAATTAGAATAATTAGAATAAACCAAACCAGGTTGGAAGAGACCTTCAAGATCATCATGTCCAACCCATCAACCAATCCAACCCACCCAAACAGCTAACCCATGGCACCAAGTACCCCATCAAGTCTCCTCCTGAACACAATTGGATGCAATTGATAAAAATCCAACCTGATCATCAGTACCCAGTGGTTCCCAGATGATTATTCTGTAGTTTTTTCATCTCAGTCAGTCTTCCAGCACAGCATTTGTCCTGTTATGCAGAGAGGTGTCACAGGTATTGGATAGCTTTATTTTAGTTCAGCTTTGGTTAAAGTGAGCCTCCAGAAAACTTAAAGGGTTTGCTGAGCCTGAGTTTCTTCAGATCCCTGATTACAAAGGTGACAAATCTACCAGGTACACTGATAGGGCTTTTTAATCCCTTTTTTAAACCCCCACGTTTCAAATTGAACCTGTAGAAGGTCTGTAGGGAGAGAATATTCAGGCCTAGATGTCTTTCCTTTATTCCAACACTTTGCTTTCAGCTTGACCATAACAAATCTACCCATTGGAGACTTCTATTCACTCAGTTAATTAGCCACCCTGTTTCTGCTTAGAATTGTGCTCCCACTCTTCTTATTCTACACTGAAGAGCTTTCAATTTTGCTTCTGCTCCTGTGGCAGCAAAATTGTGTCACAGGTGAAGCAACTTGCACCTGGTGCAGTGTGAGCACAGAAACAGCAAGTAAATACTCTGGCTATGAATTTCCTTGTCTTTTATTGGGTGTGCAGTTGGGTTTGTCTGCAAAATGGAAATGGGAATAGAATAGAATAGAATAGAATAGAATAGAATAGAATAGAATAGAATAGAATAGAATAGACCAGACCAGGTTGGAAGAGACCTTTAAGATCATTGTGTCCAACCTATCATCCAACACCACCCAACCAACTAAACCATGGCACCAAGCACCCTATCAAGTCTCTTCCTGAACACCTCCAATGATGGTGACTTCACCACGTCCCCAGGCAGCCCATTCCAATGGGCAATCACTCTCTCTGTGTAAAACTTCCTCCTAACCTGCAGCCTAAACCTCCCCTGGTGCAGCCTGAGACTGTGTCCTCTTGTTCTGGTGCTGGCTGCCTGGGAGAAGAGACCAACCTCTGCCTGTCTGCAACCTCCCTTCAGGTAGTTGTAGAGAGCAATAAGGTCACCCCTGAGTCTCCTCCAGGCTAAGCAACCCCAGCTCCCTCAGTCTCTCCTCATAAATAATCAAGACCTCCAGCCCAGTAAGTAATTCTGACCTCATAAGTGAGTCAATGCATTTTATATATGAAGTTAAATCTGCTTTGAAGAGCAGGTTATTAGATTCTTCTTTGAGGAGCTGCAAAAATACTTAGGAGGAAGTGTGTTGAAGATACAGAGACTCTCTTTAGTACTATTTACACTGTAGTTTGTTTTGCATGCATGGGACCACTGCTACTGAATTTTGAAGCATGGAACAGTCTGGGTTGGAAGGGTTCTCCAAAGGTTGTCTAGTCCAACACCCTCTGCAGTCAGCAGGGACATCCTCAACTAGATCAGGTTGCCCAGAGCCCTGTCAAGCCTCACCTTGAATATCTCCAGGGATGGGGCCTCAACTGGGCAACCTGTTGGGTGTTCCACCACCCTCATGGTACAGAACTTGTTCCTCACATCCAATCTAAATCTGCTCTTCTCTAATTTGAAACCATTGGCCCTCATCCTCTCACCACAGGCCTTTGCAAACAGTCTCTCTCCAGGTTACATCATATAGCTAAGAGGACAACCTAAACTTGGGAGTTTGCTTAGACCTAGAAAAGTCTTTGTTTTCAAAAACCAGATTGATGGAATTGGGACAGAAGCTTCTGTGTGGCAAATTAAAATGAGGGAGGTAGAGGTTAGTCTATTACATGTGGAAAAGGTTGGGATTGGTCAGATTGCAAAGGTCATAAAATTGTCAGGAAGCAGTGTACCAGTTGCTGAATCATACAAAGCAAATTAGAAAGAAGCATTGTGAGCTTGGGCTCCTTGTTGAAGCCCCCTCACCTTTGGGCTCCCTCTTGCAGCCCCTCGCCCTTGGGCTCCTTGTTGCAGCTGGGATTGGTCAGATTGCAAAGGTCATAAAATTGTCAGGAAGCAGTGAACCAGTTGCTGAATCATACAAAGCAAATTGGAAAGAAGCATTGTGAGCTTGGGCTCCTTGTTGATGCCCCTCACCCTTGGGCTCCCTCTTGCAGCCCCTCACCCTTGGGCTCCCTGTTGCAGCCCCTCACCCTTGGGCTCCCTGTTGCAGCCCCTCACCCTTGGGCTCCCTGTTGCAGCCCCTCACCCTTGGGCTCCCTGTTGCAGCCCCTCACCCTTGGGCTCCTTGTTGAAGTCCCCTCACCTTTGGGCTCCTTGTTGAAGTCCCCTCACCTTTGGGCTCCTTGTTGATGCCCCCTCACCTTTGGGCTCCTTGTTGATGCCCCCTCACCTTTGGGCTCCTTGTTGATGCCCCCTCACCCTTGGGCTCCTTGTTGATGCCCCTCACCGTTGGGCTCTTTATGTATAAATATTGTTTGCTTGAAAACTTTCCTTGTTTAAAATTTTGTTTGTCTTGTTCACCTGTCAGGCTAAGATCCTGCACTCACTGAAGATGGCAATGTTAATAATGATGGCAGTTCTCTCAGGCAGCAATTGGCTGCAGTGTGACAGAGCACTTTGTCAAGTCTTCATCTGGTTTTGGACCCAGAATATCTGCTTTTGAATCCAGAATATCTGGAAATAGCAGTAATAATGCTGCAATAAGGTAACTGCAGCACAGATGAGTTAGTTGGAAAATAACCCATTAGCTGAAACTACTGAAATGCTCAAAATGATCCTTAAATGAGTATTGCAGAGCAGTGTGGAGGGAAAGTGAACAGGCTGGCTTAATGTGGTACCCTCAAGCCTGATTGTTTGGTTTGATTTGGGGTTTTTGGGGTGTGTGTGTGTTTGTTTTTCTTCAAGATCCTATTTCTTCAAGTGCTTCCTCAAGTGCCACTCTTGGAGGTAAGAGAAGGGAAAGAATGGCAGTGGTGACTTGAGCTGCAGCAGTGCCTACACTTCATGTTTTCATGTAATGAAGATTTCACTGGGAACTTGCCTGTGCCCTCTCTCAGGCAAGACTCACTTAAAAGTTGTGTTGACTCAAGGAGGAAATTTGGCTGAATTTGGGATTTACAGAATCACAGAATGTTAGGGGCTGGAAAGAACCCCAAAAGCCCATCCAGTCCAACCCCCTGCCAGAGCAGGATCACCTAGAGCAGACCACACAGCAATGCATCCAGGCAGGTTTTGAGTAGCTCCAGAGAGGGAGACTCCACACCCAGCCTGGGCAGCCTGTTCCAGTGTTCTTTTCACCTTCACAGGGAAAAACTTTGTCCTCCTTTTTCCATGGAACTTCCTAAGCCTCAACTTCCACCCACTGCCCCTTGTGCTGTCACTGGGCATCACCCAGCAGAGCCTGGCTCCAGCCTCTTGGCACTCACCCTTTAGGCCATGCTGAAATGATGTACACTTGTTACAGATTTTTCTAGTCGTCTGTTCCTGTTCAAATGAGAATCAGCATGTGATGAAAGTCAGGAAATTAAGAAGTGTGTGCTGCTGCAGTGGCAAAATGCAAAAGATCAAGGTACATCTAACTGTGATGGCCAGAAGAAATGTTAGAATCATAGACTAATGTGCTTGAAAGCTACCTGTGGATGTCACCTGGTCTAACCTGCGGCCCCATGCAGAGCTACAGGCTGGGGTCAGAGTGGCTGGAGAGCAACCAGGCAGAGAGGGACCTGGGGGTGCTGGTTGATGGTAGGCTGAACATGAGCCTGCAGTGTGCCCAGGCAGCCAAGAGGGCCAATGGCATCCTGGTCTGCATCAGGAACAGTGTGGCCAGCAGGAGCAGGGAGGTCATTGTGCCCATGTACACTGCACTGGTTAGGCCCCACCTGGAGTCCTGTGTCCAGTTCTGGGCCCCTCAGTTTAGGAAGGAGGTTGACTTGCTGGAACGAGTCCAGAGAAGGGCAACAAAGTTGGTGAGGGGCTTGAAACACAAGCCCTATGAGGAGAGGCTGAGGGAGCTGGGGTTGCTTAGCCTGGAGAAGAGGAGACCCAGGGGTGACGTTATTGCTCTCTACAACTACCTGAAGGGAGGTTGTAGCCAGGTGGGGGTTGGTCTCTTCTCCCAGGCAGCCAGTACCAGAACAAGAGGACACAGTCTCAGGCTGCACCGGGGGAGGTTTAGGCTGGAGATTAGGAGGAAGTTCTACACAGAGAGAGTGATTGCCCATTGGAATGGGCTACCTGAGGAGGTGGTGGAGTCACCATCACTGGAGGTGTTCAGGAGGAGACTTAATGGGGTGCTTGGTTGCATGGGTTAGTTGGTTGGGTGGTGTTGGATGATAGGTTGGACACAATGATCTTGAAGGTCTCTTCCAAACCGGTTTATTCTATTCTATTCTACCTGTTCAGTCAAAATTTGAGTATCTCCAAGGACAGAGACTGTCTCTGGGCAACTCACCCCAGTGTTTGATGAGAGCATTTTCCTGGTGATGCCTGGTTGGAATTCCCTGGGCTGCAGCTTGTGCCTTTATGCTAGCGACGAGAGGATTTTTCAGTAGGAGGAGGACAGAAGAAATGTTATTTCACTGGAATTGCTTCAGTGCATTAAGTGTCATTTAGAAGGATTTCATGCTCAAGTATTCTCATCTGTGGACTTGTCATATTTTGAAAGGCTTTACATGAAAATATTCGCTGGGACTGGTTACAAATTTCACACCGAGTGCTTTGCCCTGGAGATCATTTCCAGTATAATGATAGCCAATGTTGTAGCAGAGGTAAAGGACTTACCTTGATCTGAGCCAGCAGTGTGCCCAGGTGGCCAAGAAAGCCAATGGCATCTTGGCTGGGATTAGAAATGCTGTGTCCAGTGGGAGTAGGGAGGTGATTGTCTCCTTGTACTCAGCTCTGGTGAGGCCACACCTCGAGTATTGTGTCCAGTTTTGGGCATCTCCCTGCAGGAGAAATGTGGAAGTGCTGGAGGGAGTGCTGAGGAGGGCAGCAAAGCTGGGGAAGGACCTGGAGAACAAATCTTATGACAAGTGACTGAAGGAGCTGGGGATGGTTAGTTTGGAAAAGAGGAGGCTGAGAGGAGGCCTCATTGCTCTCTACAACTACCTGAAAGGACCTTGTGGAGAGGCTGCTGCTGGTCCCTTCTCACAGGTAATTAATTAGTGATGACACAAGAGGGAATGGCCTCAAGATACTACTGGATAGGCTTAGACTGGACATTAGGAAACATTTTTTCATGGCCAGAGTGCTCAGGCCTTGGAATGTGCTGCCCAGGGAGGTGGTTGAGTCCCCAAGCCTGGATGTGTTTCAAGGTGATTTGGCTGTGGTGCTTGGGGCTATGGTTTAGGGGTGACCCTTGTAGTGTAGGTTTCTTGGTTGGACTTGGTGATCCTGAGGGTTTTCTCCAACCTGAATGTTTCTGGGATTCTGTATCAGAAATACTTGTGCTACTAGCAGTGAAACTGCAGCAATGTGGAGGAGCCAGCCCAGTAAATACTGATAGCACTGACTGACCTGTGAGAAATGAACACACAGCTCAGCAGCACTCTGCTCAAACTTCAGAATAAACCAATAAACCAGGCTGGAAGAGACCTTCAAGATCATCATGTCCAACCTACCATCCAACACCACCCAACCAAACAAACCATGGCACCAAGCACCCCATCAAGTCTCCTCCTGAACAACTCCAGCGAAGGTGACTCCACCACCTCCCCAGGCAGCCCATTCCAATGGGCAATCACTCTCTCTGTGTAGAACTTCTTCCTAACATCCAACCTAAACCTCCCCTGGTGCAGCCTGAGACTGTGTCCTCTTGTTCTGGTGCTGGCTGCCTGGGAGAAGAGACCAACCTCTGCCTGTCTACAACGTCCCTTCAGGTAGTTGTAGAGAGCAATAAGGTCACCCCTGAATAGAATAGAATAGGATAGAATAGAATAGGATAGAATAGAATAGGATAGAATAGAATAGGATAGAATAGAATAGGATAGAATAGAATAGGATAGAATAGAATAGGATAGAATAGACCAGAATAGAATAGACCAGACCAGACCAGGTTGGAAGAGACCTTCAAGATCATCGTGTCCAACCTATCATCCAACACCACCCAACCAAATAACCCATGGCACCAAGCACCCCATCAAGTCTCCTCCTGAACACCTCCAGTGACGGCGACTCCACCACCTCCCCGGGCAGCCCATTCCAATGGGCAATCACTCTCTCTGTATAGAACTTCCTCCTGACCTCCAGCCTGAACCTCCCCTGGCGCAGACTGAGACTGTGTCCTCTTGTTCTGGTGCTGGCTGTCTGGGAGAAGAGACCAACCTCTGCCTGTTTACAACCTCCCTTCAGGTAGTTGCAGACAGCAATAAGGTCACCCTTGAGTCTCCTCTTCTCCAGGCTAAGCAATCCAGCTTCTGGCTGGGCTTAGGCAGTCTGTTACTGACGGCTGTGGTGCTGTGCCTTTCTTGCATTTCATTTGCATTACTCAGACTGGTTTTGGCCTGCCTGTGTGTATTCATCTTGTAGTTGAGTGGTAAATTTTAGTGCAGATGCAGTGTAATGCAAGAAGTTCCGCTTTCTGCTAGTATTTGGTGGTATTTTTACTTCTTTCCAGTCAATGCTGCTAACAGACAGGTTCAGTAATGTAAGCCCAGTGTCAGGCTGGTGTAATCTGTAAGGCTAATAATGTAAGGCTTAGTCTAAAATCAGAAAAATGTTTATGCTTCTGTTATTAAAATAACCTTGGAGCCTTTTTATAAGGGTGTGTAGTGAAACACATACTTGATTAGATAGTGCTGGGTGATAGGTTGGACTTGATGATCTTGAAGGTCTTTTTCCAACCAGCCCATGACAGTTCTTCATGGAAAGAAAGACTGGCCATTGGAATGGGCTGCCCAGGGAGGTGGTGGAGTCACCATCACTGGAGGTGTTTAGGAAGAGACTGGATGGGGTGCTTGGTGCCATGGTTTAGTTGATTAGATGGTGTTGGGTGAGAGGTTGGACTCGATGATCTCACAGGTCTTTTCCAAACTGGTTAATTCTGTTCTGTTCTAGTCTGTTCTTAAAAGATGTATGAGAACCAAAGAAGTCAGATTGAGACATGAGTAACAAATAAAATCATGTTTTTAGGACTCTTCTACAGAAAATGCAAGCTGGTTTCTAAGACAGAAGTTACCCACGACACCAAGCTGCTGTGCTTGCTGTTGCCTAAGGGCACACATCTGCAGGTTCCCACTGGGCAACATGTTTACCTCAAACAGATCATTGCAGGTAAGAGAAATTGAGAATGTAGCCCTGGATATAGTGATATCAATCCATTTGCAGAGTCTTGGGAGAATGCCAAGTCCACAGCCACTAATTCCCTGCTTAGAAAGTCTCTCCTTCCAGCATCACGATCTGTGCTTAATTAATGAACTGACTGAATTAATAGTGCTGGGAAGCTGGCTGTTGAGGTGGCTGGCACTTATTGGTGACCTGCTTGGCTTCTCTTTCAGCTTTCCCTTTAAAGCATTCTCTCTGCTGAAGCAGTGCTGCTCATTTTCAACGAGAGGGAAGCTCACTGTCCATGTGCCATCAGTCACTTCCTTTTACTTCACAGCTATTTTAGCATCCAAGGGATAATACTGCAGTTTTGCTTTGGTTTCATTTTCCTTTTCTTCTGAGGGTGTTTTAGGGAGTGGACAGAAGCTCTTTTATCCCTCTCCAAAGGAGTATCATAGTATCAGTCAGGGTTGGAAGGGACCACAAGGATCATCTAGTTCCAACCCCCCTGCCATGGGCAGGGACACCCCACACTACATCAGCCTGGCCAGAGCCTCATCCAGCCTGGGCTTAAACACCTCCAGGGACGGCACCCCGACCACCTCCCTGGACAACCCATTCCAGGGCTTCACCACTCTCATGGGGAAGAACTTCCTCCTCACATCCAGCCTGAATCTCCCCACCTCCAGCTTCATTCCATTCCCCCTAGTCCTATCCCTACCTGAGATCCTGAGAAGTCCTTCCCCAGCCTTCCTGTAGGCCCCCTTCAGATACTGGAAGGCCACAATGAGGTCACCTGGGAGCCTTCTCTTCTGCAGACTGAACAGCCCCAACTCCTTCAGTCTGAGTAAAAGAGAGCACTCCACACAGCACTGGAAAGAACTGGAAATCTACATGGAAGTACTACTCACAACTATATACAACAACACAAAACCATACAAAATACACCAGTTCATATTTAGCCTTGCCCCAGTTCACTCCAGTCTGGGCTTTACCAAGTTCTCATTAGGCCAGAACCTTCCCAAAACCTTCCCCTGCAACCAGGTCACAATCCCAGGCCAAAATGCACCCCCCCCTATAATTCCCTACCCAGGCCTGAATGACACAGTAAAAATTAGCCCAAGCCAGGCTGCAAACCTTCTGCACAAGGGATAAGGTCCATCTGGGAGCAGAGAAAGGCAGAAAAGGTGAGAAACTGACTGCACAGCAAGTTTATATATGGAAGGGAGATGTAGACTGATGGGAGTGAAATAACAAAAGATTACTTTTTCCATCTCCCTGCACCTCTCTGGTACTTGGAGGTCTTTTGACTTAAGACATCCTGTCTGTTAAACCCATAGCACTTGTGTGATACTGTTTTACACTCCAGATGCACAATATTAATCATAGAATCAACCAGGTTGGAAAAGAACCTCAAGAGATCATCAAGTCCAAGCTAACACCTCCTGACAACTAAACCATGGCTTCAAGTGCCACATCCAGTCCTTTTTAGAACACCTTCAGGGATGGTGACTCCACCACCTCCCTGGGCAGCACATTCCAATGGGCAATCACTCTCTCTGTATAGAACTTCTTCCTAACATCCAACCTAAACCTCCCCTGGTGCAGCCTGAGACTGTGTCCTCTTGTTCTGGTACTGGCTGCCTGGGAGAAGAGACCAACCTCTGCCTGTCTACAACCTCCCTTCAGGTATTTGTAGAGAGCAATAAGGTCACCCCTGAGTCTCCTCTTCTCCAGGCTAAGCAACCCCAGCTCCCTCAGCCTCTCCTCACAGGGCTGTGCTCCAAACCCCTCACCAACTTCATTGCCCTTCTCTGGACTTGTTCCAGCAAGTCAACATCTTTCTTAAACTGAGGAGCCCAGAATTGGACACAGGACTCGAGGTGCAGCCTAATATTTTACCCCTTTCCCGAGGAGTGAAATAAAAATGCTCCACACTGGATTGGAAGTTTCAGTGGAAATTCTATTTACAAATATATACAAAAGCTATCCAGGTAAAAGGAATACATTCACAAATTAGGCTTAGTTCTTCACCTGGGCCTGCCAGGCCAACACCTTCCAGAGCCTTCCAGACACCCCCACCCCCCTCAGCCAAGAGCAGCCAAACTGCCCCCTGCCCCGGCCAAGACCCAGGGCTACCACAGGCTTCAACAGGCCTGGTGGTGTAGCTGGAAATTCCCTGCCAGCCAAGGCCAAGAGAAAGTCTCTGCTCCACAAACCATGAGGATAACAGCATGCATCCCATGATGGAGAGGAGCGGAGAGGAGAGGAGAGGGAGAGGGGGAGAGAGAGAATTGGCTATACACTGCCTTAAAGAGAGAGGTACAGGAAAGGGGAATAGAATAACAGATTACAATATCCTGGGGCAAATTGCTTGTCCCCCTGGGACTCTCTAGCCTCTGAAGGACTTTTCTTTATGGTGAAACCAATTAATCTTAATTCTCCCTTAACCTACAGCAGATACTTTTTAAGATGTGCTCATTGTGGTCATGCTGGTCACTGTACTTTCATTAGTGTGCATGGCAAAGAGGTTTCTCCAAAGGATTTTTGCATGTCCTTCAACTGCAGACTCTTTATTTTTCCCCTCCATACCCTAATTCTTTGGTGCTGTCCATCTTTTTCAGCCTATTTTTTTTTCTCCCTCTCATTCAGTAGCTCTTTGAAAAGCTAGTGGGAGAAAATATAATCATGCAGTATGAAAAATCTGCTATTTCAGTTTAGAGGAAAAAAAAAAAGCTTCAAGCTGTGGCACTTGAAATTAAATGCAAATGTTTAGTTTTCCCTGTCTCTGGGGGTGGGCTCTGGAGCTTTTCTCTCAGTGCTTTGAATTGCTAAGTGATGTAGAAATGTAGAGGAGCTTGAAGATGATAATTGGAAGGGGAAGATTACTATAATAAGAGCTGATGTAGTGGAAAGCAACATCCTTGTGTGAAAAGCATGGAGTGGTGTTAGTTTGGTGGCATTTGCAGGTGGTTTGTTGGGGTTTCTTTGGCATTTCAACTTAAGTTTACTGGCTGCAGAGTACTGCTCACATCATTTCACTTCCCTCTTTTGCCTTCTCTCTAGGAACAGAGGTAGTAAAACCATACACACCTGTGTTGCCTTCTTTGCCACTAGATTTCAAAGAGCCATCTCCCCACGATGGTGCATGTATATATTTAATGATAAAAATTTATCCCTCTGGACTGTTCACACAGGCACTGGACCACCTACAGATTGGTAAGTAAATGCTGGGGTTTGGTTTGGGGTTTGGTTTTTGGCTGGTTTTCCAACACATGCTTTATCTTGGTGCTGGGTGACAGGTTGGACTTGATGATCTCTCAGGTCTTTTCCAACCTTATTGATTCTATGATCTTAAGAGGACACTGGATGGGGTGCTTGGTGCCATGGTTTAGTTGATTGGAATATGTTGGGTGATAGGTTGGACTTGATGATCTCAGAGGTCTTTTCCAACCTTATTGATTCTATGAACGTGTGCAGAGAAGGGCCACGAGGATGAGCAGAGGGCTGGAGCACCTCTCCTATGAGGACAGACTGAAGGAGTTGGGGCTGTTCAGTCTGCAGAAGAGAAGGCTCCCAGGTGACCTCATTGTGGCCTTCCAGTATCTGAAGGGGGCCTACAGGAAGGCTGGGGAGGGACTTCTCAGGATCTCAGGGAGTGCTAGGACTAGGGGGAATGGAATGAAGCTGGAGGTGGGGAGGTTCAGGCTAGATGTGAGGAGGAGGTTCTTCCCCATGAGAGTGGTGAAGCCCTGGAATGGGTTGTCCAGGGAGGTGGTTGGGGCGCCGTCCCTGGAGGTGTTTAAGCCCAGGCTGGCTGAGGCTCTGGCCAGGCTGATGTAGTGTGGGGTGTCCCTGCCCATGGCAGGGGGGTTGGAACTAGATGATCCTTGTGGTCCCTTCCAACCCTGACTGATACTATGATACTATGGTCTTAAGAGGACATTGAATGGAGTGCTTGGTGCCATGGTTTAGTTGATTGGATAGTGTTGGGTGATAGGTTGGACTTGATGATCTCAGAGGTCTTTTCCAACCTGGTTAATTCTATTCTATTCCATCTTGGATTCTCTCTCTGGGAATTCTGATGTTGTTATTGCTTAACTACTTACACATTGGAACATGCTTGCAACTTCTGAAAAAAAGATGTATTCTGCATGCCCTAATTGTGCAGGCTTATCCTCACTGTAACTGGGAGCTGACCATAAAGGGTGAGGCTGAGGGAGCACAGGAGCAGGCTGCCCAGGGGGATTGTGGAGCCTCCTCTTGAGACTTTCAAAACCCACCTAGATGCATTCCTGTGTGGAAACTCCCATCACCTCAGAGCAGTGCTGCAGTGGTGCAAGCTGCAGTGGGTTCATCTGCTGCACCAGCTTGGGGAGGGCTCTATTGGTGAGGACATTTAACTTCTCCTCACAGGGTATTAACAGGCTCTGAGAGTCAGGGAGGAGAAAAATACTCTTCAGTGTCTAGGGATTGTACTTCAGCTTGTGGGTCTTGTAGTTAACTGAGTTTGAAGGTATCACTCTTCAGGAGCCATGGAGTCCAGGACTCAAATGGTGGCTCACTCTGGCCCCTGCTGTGCCTTACTCTACTGTTTGTAGCAGTGTGGGGAAGCTATAGGGTACTAAAATAGACAAGTTGCAGAAATCCTGGCAACTGGTCAGGGAGGCTTTGGAAGTGGAAGCTGAAGAGGTTTTAGCTTTTTAAAATAGAAAGGCACTTGCTATTTAAAGCACAAGCCCTGTGAGGAGAGGCTGAGGGAGTTGGGGTTGTTTAGCCTGGAGAAGAGGAGGCTCAGGGGAGACCTTCTTGCTCTCTACAACTCCCTGAAGGGAGGTTGTAGCCAGGTGGGGGTTGCTCTCTTCTCTCAGGCAACCAGCTCCAGAACAAGAGGACACAGTCTCAGGCTGTGCCAGGAGAGGTTTAGGCTGCATGTTAGGAAGAAATTCTCCACAGAAAGAGAGATTGGCCATTGGAATGTGCTGCCCAGGGAGGTGGTGGAGTCACCATCCCTGGAGGTGTTGAAGAGGGGATGGGAAGAGACACTTGAAGCCGTGGTTTTGTTAGTCCTGCAGTGCTGGGTGCTAGGTTGGACTTGATGATCTCTGAGGTCTTTTCTAACCTTATTGATTCCATGATTTCTTCTGACTACCCTAGATGATCCTGCTTTGGCAGGGGTGTTGGATTTGATCTCTGGAAGTCCCTTCCAGCCTCTAATGTTCTGTGATTCTTAAAGCTGTTCTGATCTTCCAAATGTGTTCAAGTATTGAGGGATGTCAACTGTATCCCAAGTCATGGCTGATCACTTTCACAAGGGACTTCTTGTACTTTTCAGATAAAGAAGGCTAAATGTGTCCTGTTAGACTTAAGATGCATTTCCTTTTCTGTTCCAGATACAGAGGTAGATCTGTAACACTGATTTTGCAAATGTTTCTGTCCTCATAGTATAAAATCCATTGAGACAGGGCATTTTAATTGAACATCTGTTCATTTAATAGAATCATAGAATCACTCAGGTTGGGGAAGTCCAACCCATAACCCTGCTCTGCAAAGTTCACCTCTAAACCATATCCCCAAGCACCACATCCAAACGACCTTTAAGCACATCCAGGTTTGGTGATTCAACCACCTCCCTGGGCAGCCCATTCCAGTGTCTGACTACTCTTTGTGTGATGATCCTTGTGTGAAATGTATAATGCCTTTCTGAAAGAAATCCTGGTACTGCAAAGATCAAAGCAATGTAAAAGGGCCTTTAAAAAAGATCAGAATACTGATTGGCTTGCTTCCATCTCATTAATATTAATTCTTCTTCCTTTTATTTTCCCAATAAAGGAGATTATATTTCTGTCAGCAATCCTGAAGGTAACTTCAAGAAGTCAAAGGTTCAGACTTCAGAAGATGTCTTTTTATTGGCAGCAGGCACAGGCTTCACACCGATGGTTAAGCTGCTGAATTTTACTCTGACTGAAGTTAGCTGCCTACGGTATGTACACTCCTGATGATTCAGCTCCAAGAAAGAGTCATCCATAGGTAGGAGGAAATGTAATGGGCAAGCCAACAGGCTGGACAGATGGACAGAGTCCAAGGGCATGAGATTGAACACATCCAAGTGCCAGGTTCTGCACATTGGCCACAACAACCCCAGGCAGTGCTACAGGCTGGGGTCAGAGTGGCTGGAGAGCGGCCAGGCAGAGAGGGACCTGGGGGTGCTGGTCAATGGTAGGCTGAACATGAGCCTGTAGTGTGCCCAGGCAGCCAAGAGGGCCAATGGCATCCTGGCCTGCATCAGGAAGAGTGTGGCCAGAAGGAGCAGGGAGGTGATTCTGCCCCTGTACACTGCACTGGTTAGGCCACACCTTGAGTCCTGTGTCCAGTTCTGGGCCCCTCAGTTTAGGGAGACTTGCTGGAGCATGTCCAGAGAAGGGCAACAAAGCTGGTGAGGGGTTTGGAACACAAGTGTCTCCCTATGAGGAGAGACTGAGGGAGCTGGGATTGCTTAGCCTGGAGGGGAGGAGACTCAGGGGTGACCTTATTGCTCTACAACTACCTGAAGGGAGGTTGTAGCCAGGCAGAGGTTGGTCTCTTCTCCCAGGCAACCAACACCAGAGCAAGAGGACACAGTCTCAGGCTGCACCAGGGGAGGTTTAGGCTGGAGGTCAGGAGGAAGTTTTGCACAGAGAGAGTGACTGCCCATTGGAATGGGCTGCCTGAGGACGTGGTGGAGTTGCCATCACTGGAGATGTTCAGGAGGAGACTTGATGGGGTGCTTGGTTGCATGGTTTAGTTGATTAGGTGGTGTTGGATGATAGGTTGGACATGATGATCTTGAAGGTCTCTTCCAACCTGGTTTGCTCTGCTCTGCTCTGCTCTGCTCTGCTCTGTTCTGCTCTGTTCTGTTCTGCTCTGTTCTGTTGTATTCTATTCTATTGCCTCAGTAGTACTGAAACAATTAATAAACTAAAATGTTATGAAAACATTTTCCTTTGACTTATGCCAAAAGCTGACATGCTTTAGGGAAGAGTCTGTCAGAGTCTCAGGGAGCTTAGACATATTTGATTATTAGCTGCCATCAACAAAATGGACTGAATTGCATTTTGGATTTTAGTTGTTAGACAAAGGAGCTCACCCAGTAGAAAATCTGAGGGTTGTTGTTAGGTTTTGGTGTGTATGTTTGGCTTAGGGTTTTTTTTCTTTGTGTGGTGTTGTGTTGGTTTTGTGTTGATGTGGGGGGGGGGGGCAGGATGTTACTGGGTTTATTTGGTGGTTGGTTGTTTTAATTAGCATTGCATTTGAATGCTTTTTTTCCACTGTTGAAATGCTTCAGTGTAGATAGTGGGTTTAGGAGTGAGGAGGTTTGCAAGTGTAGAATTAAGGCTTCTCTCTGATCTATTAGAATGGCTAGGGTGCTTTCATATGACTTTCACCTGCTAAGCAACACTTACACGTTTTTACCAGGTGAGTTCCACTTTTCAAAGTGGAGAGTCACACAAAAGTGTGACTTGTGTAAGCATAGTATCATAGTATCAGTCAGGGTTGGAAGGGACCACAAGGATCATCTAGTTCCAACCCCCCTGCCATGGGCAGGGACACCCCACACTACATCAGCCTGGCCAGAGCCTCGTCCAGCCTGGTCTTAAACACCTCCAGGGACAGGGCCTCAACCACCTCCCTGGACAACCCATTCCAGGGCTTCACCACTCTCATAGCATAGCATTCAGTCTTGTCAGATGCCTAAAGAGGTGTGGGTTGCATGTGCAGTCTATGTTCAGCTAGTAAAATAGAAAATGGAATAGAATTGACCAGGTTGGAAGAGACCTTTGAGATCGTCGTGTCCAACCTATCATCCAACACCATCTAATCAACTAAACCATGGCACCAAGCACCCCATCCAGTCTCTTCCTAAACACCTCCAGTGATGGTGACTCCACCACCTCTCTGGGCAGCACATTCCAATGGCCAATCTTTCTTTCTATGAAGAACTTCTTCCTAACATCCAGCCTAAACCTCCCCTGGCACAGCTCGAGACTGTGTCCTCTTGTTCTGATGCTGCTTGCCTGGGAGAAGAGTCCTAAAACCTACAAAAGGGAGCATTACTTGTCCTTGATCAGTTGAACAGGTTGCTTTGACCCTGTTATATCCTGCATATGCTTGATGTGATTGTCCATTTACAACTGTAAGAGAGTATACAATAGCTCAACTTCAAAAGGAAATGCAGAGTTGCTCTAGGGGAATACTTTGATAAAGGGGAGTGGTGCTCACATTGCTTTCAGCAAAGATCTTCTTCTAGAGTCATATCTTGAAGAATGTCCAAGCATTGACATTTTTGTCAGTGTGAACTGTTGTAAACTGGGAGAGGGTAAATATGGAAAGCATATCCAAACACTGTTTTCCTCAAAGCTCTGCAGAGGACAGCTCAACAGACTTGCTACTGTTTTCCTGTATCTTTGACTTTGAACTCTTGTAATGGAGATTAATTTCTAATACTGAGTTTGATTCAATTTAAGCACAGGATGTTTTGGTTCATTATGGCTTTAAGAAGCACATTTTGAAACAACAGAGGGAGATTATTTAGGCACTGGTCTTCATAGTAAAGCTACAAAAGGTGGCATGTCTTGCAGAAAAAAATACCTAAACCCAGCCATCATTCGTGTGTTGCTTATTGTTCAGCATTTACACATCATCCTGTTTGGTGAGCACAGAGGCTGGGTACTCTTTGGCTCTTCTGAAGCATTCTGTATTGTCAGTGGGCTGCACCCAGAGAAGCATAGCCAGCAGGTCAAGGGAGGTGATTCTCCCCCTCCACTCCACTCTGGTGAGACCCAACCTGGAGCATTGTGTCCAGTTCTGGAGCCCCTATTACAAGAGGGATGTGGAGGTGCTGGAAGGTGTCCAGAGAAGGGCCACAAGGATGATCAGAGGGCTGGAGCTCCTTTCCTATGGAGACAGACTGAGAGAGTTGGGGTTGTTCAGTCTGCAGAGAAGAGAAGGCTCTGAGGAGACCTCATTGTGGCCTTCCAGTGTCTTAAGGGGCCTACAAGAAAGCTGATGAGAGACATTTTAGGGTGTCAGGTAGTGATAGGACTAGGGGGAATAGAGTAAAACTAGAAGTGGGTAGGTAGAGATTGGATGTTAAGAAGAAGTTCTTCCCCATGAGGGTGGTGAGACACTGGAACAGGTTGCCCAGGGAGGTGGTAGAAGCTTCATCCCTGGAGGTTTTGAAGGCCAGGCTGGATGTGGCTGTGAGCAACCTGCTGTAGTGTGAGGTGTCCCTGCCCATGGAAGGGGGCCTTTTGAACTGGATGATCCTTGAGGTCCCTTCCAACCCTGACAAGAAAGAAAAAACTTACGGAGAGCATGGTAAAAGATGCAAATCTTGACATTTTGTCCAGAAGCAGAATAAAGAGAGTACATAATGTGCAAAAGACTTCTACTGCACAAACAGTCCTTTAAAGATGGCCAGAGTGACTTCTTTTCATTCTTCTTATGTTAACAGTTTCATTCATAGTATCATTCATAGTATCAGTCAGGGTTGGAAGGGACCACAAGGATCATCTAGTTCCAACCCCCCTGCCATGGGCAGGGACACCCCACACTACATCAGCCTGGCCAGAGCCTCATCCAGCCTGGGCTTAAACACCCCCACGGACAGGGCCTCGACTACCTCCCTGGACAACCCATTCCAGGCCTTCACCACTCTCATGGTGAAGAACCTCCTCCTCACATCTAGCCTGAATCTCCCCACCTCCAGCTTCATTCCATTCCCCCTAGTCCTGCTCACAGCTACCTTAGGATGCAGCAGCATCTGTTTTCTTACTAGCTGAAGTAAATGAGATTTCCCTTCTTGTTCTGAAGGCTTGTTTGGTGGTGAAGTAACTTGACCTGGTGCAGGTTCTGTGTATACAGGGGAGGTTAAGCCTTTGTTGTTCTGATTTAGGCAGCTTGGGCTTTTTGACTTTTCATTTGCCCTTCAACCTTCACTTTCTCTTTTGGGAAAATAAGTGCAAGAGAGTGTGTGTGTATCTATGCTATTCACATGCAGGAGATTATATGTATAAATAATGTGATTTGCATGATATTATCTTACTGTGAAGAGTAATGATTGCTGTAGATGTGCATTGCTCATGCTGGAACACAAATTGCAGAAAGCTGAGGAAGCCTCTGAATAACAGGATAGAATTAACCAGGTTGGAAAAGACCTTCGAGATCATTAAGTCCAGCCTATCACCCAACACCATCTATCAACTAAACCATGGCACTAAGTGCATCATCAAGTCTCCTCTTGAACACCTCCAGTGATGGTGACTCCACCACCTCCCTGGGCAGCACATCCCAATGGCCAGTCTCTCTTGCTGGGAAGAACTTCTTCCTAACTTCTTCTCAGGATATCAGGTAGTGATAGGACTAGGGGGAATGGAATGAAGCTGGAGGTGGGGAGATTCAGGCTAGATGTGAGGAGGAGGTTCTTCACCATGAGAGTGGTGAAGCCCTGGAATGTGTTGTCCAGGGAGGTGATCGAGGCCCTGTCCCTGGAGGTGTTTAAGACCAGGCTGGATGAGGCTGTGGCCAGGCTGATCTAGTGTGGGGTGTCCCTGCCCATGGCCGGGGGGTTGGAACTAGATGATCCTTGTGGTCCCTTCCAACCCTGAATGAAACTATGAAACTATGAAACTAACATCCAGCTTAAATCTCCCCTGGCGCAGCTTGAGACTGTGTCCTCTTGTTCCATTGGTGGTTACCTAGGAAAAGAGACCAACCCCCACCTGGCTACAGCCTCCCTTCAGGTAGTTGTAGACAGCAATGACTGAGTTGTCCCTTGAGGGTACAGAAGCAGCTTCTGCCTAGTGCTGGGGAGTGCTACTGAACCTCTCGAGCTGCACTGTGGATGCTGGAGAATCCACAGTTCCCCTAGGCAGCATTTGTTGTGGTGCAATGGGCTTTGATTGGATTTCTACTCTTAATATCTAGCCAAAGGCTCCCAATTATCTTCAAAGTAAAAGTGGTAAATGTGAAAAACAGTTTTGTGCTGTTCCTGTCTGCAGTGCCCTTTTGTACATTAAGTCATAATGCTCTGCCTTCAGCTTGCTTTCTTCTCTTTCAGGCCAAATTGTATTTGGCCAGAAGATTAGTTTAAAAAGAGTACTAGTCCTCTAGGCTGTTTTGCTGTTTGGGTTTTTTCCTCCCTCCCTAAGATGAGATTTTTGCTCCTTTTTACTGCTGCTGTTTAAGTGCAATCAGGTGGATATAGCTCTTAAAACCGAGGCACAAAGGCACTAAGCACTAGGTAGAGGATTGACACTTGGCACTCCTCCCCAGCAAGTGTAGGGTACTTGTAGACTGCTCTTGATTTTCCTTGAGAGTTGTATCTTGTTTTGTCTCCAGCTTTCCAGGGTAGCTCATTCCACGTTTGGGGGGTTTCTGTTCTCTTTATAGTGCTGAGCAGTTACATTAGAATATATGTATAGAATATATAGAATCCAAGGGCAGGAGATGGAACACATCCAAGTGCCGGGTTCTGCACACTGGCCACAGCAACCCCATGCAGAGCTACAGGCTGGGGTCAGAGTGGCTGGAGAGCAGCCAGGCAGAGAGGAACCTGGGGGTGCTGGTTGATGGTAGGCTGAACATGAGCCTGCAGTGTGCCCAGGCAGCCAAGAGGGCCAATGGCATCCTGGCCTGCATCAGGAACAGTGTGGCCAGGAGGAGCAAGGAGGTCATTCTGCCCCTGTACACTGCACTGGTTAGGCCACACCTCGAGTCCTGTGTCCAGTTCTGGGCCCCTCAGTTTAGGAAGGAGGTTGACTTGCTGGAACGAGTCCAGAGAAGGGCAATGAAGTTGGTGAGGGGTTTGGAACACAGCCCTGTGAGGAGAGACTGAGGGAGCTGGGGTTGCTTAGCCTGGAGGAGAGGAGACTCAGGGGTGACCTTATTGCTGTCTACAACTACCTGAAGGGAGGTTGTAGACAGGCAGAGGTTGGTCTCTTCTGCCAGGCAGCCAGCACCAGAACAAGAGGACACAGTCTCAGGCTGCACCAGGAGAGGTTTAGGCTGGAGATTAGGAGGAAGTTCTACACAGAGAGAGTGATTGCCCATTGGAATGGGCTGCCTGGGGAGGTGGTGGAGTCACCATCATTGGAGGTGTTCAGGAGGAGACTTGATGGGGTGCTTGGTGCCATGGTTTAGTTGATTAGGTGGTGTTGGATGACAGGTTGGACACGATGATCTTGAAGGTCTCTTCCAACCTGGTTTATTCTAATTAACTAGAGCAGATATATTTCTTTACACTGGGGGGTGTCAGTAAGGATATCTCCAAGCATTATTCTCCAAAGGACCAATTTTGACCTTTGTGCCCAATGCATGCCTTTCCTCTGCACTTTTTATAGGGTGGGTTTTTCCCCCCACCTGGGTAACACTTGATGCTGTGGTGCACCATACCAGCTTTGACAGCAGTACAGTTTCGAAGTGGCCTTTGTTTGCCTTGTGTTGAGGGAGGTCAGCCCTGGGAAGCAGGTTGAGAATCTAGATTTTTGACACATTCTGTCTCCTCAATAAGATGGTTTTAGCTTTTAGAGATGCAGCATAGGGGATTTGGGGCTGATTTGTTTCTATACCACACAAGTACTTTGTAACTTATTTTGACTTGTAATGCATCTGGAATGATCTTTGAGGTCTCTTCCAACCCTAGTGATGCTGTGAATATCTTCCTTTCAATAACACTCATGATGTGTATTATATACAAGTCACACAGAATCACAGAATTGTCAGGGTTGGAAGGGACCCCAAGGATCATCTAGTTTCAACCCCCCTGCCATGGGCAGGGACACCTCACACTAGATCAGCTTGCTCAGAGCTACATCCAGCCTGGTCTTCAAAACCTCCAGGGATGAGGCTTCCACCACCTCCCTGGGCAACCTGTGCCAGTGTCTCACCACCCTTGTGGTGAAGAGCTTCTTCCTAATGTCTAATCTAAATGTGCTGGTTTGAGTTTTAACTGGAGTTTCAAAGCTCAAATGATAACATACTGAGATTCCTCCCCTCTCCCTTTTCCTAGTAAGGTAAAAAACAAACAAACAAAAAGGTAGGGGAAAGGAGAGGTAAACTCACAAAAGAAATAGCCTAGAATTGATTTGGAAGTCAAAGAGGTAAAGTTTTAACATAGTCTATGTATAGCAATAACAGAGAAGGTTCCCAAAGGTAAGGGATAAGGATAAGTAGGAAAATATACAAAACCAAGGCTGGGTGGCCTTGTATTTCCCTGGATGCAAGTGGATCCAGCTCTTTAGAAAGCGTGGATACAGCCTGGAAAAATAGGCTCTGACCATGTGGTCAGTGCAGGAAGCAGCAGCAGATGACCTCCCTTGAGCAGGTGAAGCAGGGAAAGAGATGTTGCCCCTTTTTATAAGCTCGCTGGACAGGAAGAGGGAGTGGAATAGACCAGCTTTGACCATGGGGACCCCTCCTCCTGGGAGGGGGGGAAAACCCAAGTCTCCCTCTGCCCATGTGCATCAAGTTTCTTTTGTCCACCTGAGGGCTGGGTGGTTCTTTCAGCCCCCCATACAGGATGGGTGTAACCCAGCACACTAAATCTCCCCTCCTCTAGCTTGGATCCAGTCCCCCTAGTCCTACCATTACCTGACACCCTAAGAAGTCTTTCACCAGCTTTCTTGTAAGCCTCCTTCAGGTACTGGAAGGCCACAGTAAGGTCTCCTCAGAGTCATAGCTCAGTTCTGTATTTTGGCTCCAGAAAATCAATATGCTTCTCCTGAGCAGAAAATGATCTCTTACCTTTGTCATCTAATGTGGCTTGTAAGAGATATCTTGGAATCTTGAGTTGCTACCAAACTGCAAAAAGGGAAAAGTTTGGAAGTCTAAAAATGTGATATCTTCAGGCTGGAAATATATAAGCTTGCAGATTGCAGGTGAAGAACTGCTGAGGCCCTTAGCATTTGATGCACAGGTGTGAAAGTTGGCTCTGCAAGGCAGAGAGGAGGAGGTAATGGGAATTAGTATTTTTAGTGCAGCATCACATATTTGTTTGAGGAACAGGTTCTTTACCATGAGGGTGGTGGAACACTGGAACAGGTTGCCCCCAGGGAGGTAGTTGAGGCCTGATCCCTGGAGATGTCCAAGGTGAGGCTTGACAAGGCTCTGAACAACTTGATCTAGTTGAGGATGCCCCTGCTTATTGTAGAGCAGGTTGGACTAGATGACCTTTGGAGGTTCCTTCTAACCCAAACCACTCTATGAAATGCCCTGTGTCTAGTCCTAGCCTCTCAGAAGCAAGGTCTGCTGCATGTGAAAGTGCTGCTGGCTAGTGGAATGCCAGGTTATGGAACTGGTATTGCCCAGCTGTGTGATGTGCAGCACCAGCAGGCTTAGCTGACAGGTGCCCACATTTCTGTGCCAGGTATCCCAGTGTCCTGCAAACTGACCTTGCTGCTTCTGGCACCACAGCAATGTGCTCTGTCCTCACAGACCTTGTGCCTAAGTAGAAAAAAATACCCAGTTGCTTAAAGCCCTGTGAGGTGCAGTTCTGGAGCTGCTTGCATTTAGCAGCACCATCCTCTGTCTTCTGGCAGTTGTCCCCAGGGTATTAGTCTGTTGTTAGCCATAAAGAAGTTAGGGGGGTGTGTGTGGCTTCATCAAATGGTAAATTCTCTTTTGTAAAACATCATTCTTTCTGCCTTTTACCTCCACTGCAGCATGGAAATCTGAGGAGTTGATAGCATTGACCTTAATTGCAGATAGCATTGACCTTAATTGCAGATAGCATTGACCTTAATTACAGAGCATTCATTTATATATATATATTTAATGTGAACTATCTGGCAAATAAAATGTTTGCAAGCAGTAGCTTTCCAGGGGGATAGATCTTACAAACCAGCAAATAAAGTAAGAGTAAGATAACCTGGTACAAAGGTGTAGGTCACTTCTCAAGTTATGAGCTGATTTTCTTGCACCTCTGTGTGTCTAGGTTCCATCTTTATGAAATTAATGCTGATATAACCCCCTGGAAGTTCCAAGGTGGATGTGATGCAAGCTGGGGGATGTGATACTAAAAATGTGTGCAGAGTTTGTGTACTGAGTGTTAGGCTGGAGAGGTGGGCACAAGCCAACCTCATGAAGTTCAATAAGAGCAAGTGCAGGGTCCTGCATCTGGGTCGAGGCAATCCCAGGCACAAATACAGGCTGGGCAGGGACTGGCTGGAAAGCAGCCCTGAGGAGAGAGACTTGGGGGTGCTGGTGGACAAAAAGCTCAACATGAGCTCTCAATGTGCACCTGCAGCCCGCAAAGCCAATCAGATCCTGGGCTGCATCAGGAGAAGTGTGGCCAGCAGGTCGAGGGAGGTGATCCTCCCCCTCTACTCAGCCCTGGTGAGACTCCACCTGGAGTACTGTGTCCAGTTCTGGAGCCCCTATTACAAGAGGGATGTGGAGGTGCTGGAAGGTGTCCAGAGAAGGGCCACAAGGATGATCAGAGGGCTGGAGCACCTCTCCTATGAGGGCAGACTGAAGGAGTTGGGGCTGTTCAGTCTGCAGAAGAGAAGGCTTCGAGGTGACCTCATTGTGGCCTTCCAGTATCTGAAGGGGGCCTACAGGAAGGCTGGGGAGGGACTTCTCAGGATCTCAGGTAGTGCTAGGACTAGGGGGAATGGAATGAAGCTGGAGGTGGGGAGATTCAGGCTAGATGTGAGGAGGAGGTTCTTCCCCATGAGAGTGGTGAGACCCTGGAATGTGTTGTCCAGGGAGGTAGTTGAGGCCCTGTCCCTGGGGGTGTTTAAGAGCAGGCTGGATGAGGCTCTGGCCAGGCTGATCTAGTGTGGGGTGTCCCTGCCCATGGCAGGGGGGTTGGAACTAGATGATCCTTGTGGTCCCTTCCAACCCTGAATGAAACTATGAAACTATGAAACTGTAGTGCTCAAGCACCAATGAGGAAGCACTAGCTAAAGCTTCACAAGCTGTGTTTGTCATTTCAGCCACATCTGAGTAACTTCAAAAGACTTCCAGTTCAGCGGTTCCTGAACTTGAGGTTGCAACTGCAGACAGGGTTGTGAGATCGAGAAGAGAGGTCACAAGTCCAGCAGACATTCAGGGACAGTAAGGAAGTATACTGAGTTAGTGGCAAAATCGATTTGAGGGCTGCAGAGTTGCAAGACACCAGCCAAACCAAAAATGGGTGCAAAAGGCTTCTCTCTGATGCAGTACAGTCTGATTCTTGAACATGGTTTTAATACAGACACAATCTGCAGTAATTGTTTTATTGTTATTGTTTTAAGGAAAGTGAAGCTGATCTTCTTCAACAAAACAGAAGATGACATACTTTGGAGGAACCAACTAGAACAATTAGCTCTGAAGGATGAAAGGTATTTACAAGTCTTGTGGAGAGCAGCTGACACCATGCCGGTGTATAGGAGAACAAATCTGGTAGTCACAGGGACTAGGGGGAATGGAGCAAAAGTAGAAGTGGGGAGCTTCAGATTGGATGTTAAGAAGCTCTTCCCCATGAGGGTGGTGTGAGACTGGAACAGGTTGCCCAGGGAGGTGGTAGAAACCTCATCACTGGAGGTTTTGAAAGCCAGGCTGGATGTGGCTCTGAGCAAGGTGATCTAGTGTGAGGTGTCCCTGCTCATGGTAGGGGGGTTGGAACTAGATAATCCTTGAGGTCCCTTCCAACCCTAACAATTCTATGTTTCTATGGAGAAACAGGTTTAGTAGATTAACAAAGGAAGAAATGGGGAAATAATAATACTGAGACCACCATACTCTATACATGAGATTGTTTAACTGTACAAATTCTGTCTCAGGTATTGGATTGTCTTTGAGTCTACTGATCTCATTTGAATCACAATGCACAAATTACCTGCTGTTGTTCACAAGATTTCAGCCACTTTGAGGGTTTAACCTTTACATTTTTACAGGAGAAACAAGTTTTAGGAGCTCTTTTAGGAGCTCTTTTGGGGGCATGCCTTTGGGATAGAGTGCACCATACCCTTTGTGCTTAGAAGAGAATTTCCAGCAGTGTACTGAAATCACAGAACTAGATGATCCTTGGGGTCCCTTCCAACCCCTTCTATGATTCTAAGTCCTGGGGCTTGGACTGACTGTACAGCTTGGGCACAAGGACAGATTCCAGGGCTGGAAACTCTTAGCTAAGAATTTCATGAGTCCTGGGGAGTGGAGGGAGGTGAGCTTAGAATGGTCACAGATGCATAGCAGCAGGCTATGCCATTACATTCTGTGGGTCCCATAGGAAGCCAGGGATTTGATTGGACAGTGTTCAGGAGATGTTTATTGGGGATGTTATATTAGATGGTTGTTGTGAAAAGCTTTTTGAAGGTGAAGAAAATCAGCCTTAGCAGTAGAAGATAGAGAGATGCAAACGGCAGCACGAAAGCCACAGGGAAGGATGTACCCTGGGGGCAACATCCTGAAATGATGAGAACTCTTAAACAATCTCTTTGCTGCCCCTTAGTTGAGAAAGTGTTTATCTAGAAACTCAAAGTTTAAGCCTGTTAATTCTAATTTTACTTGCTATTTGTTGACTTTTTTCCCCCTCAACACCATGTAATTGTGGATTAAAATGCAGTAGTGAGTATAGTTCTGTTAGGAGTCATGGGAATCTCAGGGTACTCTGGCTTTTACCACTAGATGAATTGTCACTGCCTAGTTTTTATATGATAGGAGTGCATTTTGTTTGTGGTTACCTCATTCTTAGCTGGAATTGCATGAAGAAATTAATTTCACTTGTTCCTCCAGCACACTGAAGTGAAAAATCAATATTACTGCATAGCCTGGTGATGTCTGGCACATTCACAGCTTCAGAGTCTAGACTGTGTGCAAATTTACTGTAAAAACCAAAACCCTTTCCACCTTTCAATAAAAGCCTGATAAGCCAGGGCTTGGTGGTATTTTCACCCAACAACCAATCTGTTGGTGAGGTTTTTGAAGCCTCATTAACCTCATTTTCTCATTAACAAAATTGTGCTGACATTTTCTCCAAGCTGGCTGAAGCGCTCTTACCTCACTGCTTGTGCACTGAGCTGCATCAAGAAGATTTGTGTGAGTGAATAAGGGAACAGGAAAACCTCTGCTTTAGTATCTTCAGTGGCGCCAGCTGGTTTTCATTATAAGGTGAAACATAGAACTAAATTTTGAAGATTGCAAGGTTGGGTTAAATGATGAAATACTGGAGGTGATTTGACCTTGGTGACAGGTTGGACTTGATGATCCTCAAGGTCTCTTCCAACCTTAGCTGTGATACTGTGACCTGGCTGGTAGGAGCACCTTAATGCCTGTGAGATCTGATACTGTGTAAGGGGAGCTGAGCAAAGCAGGAAACATCAGTCACTAGCATTTTGTGTAGCAGATTTCTAGGCAGAAACAATATTTTATGGAATACTCTTCTCCTTACCAGGTTTGAGGTACAATTCATTCTTTCACAACCAAGAAAGG
Source organism: Melanerpes formicivorus (assembly GCF_026170545.1). Classification (NCBI taxonomy): domain Eukaryota; kingdom Metazoa; phylum Chordata; class Aves; order Piciformes; family Picidae; genus Melanerpes; species Melanerpes formicivorus. Next base: position 1,329,110 of record NW_027142354.1, read on the forward strand.
ACTGGGTGGGTAAACAGGGGAAGATTTCATCATCTCTTCTCTCTGAGTTCGTGAAGAGAAGCAGAAAAGACTCCAAAGTGCTTATCTGCATCTGTGGTCCAACACCTTTTACAGAGCAAGGAGTACAGTGAGTATTTCAAATGGTGAAATAGCGAACAAGAAGTCATCACCTAAGCAGCTCCAGTGGATGTGGCTTGGTAGTCTTTCCAAAATGGCCTTAGGTTTTCTGCTTTGCAAGGAAAAACAAATTAAATCAAAAGCCAGCCAACCAAAACAAACAACTCCCAATGACAACCAAAAGAAACCCCTAAACAAACCCCGGAGACACAACTCCCAAAGCCAGCCAACCAAAGAAAAACACAAACACAACACCCCAAAGCCATAAACAAAACAAAAACCCCAAACAAACAAAAAACCTCCTCCCCAAAACCCAACACAATAAAACCAAAACCAAAGTGACCAACCCATAACCCCCAAAGCCAGCCAACCAAAGAAAAACACAAACACAACACCCCAAAGCCATAAACAAAACAAAAGCCCCAAACAAACAAAAAAATCCCCTCCAAAAACCAACACAATAAAACCAAAACCCAAAAACAAAGCAACCAACCTAACAAAAAAAAACCCCAAACACAATTCCACCCCAAAAAAAGCCACAAACAAAACAACAAAAAACAACTAAAAAGGGGGGGGGGGGGGGAGAAATTAATACACACACACACAAGAAAACACCAAGAAGCCAAAAAAAGACCCCTGCAACACTAACAACAAAAAACCTCCACCAACTCTCAAACCAACCAACCAAAAGAAAACACCACCAGAAAAAAAAAACCCAGAAACAAAACAACAACAAAAAAATCCACCAAAAACTAGAAAAATAATAACACACAAAAAAGAATCAAAACAAACCACTAGCAAAACAAAATTCCCCACCTGGCATCATGGCATCAGACCTGAGAGCTGTATTTAATGTATAGTCAAGTAAATAACCAGCAGTATGTAAATTTCATGAGCTCTACTGAGTTGTTCAAGACTTTCTAAGGGCATCACAAGGATGCTAAGACAAGGAACAGCAGGTACAAGCCTGAACATAGAAGGTTTCACCTCAACATGAGGAGAAACTTCTTTCCAGTGAGGGTGACAGAGCACTGGAACAGGCTGTCCTGAGAGATTGTGAAGTCTCCTTCTCTGGAGACTTTCCAAACCAGCCTGGATGCATTCCAGTCTGGACTACCCCAGGTGATCCTGCTTTGGCAGGAGGGTTGGATTTGATCTCTGGAGGTCCCTTCCAACCTCTAATGTACTGTAATACTGTGACCACCTCTAACAGTGATGTTTTCCCCCCAGAGTTTGCAATGCTGCTTTTAATTTCGTAGAAATCAATAGATGTTTCATAGATGTTCATAGAAAAATTGCTATAACAGGAAATAAATTTTCTGTGACAAATTAAGTTACAAAAAGTAAAATTCAGAGCAGTTTTCCATCACTTACCTGATTTTTTTTTTTAATTAATTTATGTCTGTACCTAATACTTTCCTTGGTTTTTGTGCCATATATTAAAAGGTAAGAGGTTCTCTAACTTTCTTTTGCCCAGCTTCTGTATCCTGAAGCATTATGGCCATGACTTGCTCTTCTGCAGGCCTACTGAAGTCACAGTATCACTAAAGTTGGAAGAGACCTCAAGGATCATCAAGTCCAACCTGTCACCACAGACCTCATGACTAGACCATGGCACCAAGTGCCACATCCAATCCCCTCTTGAACACCTCCAGGGACGGTGACTCCACCACCTCCCTGGGCAGCACATTCCAATGATAATGACTCTCTTGGTGAAGAACTTCCTCCTCACCTCGAGTCTAAACCTCCCCTGGCGCAGCTTGAGACTGTGTCCCCTTGTTCTGGTGCTGGTTGCCTGGGAGAAGAGACCAACCCCCTCCTGGCTATAACCAGGTAGTTGTAGAGAGCAATGAGGTCACCCCTGAGCCTCCTCCTCTCCAGGCTAAACAATCCCAGCTCCCTCAGCCTCTCCTCACAGGGCTGTGCTCAAGGCCTCTCCCCAGCCTTGTTGCCCTTCTCTGGACACGTTCAAGTGTCTCGATGTCCTTCTTAAACTGAGGGGCCCAGAACTGGACACAGTGCTCAATGTGTGGCCTAACCAAAGCAGAGTCAAGTGCAAGGATTTAATTGAGGGTGGAATTGGCTAATAATTGAGCTGCCTCTTGAGACTTTTGAGATGATTCAAATGATATCTCCATTTATTTTTAGAAATCTTTGAAGGGTCTTAAAAGATCCTGCAGCACCTAGGAGCTCTTGGGCACAAATTGCTTTATTAATGTACTTGCAAAGGTGAAGGCTTCGAGATGACCTAACTGTGGCCTTCCAGTATCTGAAGGGGGCCTACAGGAAGGCTGGGGAGGCACTTCTCAGGATCTCAGGTAGGGATAGGACTAGGGGGAATGGAATGAAGCTGGAGGTGGGGAGGTGCAGGCTGGAGGTGAGGAGGAAGTTCTTCGCCATGAGAGTGGTGAAGCCCTGGAATGGGTTGTCCAGGGAGGTGGTTGAGGCCCCATCCCTGGAGGTGTTTAAGCCCAGGCTGGATGAGGCTCTGGCCAGGCTGATGTAGTGTGGGGTGTCCCTGCCCATGGCAGGGGGTTGGAACTAGATGATCCTTTTTGTCCCTTCCAACCCTGACTGATACTATGATACTATGATACTGTGAACTTCATTGTACACTTCTGGAATGAAAAGCCAAAGTAGCTGTGCTGAAGTGCTTCATCTCTCTCTGTGATGGCTTTTGGGTTACAAATACTAATATGGTGACCTTCATTTCTGCCTTTCAGATGCCTGAAGGATCTGGGGTACTGCCAAGAAGAGATCCATGCTTTCACTGCATAAACCCCAAGCAGAATCTCCTTGTTTGTATAATTTAATCTTTATTTATTTACATCCATGGATTTAAATAAGTGAGGAGCAATTTTGTAAGGCTTGAAATTTCACTCTTGGTACCAAAACTGTTTCTCAGAAGAAATCTATCTTTGGGGTGGGGGGTGGGGGAAGAAAAAAACCCACCAGAATTTTTATACAGTGTTTTATCTTGGTTTTGTAAATACTTTTGGTAAGACTTAAGTCAGCCAGGTATTAATTTATTGTAAAGGCAAGCAAAAATGTGTTGGATACATGGTGTAAAATATTTCATGTTGTTGGGTTCATGAGAATCCTTGAAGTTTGTGGCAGGCACTGATTTACACCTTGGCAAAGCTTATTGTTTCTTACTGTAAAAAGTCTGAAGAGCAATACTGTGTGAAATGAAATACTGCACTGTAACTCAGGTGATCAGTCCCCTGAAAAACGTTCTCTCTCCTCTGAGTCCTGTGTTTGACTGGCAAGTCACCCAGAAACGTTTTTGGCTTTGTAAACAGAGACAACCTTTTGGTAAAATAGAAAATTTACACCAACTAATAAAATGAAGCAATGGTTTTACATTCCTTCCTGCATTTTTTGCTAATGGTTTGGTTTGGTTTCAGTTTTCTGATGGCCTGCAGGAAGGTTTGTGCAAGCTTAGAGAACCAGCTGAGAACTCGCCACAAAACTTAACAGTGAGACCTCACCTGATACCAGCTATCCCTTCTCATGAGATGTTCTGAGGGTAAAAACACATCAGCTGATGGCCTGCAGATAGCAGGGTGAGGACCATAGAAGTGCCTAAAAATATTTGACAAGTTGCAGTAGCATTAAATCACAGAATCCCTATTACAAGAGGGATCTGGAGGTGCTGGAAGGTGTCCAGAGAAGGGCCACGAGGATGATCAGAGGGCTGGAGCACCTCTCCTATGAGGACAGACTGAAGGAGTTGGGGCTGTTCAGTCTGCAGAAGAGAAGGCTCCCAGGTGACCTAATTGTGGCCTTCCAGTATCTGAAGGGGGCCTACAGGAAGGCTGGGGAGGGACTTCTCAGGATCTCAGGGAGTGATAGGAGTAGGGGGAATGGAATGAAGCTGGAGGTGGGGAGATTCAGGCTGGATGTGAGGAGGAAGTTCTTCCCCATGAGAGTGGTGAAGCCCTGGAATGGGTTGTCCAGGGAGGTGGTTGAGGCCCCGTCCCTGGAGGTGTTTAATCCCAGGCTGGACGAGGCTCTGGCCAGGCTGATGTAGTGTGGGGTGTCCCTGCCCATGGCAGGGGGGTTGGAACTAGATGATCCTTGTGGTCCCTTCCAACTCTGACTGATACTATGAATCATTCAAGTTGGAAAGACCCTCAGGATCACCAAGTCAAATCAAGAACCCTGCTCTACAAGGGTCACCCCTAAACCGTATCCCCAAGCACCACATTAAAACAACCTTTAAACACACCCAGGGCTGGTGACTCAACCACCTCCCTGAGCAGCCCATTCCAATGCCTGACCACTCCTGCAGTGAAAACATCTTTCCTAATGTCCAGTCTAAACCTACCCTGTTGCAGTTTGAGGCCATTCCCTGTTGTTCTATCACTAATTACCTGTGAGAAGAGACCAGCAGCAGCCACTCCACAACCTCCTTTCAGGTAGCTGTAAACAGCAATGAGGTCTACTCTCATTCTTCTCTTCCAAAACTAAACAGCCCCAGCTCCTTCAGTCACTCTTCATCAGATTCATTCTCCAGGCCTTCCTCTGCACTCAGTCCAGCACCTCAATATCCCTCTTAATCGGTGGGGTTTTTTTTTACTCCATTATTTCAAGTATGTTATCATGAGGCAGAAATCTGCTGTCTAATAGTTTGGAGAACAAGGAGCAAAGCTACCCTCCTTCCAGATGCTGTCAGTAATATCTGTAGGCATTGTTTTGTGACACCCCATGCTATTTATATCCTCCTGTTGTTTGAGTGGATATTTCTTCCTCCCAAGAAGCCAGAGCTGTGGTTATGGTATTAACACTTCAGCATTCATGGAGGATGTTTTAATACTAGCCTTGAGAAAGGTTAAATTGCTATCTGGCAGTGAGTGACTGTGCTACACAAAGCTGTCATCTCTCCAGTGCCCTCTAGGTTATTGAACTTGAAGTTAGAAAACGATCTGGTTGTCAGTCCCTGCCCCTAGGTCACACGTGACTTCGAAAGAGCCAGTGGTACTGTCATCATTTTGTCATCTGGAAGGATCTAAATGCTTTCAGTTAACCATTTTGCCATGCATTGTGTGTGGAGATTGGTCCTACAAAGCTCTGAAGAGGGTTTCTCTTCTGCAGAGCAGAAACAAAAGCACTGTGCTGGAAAAACAAAGCACTTGTTGAGTTTTATTGTTTGTTTTCTGTTACAAAGGCATGATTACTGGGCTGCATTTGGATGTTAATGACTAAAGCCTATATCTCCCACGGGATACTGAGGAATTTCTCCTGTGCTGGTCAGCAAAGATCTGATGGGAGGCTCTCCAGTGTAAACTCTCCAGTGTAAACTAATTTCACCAACTGCTTCCCCCTCAGGCTTTTTGGTTTAAGTAGGTTACTTTGCCAACAGCCTTCCCTTTGTTCTTACCTGCTTTATCCAGAAGGCTAAAAGGATTCCTGTCCTAATAAGGGAGGTGCTTCCAGCCCTCATCATCTTCATGGCCATCCTCTGGACCTACTCAAACAGATCCATGTCTTTCTTATGCTGAGGGCCCCAGAGCTGGATGCAGTACTGCCTGGAGAAGAGGAGGCTCAGGGGTGACCTCATTGCCCTCTACAACTACCTGAGGGGTGGTTGTGGCTGGGAAGGGGTTGGTCTCTTCTCTCAGGCAACCAGCACCAGAACAAGGGGACACAGTCTCAAGCTGCACCAGGGGAGGTTTAGACTCGAGGTGAGGAGGAAGTTCTTCACCGAGAGAGTTGTTCATCATTGGAATGTGCTGCCCAGGGAGGTGGTGGAGTCACCATCCCTGGAGGCGTTCAAGAGGGGATTGGACGTGGCACTTGGTGCCATGGTCTAGTCATGGGGTCTGTGTTGATAGGTTGGACTCGATGATCCTCGAGGTCCTTTCCAACCTAAGTTATACTGTGATACTGTGATACTCCAAGTGGGCTCTCACCAGAGCAGAGTGGAGGAGAATTACCTCCTTCAACCTGCTGCTCATGCATGTTTCTTCTGATGCAGCTTAACATAGGCTTGGCCTTCTGGGCTGGAAGCACATGCTGCTACCTCACGTTGAGCTTCTTGTCAGTCAGCAGCCTCAAGTCCTTCCCTGCAGGGCTCCTCTCAATCCGTTCTCCAGCCAGCCTGTGTTTGTGCTTGGGAGTGCCCCCAAACCATGTGCAGGACTTTGCACTTGTCCTTGTTAAGCTTCATGAGGTCAAATAGGTGTACAGAATTGTTTCAGTTGGAAAAGACCTTGAAGATCATTGAGTCTCTTTATGATCTAACTCTGCTAAGCCTGGTGCTGGGCTGTGTCCCTTAGCACCATATACTTTGCAGCTTACAGAGCTTCAGAACATAGAACCTATGTTCCACAGGTTCTTATTACAGAGGAAGAGATCAATAGTTCCAACATTTGTAGCTGATTTTTCTCTAGCTATATTGTCAGCCTGTGGTGTTAACTTTTAAGAACTTACAGATCTCTGGAGATGCAACATTAATTTCCTGGGAAATGGAGTGGTTTCTATCCTGTGCTGGTACAACTTCCAGTTCTTCAGCATTGGTTCAGTGACTTACTTGCTGAAATGCAATGGATCTTCCTATAAGCTTTCAGCTGGTTCAGAGGACTTCTACAGTGAGTCTGTACTCAGCAAGATTCTGTGCTACCCAACCTCTGTTGAAGCATGAGCCTGCAGTGTGCCCAGGTGGCCAGGAGGGCCAATGGCATCCTGGCCTGCATTAAGAACAGTGTGGCCAGCAGGAGCAGGGAGGTCATTCTGCCCCTGTACACTGCACTGGTTAGGCCACACCTTGAGTCTTGTGTCCAGTTCTGGGCCCCTCAGTTTAGGAAGGAGGTTGACTTGCTGGAACGAGTCCAGAGAAGGGCAATGAAGTTGGTGAGGGGCTTGGAACACAGCCCTGTGAGGAGAGGCTGAGGGAGCTGGGGCTGCTTAGCCTGGAGAGGAGGAGACTCAGGGGTGACCTTATTGCTCTCTACAACTACCTGAAGGGAGGTTGTAAACAAGCAGAGGTTGGTCTCTTCTCCCAGGCAGCCAGCACCAGAACAAGAGGACACAGTCTCAGGCTGCGCCAGGGGAAGTTCAGGCTGGAGGTCAGGAGGAAGTTTTACACAGAGAGAGTGATTGCCCAATGGAATGGGCTGCCTGGGGAGGTGGTGGAGTCACCATCACTGGAGGTGTTCAGGAGTAGACTTGACAGGGTGCTTGGTTACATGGGTTAGTTGTTTAGGTGGTGCTGGATGATAGGTTGGACGTGATGATCTTGAAGGTCTCTTCCAACCTGGTCTATTCTATTCTATTCTATTCTATTCTATTCTATTCTATTCTATTCTATTCTATTCTATTCTATTCTATTCTATTCTATTCTGAGTTATTGGATGGGAAAAGAGAGGCTAGGCTCCCATATGCTGTGCAAAGATTGACCAGAAAAGAGCTACATTTCCCTAGGAAATAAGACTGAAAGTGGAAGATGACATCTGAAAAACATTCTCCTGTGATCTGGTTCATATCAGATAAATACTGTCTTGAGTTAATGCTCTGTGCCATCTCTGGATTTGCTTCTTGGTTCAGCAAGGAGCAGACACACTTGAATTTTCTGAAAGGCTTAATTGCTGTGTTTTCAAGACCTTGTATCAAAAAAAAACATTTATGGGGGAAAAGATATCTGCAGTCTCCCAGCTCTTTATTTGAAGCATGTTCTTGAACAAACTCTTCATAATTTATGTTTACAGCTGTAGCCACATATTTAGTGTAATTAAAACAGTGGCTTGAAGAAGTAAATACTTCAGTACAGCATATGAATGCATCTGCCAACCTCAGCATAGAAGGTTTCACCTCAACATGAGGAGAAACTGCTTTACAGTGAGGGTGACAGAGCACTGGAACAGGCTGCCCAGAAAAGCTGTGGAGTCTCCTTCTAGTATAGTATCATAGTATCAGTCAAGGTTGAAAGGGACCACAAGGATCATCTAGTCCCAACCCCCCTGCCATGGGCAGGGACACCCCACACTACATCAGCCTGGCCAGAGCCTCAGCCAGCCTGGTCTTAAACACCTCCAGGGACGGGGCCTCAACCACCTCCCTGGACAACCCATTCCAGGGCTTCACCACTCTCATGGGGAAGAATCTCCTCCTCACCTCCAGCCTGAATCTCCCCACCTCCAGCTTCATTCCGTTCCCCCTGGTCCTATCACTACCTGATCACTACACTTCTACACTACCTATCACTACACTTCTCTGGAGACTTTCAAAACTTGCCTGGATGCACTCCAGTCTGGACTACCCTAGGTGATCCTGCTTTGGCACGGGGCTGGACTTGGTGATCTCTGGAGGTCCTTTCCAACCTCTTAACATTCTGTGATTCTGGGAAATGCAAGGAAGCTATTGGCCATAGGACAATCCAGTTTGCAAATATTTCACAGATTGCATCAAATTGAAAGGCACTCTCAAAGCTCATCTTGTCCAACCTCCCTGCAGTGAGCAAAAACACCTCCAACTAGATCACATCGAGTCTCATCTGAATGGCTTCAGGGACAGGGCAAGAATGATACCCATGTGGTGATTCCTTCTCGACCTTTTCAGGAGGACCTCTTTAGCCATGGGATTCAACATTTCTACTTGGGAAAATACCTGTTTAAATATCTTTTTGCAACACTTGAAATCCAGAAGACATCCAAGTGTGTAGAAGAGTACTTCAGACCAGTTTGGAAGAGACCTTCAAGATCATCATGTCCAACCTATCATCCAACACCACCTAATCAACTAAACCATGCAACCAAGCACCCTGTCAAGTCTCCTCCTGAACACTTCCAGTGATAACGACTCCACCACCTCCCTGGGCAGCCCATTCCAATGGGCAATCACTCTCTCTGTGTAAAACTTCCTCCTAACCTCCAGCCAAAACATTCCCTGGCACAGCCTGAGACTGTGTCCTCTTGTTCTGGCGCTGGCTGCCTGGCAGAAGAGACCAACCTCTGCCTGTCTACAACCTCCCTTCAGGTAGTTGTAGAGAGCAATAAGGTCACCACTGAGCCTCCTCTTCTCCAGGCTAAGCAGCCCCAGCTCCCTCAGTCTCTCCTCACAGGGCTGTGTTCCAAGCCCCTCACCAACTTCATTGCCCTTCTCTGGACACCTTCCAGCAACTCAACATCCTTCCTAAACTGAGGGACAAAGAACAGGCCTGCTTCTACATGCAAGGCACTTACACAGAAACCAACACCCAACCTAAAAATGGTGTATTACTTCCATTCAGTGACAAACTGAAACCAACTGTTACCACAAAAAGCATACATTTCTGTTAACCACCACCCTCATCTAAAGGATGGCAGATGGAGGTACACAGAGAAGAAACATAATAGTAGAATAGTAGAAGAAACACAGAGAAGAAACATAGTAGTAGAATTGTTTTGGTTGGTATCGTGGGTTTGAGAGGCAGGCCCAGCCTTCTCCCCCCACAAAGTGAAGGAAAAAAATGACCACAGCTAACCACAGCTGGATGAGCAAAAAGGAAATGCTGTATTTGCAAGCAGTTTTAGGGAAATGCAGGGTACACATACACAGTTTACAGTATTTACAATATATACACAGAAATATATACAGCAAAGTAATACAGGAATGAAATTCCCTCCTCTGCTGAGGAGGGTTCCCCTCCTCTATACCCCCCTTCTCTCCCCTTTTTCCCCAAAGAGGGTTAGAAAGAGAGAAAAAGAGGAATTGCTAATTAAAGCAGAGTATATTAGTAGAGGCCTTATCTGTCCAAGGTCAGTCTGGCAGAGAGAGCCTAGAAGCTGGAAAGGAGGAGGGCAGAATCGAAACTGAGAAAAGTCTCAGCTGGACTCAAAACTTAAAGTTGCTTTCTACCAATCTACCAATGAAATTCGTTTAGACCTGTCCTTTGTTTATAAAGCATTCAGCCATAGTGTCCCTTTCTTAAAGGCACAGCCTCAAATGGTCACAGTTGGCAAAGTCCTTTAAGGTCATTGAGTCCAATCTTCAACCTAAGACTACAATGGCCATTAAACCATGTCCCAAAGTGCCAGGTCCACGTGTTTCTTGGAACACCTCCAGGGACAATGACTCCACCATGGAGAGGTGGGCACAAGCCAACCTCATGAAGTTCAATAAGAGCAAGTGCAGGGTCCTGCATCTGGGTCGAGGCAATCCCAGGCACAAATCCAGGCTGGGCAGGGACTGGCTGGAAAGTAGCCCTGAGGAGAGAGACTTGGGGGTGCTGGTGGACAAAAAGCTCAACATGAGCTCTCAATGTGCACTTGCAGCCCGCAAAGCCAATCAGATCCTGGGCTGCATCAGGAGAAGTGTGGCCAACAGGTCGAGGGAGGTGATCCTCCCCCTCTACTCAGCCCTGGTGAGACCCCACCTGGAGTACTGTGTCCAGTTCTGGAGCCCCTATTACAAGAGGGATGTGGAGGTGCTGGAAGGTGTCCAGAGAAGGCCCACGAGGATGATCAGAGGGCTGGAGCACCTCTCCTATGAGGACAGACTGAAGGAGTTGGGACTGTTCAGTCTGCAGAAGAGAAGGCTCCCAGGTGACCTAATTGTGGCCTTCCAGTATCTGAAGGGGGCCTACAAGAAGGCTGGGGAAGGACTTCTCAGGATGTCAGGTAGTGATAGGACTAGGGGGAATGGAATGAAGCTGGAGGTGGGGAGATTCAGGCTGGATGTGAGGAGGAAGTTCTTCCCCATGAGAGTGGTGAAGCCCTGGAATGGGTTGTCCAGGGAGGTGGTCGAGGCCCCGTCCCTGGGGGTGTTTAAGAGCAGGCTGGACGAGGCTCTGGCCAGGCTGATGTAGTGTGGGGTGTCCCTGCCCATGGCAGGGGGGTTGGAACTAGATGATCCTTGTGGTCCCTTCCAACCCTGAATGAAACTATGAAACTATGAAGCTATGAAACTAATCTCTCTGGACAAGCTATTGAGAGCAGTCATCATTGCTATCTGTAGAGGAGTGAAGGGACATTCATTTCCAAGTTCTGAGGTGGACCTCCTGGTGAGAGGAGCAGAGTTGCTTGTTTTCTCCCCAGCCAGGCTCTCAAAACTTCAGGCACTTGGAGGATTTTTAAGATGCCATTTAGGACATTGTCAGAGTTCTAAAAGCCTCTGATTCCCTTTGAAGCTTTGGATCCATCTGTTATTACTCATGGCTTGCTTGGCACGAGTAGCTTAGCAACAGATGGACATTTGACATGATTTCAACTTCCTAAATTTCTCTTAAATCTAATTTTTTGTTAAAAGTTAGCTTCAGGTTTTACTTAGATGATTCTAGTTCTTGAAAGACTTGTGGCAGATACTTGGAATGCATCCCAAAAGTAATGGGCATCAAGCTGAATATCCCAAACAAGGCTCATTTATATTTACAAGTGAAAATGGATTCCTTTTGAAGGCAGTAATGCTTGTGGTCTGCATTAGGCAGCTTCACAGCCTTGTGGGGCTGTTAAAATGGAGCTGCTGACAGTCTGTTTTCCCCCTGTAATTAGCCTTACTGCTGGTGATGTGACCAGACAGGCTCATTCCTGCAACTGTTCTGCGTTCATGTGTCAACTGCTGTTTACATTGCAGAGCATCTTCTGTGACTTTCTCTATTTCAGAGGAGAAAAAAAAATACTTTAAATCCTCAGAATGCTTCCAGCAGAGTTCTTTAATAGGATTCTGCAGAAACTTGGGCTGGAAGAGCCTGCTGGAGGGATGGGGAGGTCTCTGCCCTCATGGGCTTTCCAGGCCTGACTGGATACAGCTCTGTGCAGCCTGATCTGGATTAGAGACTCCCCGAGGTTGCTTCTTCCTAGGGTTGCTTCACTCCCAAATTATCCTTTAATTGCACAAACTTCCCTATTCATGGTTGCAATTCCTGTTAATCCATTGTGGTGAACTGGTTAAAGGAAAGAAGCCAGAATGTTGTGGTCTATGGGACAGAGTCTAGGTGGAGGCCTGTATCTAGTGGAGTCCCTCAGGGTTCAATATTGGGGCCAGTATTATTCAATATATTAATCAATGACCTGCCTAAGGGAGCAGAGTGCACTGCCAGCAAGTTTGCTGATGACAAAAAACTGGGTGGAGTGGTTGAGGGCCCTAGTGGATAGAAGGTTGACCATGAGCCAGCAATTTGCTCTTGTGGCCACGAGGGCCAGTGCCATTCTGGGGTGGGTTAGATGGGATGTAGTCAGTAGGTTGAGAGAGGTTCTCCTCCCCCTCTGCTCTGCCCTGGTGAGGCCACATCTGGAATATTGTGTCCAGTTCTGGACCCCTCAGTTCAAGAAGGACCTCAGGGAACTGCTTGGAAGAGTCCAGTGCAGAGCCACAAAAATGATGAAGGGAGTGGAACATCTTCCTTATGAGGAGAGACTGAGGGAGCTGGGGCTCTTTAGCTTGGAGAGAAGGAGACTGAGAGGTGACCTCATTCATGTCTATAAATATGTAAAGGGTGAGTGCCAAGAGGCTGGAGCCAGGCTCTGCTGGGTGATGCCCAATGACAGCACAAGGGGCAGTGGGTGGGAGTTGAGGCATAGGAAGTTCCACGTGAGCACAAGAAGAGATTTTTCCACTATGAGAGTGACAGAACACTGGAAGAGGCTGCTCAGGGTGGGTTGTGGAGTCTCCCTCCCTGGAGATATTCAAAACCTGCCTGGATTTGTTCCTGTGTGGTCTGGTCTAGGTGATCCTGCTCTGGCAGGGGGTTGGACTGGATGATATCTGTAAAGAATATCTAGTTAATTAGAATAAACCAGGTTGGAAGAGACCTTCAAGATCATCGCGTCCAACCTATCATCCAACATCATCTAATGAACTAAACCATGCAACCAAGCACCCTGTCAAGTCTCCTCCTGAACACCTCCAGTGATGGTGACTCCACCACCTCAGGCAACCCATTCCAATGGGCAATCACTCTCTCTGTGTAGAACTTCTTCCTAACCTCCAGCCTAAAGCTCCCCTGGTGCAGCCTGAGACTGTGTCCTCTTGTTCTGGTGCTGCTTGCCTGGGAGAAGAGACCAACCTCCGCCTGTCTACAACCTCCCTTCAGGTATTTGTAGAGAGCAATAAGGTCACCCCTGAGTCTCCTCTTCTCCAGGCTAAGCAGCCCCAGCTCCCTCAGTCTCTCTTCATAGGGCTTGTGTTCCAAACCCCTCACCAACTTTGTTACCCTTCTCTGGACTCGTTCCAGCAAGTCAACCTCCTTCCTAAACTGAGGGGCCCAGAACTGGACACAGGACTCGAGGTGTGGCCTAACCAGTGCAGTGTACAGGGGCAGAATGACCTCCCTGCTCCTGCTGGCCACACTGTTGTTGATGCAGGCCAGGATGCCATTGGCCTTCTGGCCACCTGGGCACACTGCAGGCTCATGTTCAGCCTACCATCAACCAGTACCCCCAGGTTCCTCTCTGCCTGGCCACTCTTCAGCCACTCTGACCCCAGCCTGTAGCACTGCATGGGGTTGCTGTGGCCGATGTGCACAACCCAGCACTTGGATCTCTCGAGGTCCCTTCTAGCCCCTAGCACTCCGAGGTTCTGTGATCATTCAGTTTCATGCAGGTTTGGTTACTGAAGAACGTTAGCCACCCATCACACCCTGCAGACCACATTGCCTCCCTGGTCCATCATGTCTGTAGTCCCCTAACCTATTGTTTTGCAGTAAGGATAGCAGCAGCAGCAGCAGAAACAAAACAATCATTGAGGCATAGAGACACTGGAGTGCTGTAGCCACGTGTGTGTGTGTGTGTGTGTGTGTGTGATCACCAGACAGGACTGGGAAATTTGGATACCAAAGGGTCCAGCAGTTTTTTCCATATCCTCTCTTATGGTATGGTCTACTTGGGGGAAAAAAATTACATTCATTTTAAAAAGAGGTATTAGTATGACTTAGAAGTGTAGAAATCTTCAGTGGCTGTGTCTGGCTTGTTTGCTCTTTTTTTGTGTGCCTTCAAGTCAGATTAAGGCCATGAATCACATTTAATGGTTTTAGAGGCAGAAACAGGTATTAGAAGGCATTTCTACAGAGAAATCTAGAGACAAATCATTTACCATTCAAGTCACTTTCTGTCTTTGATGAAAGCAATAGAATATAGGTGCTCTTGGTGTGTACTGGTGACAGGGTCTTACAAAAGGAAATCCTGATAGGCCAGAACTGGGTGATGAGAAATTCCATGTGGAGTATTGCAGAGACAGTGATAACCAAATAATATAGCTGGAAAGCAGTGTGGTGGTTTGTATGGAGCTGTACTCATCTGTCACAAATAAGGGTGTGGGGGTGGAAGCCTCATCAAGTGAAGTCACTGGTCTCAGGTGAACACTTTTCCTCTGGTAACCAGTGATGGATAGAGTGTGTGGGCCTGTAATGAGTAGGTGAAAGCAGAGATTAGCTTGAAAATCAGATGCCAAAAATGAGGTGCCTGCAGCTCAGCAAAGTTGCAGAGCTCCCTTTGGAATCAGTAGAGCTCAAATCAGCACAGCCTTCACAGCTCCAAGAGCTGGTTTAGCAGAGCTGGGTGTGGGATTCAGGGTGTCCAGTGCTGTTTGAGATCATAGAATCAGCATAGAATGGTCTGGGTTGGAAGGGACCTCCAAAGGTCATCTAGTCCCAGAACTATATACAGGGACATGTTTTCCTTTGTGGTGGTGTTGGTGGTGTCTTTTTCTCCCTCCAGTTCATGTCTGTTAGACAATGTTTTCTACACATCCAGAGCCCACTTGGGCTGTGTGAATCTCCTGTCTCATTGTCTAGGTCTTTGATCACTAGTGATGCAAAGTGATAATACCTAATTAGAACTAAAGCAGTGGGGTTTCCAGCTGTAGCTGTAGTCTGGATGCATCAGAGAATCACAGAATGGTCTGGGTTGGAAGGGAGCTCTGAAGGTCATCTAGTCCAACCCCCCTGCAGTCAGCAGGGACATCCTCAACTAATCAGGGTGCCCAGAGCCCTGTCAAGCCTCACTTTGATTTTCTCCAGGGACAGGGTCCCAACCACCTCCTGTGGCAAGCTGTTGCGGTGTTCCACTGCCCTCACGGTATCCTTTGGAGTCTTCCTGTCACAATACAGTATCACAGTATCACTAAGGCTGGAAGAGACCTCAAAGATCATCAAGTCCAACCTGTCACCACAGACCTCATGACTAAACCATGGCACCAAGTGCCACATCCAATCCCCTCTTGAACACTTCCAGGGATGGTGACTCCACCACCTCCCTGGGCAGCACATTCCAATGCCCAATGACTCGCTCAGTGAAGAACTTTCTCCTCACCTCAAGTCTAAACTTCCCCTGGCACAGCTTGAGACTGTGTCCTCTTGTTCTGGTGCTGGTTGCCTGGGACAAGAGACCAACCCCCTCCTGGCTACAACCACCTTTCAGGTAGTTGTAGAGGGCAATGAGGTCACCCCTGAGCCTCCTCTTCTCCAGGCTAAACAATCCCAGCTCCCTCAGCCTCTCCTCATAGGGCTGTGCTCAAGGCCTCTCCCCAGCCTTGTTGCCCTTCTCTGGACACGTTCAAGTGCCTCGATGCCCTTCTTAAACTGAGGGGCCCAGAACTGGACACAGGACTCAAGGTGCAGCCTAACCAATGCAGAGTACAGGGGCACAATGACTTCCCTGCTCCTGCTGGCCACACTATTCTTGATGCAGGCCAGGATGCCATTGGCCCTCCTGGCCACCTGGGCACACTGCTGGCTCATGTTTAGGCAGCTGTCGATCAGCACCCCCAGGTCCCTCTCTGTTTGGGAGCTCTTCAGCCACTCTGACCCCAGCCTGTAGCTCTGCATGGGATTGCCGTAGCCAAAGTGCAGCACCTGGCACTTGGACTTGTTGAATGCCATCCCATTGGACTCTGCCCATCTGTCCAGTCGGTCGAGGTCCCTCTGCAGAGCCTTTCTACCCTCTAACTGAGCAACATGCTTGCAAAGTATACTTGCATACTTACAACAATCCTTGCAAAGTCCTGTGAAATCAAGCCACAACTAAGAGGTTATTTTCCTGATCTTACTTTAAACAGCCTTGTTAGCACATCTGTTTTCACACAATCATCAGCAAGAATAATCTTGCTTCAATTTATTCCTTTTTAGGGGCGTATATAAGGCTTCCCAGAGCAGGAACTATGTGATTTTCTTGGCTAGCAGCATACATGGGGAGAAATAGAATAGAATAGAATAGAATAGAATAGAATAGAATAGAATAGAATAGAATAGAATAGAATAGAATAGAATAGAATAGAATAGAATAGAATAGAATAGAATAGAATAGAATAGAATAGAATAGACCAGACCAGACCAGGTTGGAAGAGACCTTCAAGATCATCGTGTCCAACCTATCATCCAACACCACCTAATCAACTAACCCATGTAACCAAGCACCCTGTCAAGTCTCCTCCTGAACACCTCCAGTGATGGCGATTCCACCACCTCCCCGGGCAGTCCATTCCAATGGGCAATCACTCTCTCTGTGTAAAACTTCCTCCTAACCTCCAGCCTGAACTTCCCCTGGTGCAGCCTGAGACTGTGTCCTCTTGTTCCGGTGCTGGCTGCCTGGGAGAAGAGACCAACCTCTGCCTGTCTACAACCTCCCTTCAGGTAGTTGTAGAGAGCAATAAGGTCACTCCTGAGTCTCCTCTCCTCCAGGCTAAGCAACCCCAGCTCCCTCAGCCTCTCCTCATAGGGCTGTGTTCCAAGCCCCTCACCAACTTTGTTGCCCTTCTCTGGACTCGTTCCAGCAAGTCAACCTCCTTCCTAAACTGAGGGGCCCAGAACTGGACACAGGACTCGAGGTGTGGCCTAACCTGTGCAGTGTACAGGGGCAGAATGACCTCCCTGCTCCTGCTGGCCACACTTCCTGATGCAGGCCAGGATGCCATTGGCCCTCCTGGCCACCTGGGCACACTGCAGGCTCATGTTCAGCCTACCATCAACCAGTACCCCCAGGTCCCTCTCTGCCTGGCTGCTCTCCAGCCACTCTGACCCCAGCCTGTAGCACTGAATGGGGTTGCTGTGGCCGATGTGCAGAACCTGGCACTTGGATGTGTTCAATCTCCTGCCCTTGGACTCTGCCCATCTGTCCAGCCTGGACATCTGGAGTGAAAACAAAAACCCAACAGACTCTCCATTCTTCAGTCCCACATTTCAACTTTCTGAGCAGAAAGTGTTAAAAACATATTTAAAAAAGCCCCCACAGCTCATGGGTTTTTTTTTATAGAGCTGTCTCACTGTGTCTGATCACTACATTAGCATTCTACTCAGAGTCCAAATGTACTTAGTCCTGAGCCAGAGTAAATACTCCCTGGCTGTCTCTCCATACAGCCCGTGTGTATGCAATACAGATTCTCCTCTTAGTTAACTCCCCACCTTCTATTCTTTGATTTTCCTTTTATTAGCCAAATTTCCTGTGAAGTTCTGGGCAGGCTTGGATGCTTTGTTGCTATGGAAACAGATGACTGTCTTCACACAAGCTGAGCATGCTGAGTTGCTGTGGCAACACAGGTAAGATTCTAGCAGGTACAAAATGTGTCAAGCCTGTGCTGGCTGCTAAATCCCAGCATATGCCAGGGGTCTGTGCTGGACATGCCAGAAGGGAGTGAGGAGCTGCCTAGGATGCAGATGATGGTATTAAACAGTAAACTGGCAGAGTATTCACAGAATCACAGAACATTAGAGGTTAGAAGGGACCTCCAGAGATTATCAAGTCTAACCCCGCTGCCAAAGCAGCATCACTTAGGGTAGTCCACACAGAAATGCATCCAGGCAAGTTTTGAGAGTCTCCAGAGAAGGAGACTCCACAACCTCTCTGGGCAGCCTGTTCCAGGGCTCTGTCACCCTCACTGGAAAGAAGTTTCTCCTCATGTTGAGGTGAAACCTTCTGTGTTCAAGTTTGTATCTATTGCCAATTTGTATCTATTGGGCCAATGGCATCCTGGCCTGCATCAGGAACAGTGTGGCCAGCAGGAGCAGGGAGGTCATTCTGCCCCTGTACACTGCACTGGTTAGGCCACACCTCGAGTCCTGCGTCCAGTTCTGGGCCTCTCAGTTTAGGAAGGAGGTTGACTTGCTGGAGTGAGTCCAGAGAAGGGCAACAAAGTTGGTGAGGGGTTTGGAACACAGCCCTGTGAGGAGAGGCTGAGGGAGCTGGGGTTGCTTAGCCTGGAGAAGAGGAGACTCAGGGGAGACCTTATCACTCTCTACAGCTACCTGAAAGGAGGTTGTAGACAGGCAGAGGTTGGTCTCTTCTCCCAGGCAGCCAGTACCAGAACAAGAGGACACAGTCTCAGGCTGCACCAGGGAAGGTTTAGTTTGGATGTTAGGAAGAAGTTCTATACAGAGAGAGTGATTGCCCATTGGAATGGGCTGCCTGGGGAGGTGGTGGAGTCGCCGTCATTGGAGGTTTTCAGGAGGAGACTTGATGAGGTGCTTGGTGCCATGGGTTAGTTGTTTAGGTGGGTTGGATTGGTTGATAGGTTGGACACAATGATCTTGAAGGTCTCTTCCAACCTGGTCTATTATTCTATTCTATTCTATTCTATTCTATTCTATTCTATTCTATTCTATTCTATTCTATTCTATTCTATTCTATTCTATTCTATTCTATCCTATCCTATCCTATCCTATCCTATCCTATCCTATCCTATCCTATTCTATTCTCCTTGTCTTATTACTGTGCACCACCCAGAAGAGCTTGGCCCCCCTCCACTTGACACCCACCCCTCACATACTCATAGACATAGGTGTCTCACAGTTTGCTTTTGACCACAAGGAGTGTGCCTGCCTGGTGTGTCTGTAGTGCCCCAAGGGATTTATTGATTCTGTTACTGATGCAGAGGTCAATAAATTAATGTCTGGGTTTTCTCATCAACTTGGCAAATGTTTCAAATGGAAATGCATCTGCTGGCAATGTTGTCTCTGTCTTTAACTGTGGGTGGAAAACAAGGTCCTGTTGGGAATATTTTCTCCTATTTGAAATAAAGAATCGCTTCAGAATACACTGAGAAGGGGCAAGCAAAATCTAGGCCTTGTGAATTTCAAAGCAAGGAAAACAGTACCTGTGGATTGCCTGTGGGATGCACACAGATATGTATGCACCCACCTGGCAGAGACTGAGGGGGTGAGGAAGGGACTCAAATTTCTGTGGCAGAGGAATAACTTCCTGGTGCTCAGGATGAGTACACTGTTAGTCATGCAAGAAAAACTGTTGCCAAGGTATATTTAAATCCAGGTATGTTGGAGCCTCTCTCTGGCACATCCTGCTTGGGAGGAAATGCTGAGAGAGCTGGGACTGTTGAGCCTGAAGCAGAGCAGACTGAGAGAGGATCTTATCAATGCTTATAAATATCTGAAGGGTGGCTGTCAAGAGGATGGGGCTGGGTTGGTTTTCAGTAGTGCCCAGTGGTAGGACAAAGGGCACAAACTACAACACAGGAAGTTCCACCTAAAAGGAAGGAAAAACTTCTGTACTTTGAGGGTGCTGGAACAGGCTGCCCAGAGAGCTTATTCAGTGTCCTCTAGAGACTTTCAAAACCTGTCTGGAAATGTTCCTGTGTAACCTGGCCTAGGTGATCCTGCTTTGGCAGGAGGGTTGAGCAAGATGATCCCCAGAGGTCCCTTCCAAGGCCTACCATTCTGTGGTTCTGTTAGTTAAAGTATAGTATGATATGAACTTTCTCCTCACTAAGACAGAAGATATGCCTGGCTTGTTCCCAATAAAGTTGCAAAAGAGTTGCTAAACAGTATCACAGTATCACAGTATAACTAAGGTTGAAAGAGACCTCGAGGATCATCGAGTCCAACCTATCAACACAGACCTCATGACTAGACCAATTGAGCAGCTCAGGATGGGGAGAAGAGAGCCATCTCACTTCCTGTTCAGGCCTTGCTGATGTCTGCTTTGAACTGTGCATCTCTCAAACATAGGTCAGTGCAGAACACAAAGCAAAATGTTGAGCATCAGCTCCAGAAAAGGTGAAGAGGAGGAAAAAGCATTGTAGAGAGGAGTCATCTGCTTCAGTTTTATTCACATTGGGGGGAAAAAACCCAGAGTTTTAACTGTGAACCTGTGAGGTTTTGGTTGCCTTTTGAACTCATCTCCTTGACTTTCATAATGACATGGGTTTGCACTGTCATTGAACTGTCTTTGTTACACCAGGAGCCATAAACTGAGACAGAATCACAGAAAACATCCAGTTGGAAGACACCTGGAATATCATCCAGTCCACCCCTTGACCCAGCACTGAAGGGTTGACACTAAACCATGTCCCTAAGCACCAGGTCCAAACGTTGCTTAAATGCCTACAGGGACCCTGACTCCACCACTGTCCTGGGCAGACCATTCCAATATTTGAGAACCCTTTCAGTGAAGAAATACTTCCTAATATCCATTCTGAACCTCCCCTGCTGCAGCTTGGGGACTTCCTCTAGTCCTGTTGATTGACGCCAAGGAGAAGAGGCTGCCTGTTCCTTGCTCCAACCTCCTTTCAGGCAGTTGTAGAGAGTGATGAGGCCTCCCCTCAGCCTCCTCTTCTCCAGACTGAACATCCCCAGCTCCCACAGCTGCTCATCATAGGCCATGTGCTCCAGGCTCTCCACAAGTCTCATTGCCCTTCTCTGGACACACTCCAGAACCTCAGTGTCCTTGTAGTGAGGGGCCCAGAACTGAACACAGTACTTGAGGTGTGGCCTCACCAGTGTTGAGTTCAGGGGGATGATCACCTCCCTGCCCCTGCTGACCACAGTGTTTCTAACACAAGCCAGGATGCCATTGGCCTTCTTGGCCACCTGGGCACATTGCTGACTCATATTTAGTCAACTGTCAAGACTGATGGACAGCTTGGACTGGGCTAGAAGTTTAATGGAGAAAAAAGCCAAGGAGTGGATCAGAGTGAGACAGTGAGGCATCCTCATCTGACAGGCAAGCTGTATACAAAAGAGCATCTCTTTCAAGATGTCTGCCTTTGATTCTCAGTACTAGGTTTTGTAGTCCAACCCTAGAAAACCTGGAGAATGCAGGTAGCCTTGCCTCTGCATATGGCAGAGACCCATGGGATATGATTTTGGGCATGGATGGCTATATTTGGAGAATAAATCTTAGGAAGAGTGACTGAGGGAGCTGGGACTGTTTAGTTTGAAACAGAGGAGGCTGAGGGAAGACCTCATTGCTCTCTACAACCACCTGAAAGGAGATTGTGCAGAGGCTGGTGCTGGTCTCTTCTCACAGATAATTAGTGATAGAACAAGAGGGAACAGCCTCAAGCTGTGACTGGGTAGGTTGAGACTGGACATTAGGAAACATTTTTTCATGGCCAGAGTGGTCAGGCCTTGGAATGTGCTGCCCAGGGAGGTGGTTGAGTCACCAACCCTGGATGTGTTTAGAGGTCATTTGGATGTGGTGCTTGAGAATATGGTTTGGGGGTGAGACCCTTGTAGAGTAGGGTTCTCAGTTGGACTTGGTGATCCTGAGGGTCTTTTCCAGCATGAATGTTTCTGTGATACAAGAGTTCAGTAGTTAGTGAATATCTGTGCTCCCCAGAAAATACATAGAGCAGTATAAGCAAGAGTTCCCTTGGATTTGAGGAAATTAAGAAATAATTGGGCAAACTGATTTGCTACCCTAGTCCTGTAACAACTGGGGAGTTACCATAGTAATAAAATTGTTCACCATAAGAGAGAAAATAGCTGGAACATGCCCTGGGTGCTTTGGAGCAACACTGAGTTCAGATTCCCTTCACTGGGAACAAAGCCAACAGAAGACTGTCACGTGGAATAAAACAGCACACTGGCAACACCAGAGTATGTCTCAGGTGGGCAGGATCCTGCAGAAAGTGGCACAGAAGACAACTTTGGTCTGTATTCCACGCACAGTTGTATTGCTAATGGCAGTCTAGCTGGTTCCCTAAGTGAAAGCTGCTTCTTTTATCTCCTCTTTCAAATAGCCAGGCATTGTGGCAGAGTTTGTTAATTTTATGTACTCAAGAGAGCAGGAGTGTGAGGCAAGCTCAGAACTTAGATCCTGTTGAGCTGTGTACACTGAAACCCAAAGACTGTGGATTTTTACTCAATAAATGTTTTATATATGCATTTTTATATATACATTGAATATATATATATATACCTTGAACCTGGTTTATTCTATGTATTCTATATATATACACATATATTTAATGCAGTGGAGTGTCCTCTTGACAAAGCTATTAAGAGCTAATCTGACTCTAAGCATGGCAACAATGCTTGTGAGGTGTGTGTTGGGATCCTGACCCAACCTGAACACTAAGAACCTCAACTACTGTGTTCAGTTCTGGAGCCCCTATTACAAGAAGGATGTGGATGTGCTGGAATGTGTCCAGGGAAGGACCACGAGGATGAGCTCCAGTCACTCCATCTGGAGCTCCTCTCCTATGGAGACAGATTGAGAGAGTTGGGGTTGTTCAGTCTGGAGAAGGCTCTGAGGAGACCTTATTGTGGGCTCCCAGTACCTTAAGGGGGCCTACAAGAAAACTGGTGAGGGACTTTTTAGGGTGTTGGGTAGTGATAGGACCAGGGGAAATGGAGCAAAACTAGAAGTGGGTAGATTCAGATTGGATGTTAGGAAGAAGTTCTTCCCCATGAGGGTGGTGAGACACTGGAACAGGTTGCCCAGGGAGGTGGTGGAAGCCCCATCTCTGTAATTTTTTAAGGCCAGGGCAATCTGATCTAGTGTGAGGTGTCTCTGCCCATGGCAGGGGGCTTGAAACTGGATGATCCTTGGGGTCCCATCCAACCCTGACAATTCTGTGAAAAAGGTGCTAGCAGGCCAAGACCCTGAGAAGTAGGAGCATCTCTTACTGGGTGCTGCTTGGCAGGTGAGCATGAGCCTCGTGCAAGATAAACCCGTCACGCAGGCACATGGGTCTCCCCTTTCCTGTTACACATTGGAGGGGACTGATCCTGCAACTTGCCCTCGTTGTTTAGGCTGGGGCTCTATGCACATTCAGCTCCATGTGTGTTGAGTCTAGGAAGCAAGAGTTATCTTCACCCTTCGCAGGGTTTTCTGACCCTGCAGATGTTTTCTAGAAGCCACAACATCAGAAGGACATTCCTTTCTCCTCAGCAGTCCTGGCATTCTGCTCATACCTCAAGATCTGAAGCTAGGCTGAGAACTTAGGATAGGTTTGGATGTTGGAAGGTTGGATGTTAGGAAGAAGTTCTATACAGAGAGAGTGATTGCCCATTGGAATGGGCTGCCCAAGGAGGTGGTGGAGTTGCTGTCATTGGAGGTGTTGAGGAGGAGACTTGATGGGGTGCTTGGTGCCATGGGTTAGCTGTTTAGGTAGGTTGGATTGGTTGATGGGTTGGACACAATGATCTTGAAGGTCTCTTCCAACCTGGTTTGGTTTATTCTATTCTCAATAAAGGTTTATTCTATTCTGAACTTGGTTTAATGAAGATGGTTCTGTCTTCTCATACTTCCCTCATCAACCTGACTACTTCTTCCTCAGAAAACAGAAAACTGGTGACCATCCCTTGCCCTGCAGGTACTGGGGAGCTTTGCCCAGGATGCCAACAATGGAAGAGCCCTCTGACAGCATGCAGAGTACAATTTGTCTAGCCTAATTCTGTGTCCACTAGTCATGCAGGGTGGAATCTGCATGCCGTGAGTGAACTTAGACAAACATCATGGAACTCTCTTGAGAAGGGGATTTTCAAAGGGAGTCATGTCTCCCCCAGGTTTGTTACAGATTGCTTCCAGTAGCCCAAAGATGAGTTAATGATGTTGCACAGCAAAGGTGCCTGTCCTGTTTGTGCTGGAATGAAGCATTAGTCAAGATTTCTGCAGAGCAGCTGTTTTACAGCATAGTATCATAGTATCAGTCAGGGTTGGAAGGGATCACAAGGATCATCTAGTTCCTACCCCCCTGCCATGGGCAGGAACACCCCACACTACATCAGCCTGGCCAGAGCCCCATCCAGCCTGGTCTTAAACACCTCCAGGGACGGGGACTCAACCACCTCCCTGGACAACCCATTCCAGGGCTTCACCACTCTCATGGGGAAGAACTTCCTCCTCACCTCCAGCCTGAATCTCCCCACCTCCAGCTTCATTCCATTCCCCCTAGTCCTATCACTACCTGAAATCCTGAGAAGTCCCTCCCCAGCCTTCCTGTAGGCCCCCTTCAGATACTGGAAGGCCACAATTAAGTCATCTCAGAGCCTTCTCCTGTGCAGACTGAACAGCCCCAACTCCTTCAGTCTGTCCTCATAGGAGAGGAGCTCCAGCCCTCTGATCATCCTCATGGCCCTCCTCTGGACACCTTCCAGCACCTCCAGATCCCTCTTGTAATAGGGGCTCCAGAACTGGAGGCAGTACTCCAGGTGGGGTCTCCCCAGAGCTGAGTAGAGGGGGAGGATCACCTCCCTCGACCTGCTGGCCACACTTCTCCTGATGCGGTCCAGGATCTGATTGGCTTTGCGGGCTGCAAGTGCACATTGAGAGCTCCTGTTGAGCTTCTCATCCACCAGCACCCCCAAGTCTCTCTCCTCAGGGCTGCTTTCCAGCCAGTCCCTGCCCAGCCTGGATTTGTGCCTGGGATTGCCTCGACCCAGATGCAGGACCCTGTACTTTGTCTTGTTGAACCTCATGAGGCTGGCTTGTGCCTATCTCTCCAGTGTGCTCATTGCTCTGTATGATGGAAGATAAGGCTGTCCCACACTACTTCTTTGACATTGTCTTCAGAAGAGGGTGGTTCTGACAGGTGGTTGAGTCCATCATCAGTAGGTTTGCAGACAACACAAAGCTGGGAGCTGGTGTTGATTTGTTAGAGGGTAGGAGAATAAACCTTTATTTAGAATAAACCAAACCAGGTTGGAAGAGACCTTCAAGATCACTGCGTCCAACCCATCAACCAATCCAACCCACCTAAACAACTAACCCATGGCACCAAGCACCCCATCAAGTCTCCTCCTGAACACCTCCAATGATGGCGACTCCACCACCTAAGGAGGGCTCTGCAGAGGGGCCTTGGCAGGCTGGACAGATAGGCAGAGTCTAATGGCATGAAATTTAACAAGTCTAAGTGCCGGGTTCTACATGTTGGTCATAACATCCCCATGCAGTGCTACAGGCTAGGGACAGAGCGGCTGGAGAGCAGCCAGGCAGAGAAGGACCTGGGGGTACTGACTGACAGTAGGCTGAGCATGAGCCTGCAGTGTGTCCAGGCAGCCAAGAGGGCCAATGGCATCCTGGCCTGCATCAGGAACAGTGTGGCCAGCAGGAGCAGGGAGGTCATTCTGCCCTTGTACACTGCACTGGTTAGGCCTCACCTAGAGTACTGTTTCCAGTTCTGGCCTCCTCAGTTCAAGAAAGATGTTGAGCTGCTGGAAGGTGTCTAGAGAAGGGCAACGAAGCTGGTGATGAGTCTGGAACACAAGCCTGTGAGGAGCAGGTGAGTGAGCTAGCTTTGTTTAGCCTGGAGAAGAGGAGACCCAGGGGAGACCTTATTGCTGTCTACAACTCCCTGAAGGGAGGTTGTAGCCAGGTGGGGGTTGGTCTCTTCTCCCAGATAACCAGCACCAGAACAAGAGGACAAAGTCTCAAGCTGTGCAGGGGCAATCTTGTGCTTGGTCTTAGAAAGAAGTTCTTTCCAGAAAGAGAGACTGGCCATTGGAATGGGCTGCCCAGGGAGGTGCGGGTTCGGCAACCCTGGAGGTGTTTAAGAAGAAGCTGGATGAGGCACTTAGTGCCATGGTCTAGTTGATTAGTTAGGGTTGGGTGATTGGTTGGACTTGATGATCTTGGAGGTCTCACCTCCTGCACAAAGGAGCAGATCTCTTCCAACCTGGTTGATTCTGTAAATATATAGAACTCAGTCTATGCATGGCATACCTCAACAGATGCTTTCACTTCAGACTCTTGGAAAAGCAAACTGAGGTACCATTGGTTTAGCCTACTTCTGTGCCTCCTAGTTATCTATATCTTTGAAACTAGAAGATGCTCCTAATCATATCTTCTCCCAGGCAGCCAGTACCAGAACAAGAGGACACAGTCTCAGGCTGCACCAGGGGAGATTTAGGTTGGATGTTAGGAAGAAATTCTATACAGAGAGAGTGATTGCCCATTGGAATGGGCTGCCTGGGGAGGTGGTGGAGTTGCCATCATTGGAGGTGTTCAGGAGGAGACTTGATGGGGTGCTTGGTGCCACGGTTTAGTTGTTTAGGTGGGTTGGATTGGTTGATGGGTTGGATGTGATGATCTTGAAGGTCTCTTCCAATCTGGTGTGGTCTATTCTATTCTATTCTATTCTATTCTATTCTATTCTATTCTATTCTAAGGTTTAGTTAGATCTTTACAACACAGGTTTATGTGTTGCAAAATGGTGGAAACAGTTTTAGTTGTGGTAGCATCAGCAGCTAGAATGTGAACTCCTAGGCACTAGGAAAAACTACTTCTGGCTGATGCTGTGACAGTATCTATCCTGATAATCATGAAACTGCTTGGTTTGAAACATGTATCTTCTTTGGAGTAAGAAACCTATTAGCCACTAGTGAGCAGGGTACTGTGCTTAAATGTGGAGACCTCCAGTCCCTTCTGCTTCTGGAGGAACAGGATTGGCATGTCCTGCTTTTCAAAGCACTCCTGGCTACTGAACGTAGGGCAGCACTGATTAACCTGTGACCCAAAAGCAGCCCAAGTATGGCTTCTGTTCTGGGACTGTGCTGGCTTAGATGTGGAGGGCTGTGTTCAGATGAGGCACTATTACTGTGGTTCCCTAAGGGACACAGTGTTCCCTCATTTTGTGCCTTTTTCAGAAGGCCTGTACAGACCAATGAAGACTCAAGTCAGCCTGCTCTTCTCCAGTCTAAACAAACCCAGTTCCCTCAGCTGCTTCTCATAAGACCTGTTCTACAGACCCTTCTGGAATGTGGACATGCTGGACATGCTCCTGCAACTCACTGTCCTTCTTGCAGAATAAACCTTTATTAGAATAAACCAAACCAGGCTCGAAGAGACCTTCAAGATCATCGTGTCCAACCCATCAACCAATCCAACCCACCCAAACAGCTAACCCATGGCACCAAGCACCCCATCAAGTCTCCCTCTGAACACCCTCAATGACGGCGACTCCACCACCTCCCCGGGCAACCCATTCCAATGGGCAATCACTCTCTCTGTATAGAACTTCTTCCTAACATCCAACCTGAACCTCCCCTGGTGCAGCCTGAGACTGTGCCCTCTTGTTCTGGTACTGGGTGCCTGGGAGAAGAGACCATCATCAGCCTGTCTACAACCTCCCTTCAGGTAGTTGTAGAGAGTGATAAGGTCACCCCTGAGTCTCTTCTTCTCCTGGCTAAGCAACCCCAGCTCCTTCAGCCTCTCCTCATAGGGCTTGTGTTCCAAACCCCTCACCAACTTTGTTGCTCTTCTCTGGACTCGTTCCAGCAAGTAGTTAGTGGCCAAAAAGTGAACGCACTATTCAAGGTGCAGCCTCACCAGCGCTGAGAATAGGGGCATGATTTCTTCCCTACTGTCCACACTGTTCCTGATATGGGCTAGGATGCTTTCGCCTTTCTTGGTCACCTGAGCACATTGCTGGCTCATGTTCAGCTAGCTGTCATCCAGAACCTCCAGGTTCTTTTCCACTGGGCAACTTTCCAGCCACTCTGCCCCAAGCCTGTAGTATTGCATGGGGTTGTTATGATTCAAGTTTGTGCTGTCTCTCCTCTTTCTTCAGCTGAATTCCTTTGACTCTAAAAGACCCTCACTGCTGTCTCCTATTAAGAGAAAGAGAGATCAGTGATGTGCATGAAGCAATGGAAAACAAAACAACAGGATGAATGGCAAGATTGGGCAGTATCCTGATCTGTACTTAGGGATTTATGCACCTGCAGTTCCACACGTCCTCAGGAAACAACACTGGCACAATCTCAGTCATGTTGCCTTGCTGTCTCAGAGCCTGGATTCTGCTCTGCTGTGTACTCTTCTGTCTGCTGGGGTTGATGGCATCTCTGGAAGTATTATGCTTTTGATGTAGATGTTAGCCAATTGCTTTGACTATCCTAGTTAATCAATTGCTTTTAATATACAGATATGTATATCTA
Source organism: Melanerpes formicivorus (assembly GCF_026170545.1). Taxonomy (NCBI): domain Eukaryota; kingdom Metazoa; phylum Chordata; class Aves; order Piciformes; family Picidae; genus Melanerpes; species Melanerpes formicivorus. Next base: position 1,357,248 of record NW_027142354.1, read on the forward strand.
AACTATACATGTAGAGATTGTTGTTTATCTAGCTACCTGTCTATGCTGTGTATATCTTTCCATTGTGCCTCATCCTTTACGAAGCCTTAACGGTAACAGCAAGCAGGAATGCTTGTGTGCCTTGTTGCCATCACTCCTTTGAGCCCTTGTTTCACCCTTTTAATCGCCCTGACTGCTAGGAAGCAGAATACACAGGCAAGCTCAACCTGCCCTGGTGTATTCAGCTTCCCAGCTCTCACGGTGGAAGGTCTGGGATCAATTCCAGCTGCAGATGATCTTGGTGTTTGTATGGCGTGTTAGAACCCCTTGCGGATAGTCCTCTCCAGGAAACCATCCCGTGTCAGACTGTTCTGGGGAATCCACCAGAGACGTGGCTCACACGGTGGGTAAGGATGCTTATCCAGGACATGTGCCTGTGCTGGGGTTATCCTTCCAAAGCATGGAGGCGTCCTGATGGTGCAGGAACAAAAGTTAGGGTTAGGGTTGGGGTCGTTCTAGTGTATCAACCTCATGTAGCACTTAGTGCTGAATGGTGAGTGGCAATGTAGGCACTCCCTTAGTGTGCTGCTGCTCCTGTGACAAGTGCAGCTGGTAGAGGGATGAGAGAGCAGAGGCAATGGTATCTTCACCTGGCTTAGCAAGGCTGGCTTGTTGGGGAGAGAATTGTTGGCTTTCTGTGGGGGAAACACCTGATCCAGAGCATTAAGAATTGGGCAAAGGAATTCACTTGGTATTCTTCTCCTGCTTGTCCACGTATGCTCTGTGGCAGAAGTGGTTTCAAGGTAAAGCACAGGTGATGCTCTTGCAGCTTGCTGAAAGACGAGCAGTGAGAAGAGTAGTTTGATGAGGGCTGCACCAGGGAAGGAAGCTTTCCCTCCCATCACCAACCTGGGTGCCGGGATGCAGAAGCTTTCCCAAAGCCATGGGTCTGGCGTGGATGTTGGGCATGGAACAGATCCTTCCCAAAGGATTCATTAGGCACATGGAGGAGAGGGACGTGATTCGACACCTCACCTTGAGTACTGTGTCCAGCTATGGGGCCCTTGTAGTGGCCTTCCCGTGCCTGAAAGGAGCCTTGAAGATATCTGGGGAGGGACTGTTTACAAGTGCACGCAGCAGGAGGAGGGGTAATGGTGTGAAAGAAGACAAGGGCAGATGTAGATTGCATTCTGTGATCGGATGCAGCTGAGCAGCTCCCATGGGCCACAGGATCGATCAGGCAGAAAGAAGCAGTAGGAACAGTTGTAAAGTTGTAACCTTTATTTAAGGTCAGCATCAGCATTAACATTTCTAGTAACACCAAAAAGTGTCCAGTCCAGGGCCGAGCAGCACAGTCAGTAGCATGTCCTGTGGGCCTGCGGAAGGCCTGTGGCACCATCCGTGCCCCCATCCCATCTCGTGGGTTCTGGCGTCCCCCCCCGGCCCTCTGCATTGTGCTGCTTCTGGATGCTGAGGGCCAGGTGGGGACTTGTTGCCAGGTGCTGGCAGCAGTTCCTACTCCTCTGTCCGTGCCTTTGTGCAGGAGGTGAGAGCATGGAAAGCTCTGCGCAGAGCTTTCAGTGTCCTCCTGAAGATGGAGGGCCGTTTGTGCCGAGCCCGGGCTGGCTGGTCTAAGCCTGCATCTGCCCAAGGGCCTGGAGGAGGGGAAGGACATCTCTCATCCTCACATGGTGCTGGGGACATGGTGGCAGTCACTGCGTCCCTTCCTGCCTGCCAGTTTGGTCCTTGGCCCAGCTGTCCTGGCATCATGCTGCTGCTCCTGATGTGGGGCAGAGGTACCTTCCGTGCCAGGCTGTCAGTCTGCAAGTGAAGGCTATGGGAAAGGTCGTTTGTGAGCAGCGTGGTGGCCCTTTCCGCTGCCCAGCAGGGTGGCTCCCAGGCACCCACACCTCTTAGCTCCCCTGTCATCCTGCTATGCTTACCCATCACTGTGTAGGGACACACTAGGGCCCCTTAAGCCCAGCTGTGCTGGCATCATCCTGCCTCTTCTGATGCGGGACAGTGATACCATGCATGCCAGGCTGTCGGTCTGCAAGAGGAGGCAATGGGAAAGGTTGTTTGTGAGCAGTGTGGTAGCTCTTTCCCCTGCCCTCCAGCGTGGCTCCCAGGAACCCGCCCCCCTGAGCTCCAGTGTCATCCCGCTCCCAGAGCACCCATGCTTACCCATCACTGTGTAGGGACACGCTAAGGGCCCTCGTCCCAGCTGTCCTGGCATCATCATCCTGCCTCTTCTGATGCGGGACAGTGATAGCATCCATGCCAGGCTGTCAGTCTGCAAGAGGAGGCAATGAGTAAGGTTGTTTGTGAGCAGCGTGGCGGCCGTTTCCCTTGCCTCCAGCGTGATGCCAAGGAGCCCGCACCCCTGAGCTCCAATGTTACCCTCTCCCAGAGCAGCCATGCTTAGTGCTTACCCATAGCTGTGTTCCTGTGTCTCTTTCCTACACCTCCTGCCTGCCGTTTTGGACCTCGGCACAGCTGTCGTGCATCACAGTGCAGCAGCAGGGCAGTGGTACCATTTGTGCCAGGCTGTCAGTCTGGAGGAGGAGGCAATCAGAAAGGTTGTTTGTGAGGAGTGTGGTGGCCCTTTCCTCTGCCCTGCATCGTGCCTCCCTGGCACCCGCACCCCTGAGCTCCAGTGTCATCCTGCTCCCAGAGCTGCCATGCTTACCCTCACTGTGTAGGGACACGCTCGGGACCTTCGGCCCAGCTGTCCCACATCATCCTGCTGCTTCTGATGCGGGGCAGTGGTACCATCTGTGCCAGGCTGTGACTCTGCAAGAGAAGGCAATGAGAAAGGTTGTTTGTGAAGAGGGTGGTGGCCCTTTCCCCTGCCCACCAGCATGCCTCCCTGGCACCTGCACTCCTCAGCTCCAATGCTACCCTCCCCCAGAGCAGCCATGCTTAATGCTTACCTATCCCTGTGTCTCTGTGTCCCTTCCTGCACCTCCTGGCTGCCCGTTTGGCCCTGGGTCCAGCTGTCCCGCATCACGGGGCAGCAGCAGGGCAGTGGTACCATCCGTGCCAGGCTGGTGGTCTGCAAGAGAAGGCAAGAAGCGGCTGCATATGAGGAGTGTGGTGCCTTTGTCCCTGGCACCCCAGGCTGGAAGAGCTCCTGCAGCTGGGCTTCCTTGGCTCCCACAAAACTGCACCCCCCTACTTTTCCCACCACACTATCACCCTTTGCCCACAGCACCAGTGGCCACCCATCCCTTGTCCCTTCCCACACCTCCTCCATGCCTGTCATTTGGCCTCCCAGGCTCCCTACCTGTGTGGGGTTGTCTGAGGGTGCCCTGTGAAGGAGGCAACAGTGGGAACTGCTCCCCAGGAAAGGTTGGAGTCCTAGGTCTGGCGCTGCCCTGCAGGGACTTAATTGTGCTCCGGCCTGTGGTAAACCTGGCGGTGCCCCCTCTGCCACCGGCTCAGCAGCCTTGTGTCAGGCCATAAGGGGCTATTGGCTTCTGTCTCCGTGGGCATCTTCAGCATCTTGTGCCTCAGAGCTTTTGCAGACGCTCAGGGTAGGATGCTGCCTCTGAGAGGCGCTCCTCTGGGAGTGCAGATGGCACTTGTTACATACATAGTGTCAGCTCCTGGACGCTGCAGGCTCGGGGCCCGGTGGTGCTGTCTCCAGGGACAGGTCATCCCTGGAGGCAGCAGGTCCTAGTCATCTGTCTGTGGCCTCGTGCAGGAGGTGAGAGCACGGAAAGCTCTGCGCAGAGCTTTCAGTGTCCTCCTGAAGATGGAGGGCCGTTTGTGCCGAGCCCGGGCTGGCTGGTCCGTGCCAGCATCTGCCATAGTGTCTGGAGGAGGTGAAGGAGACAGCTCATCCTCGTGCACTGCTGGGGACATGGCGGCTGTGCTGGCTTCTCGCTGTGGCTTTCCAGCCAAGGAGGACTCAGTGTCCTGAGAGGGCGCTGCTGTGCTTTCTGGTGTTTTGTTCTTGTCTTGCAGCAGTTCTTGCTGGACGATGGCCCCAGCCTGGCGCACAGTGATGCTCACAATGCCAGCAGTCTCCATGATTCTGTCAGGAGACTCAGTGTCCTGAGGGGCTGCCAGTGCCAGGGCTTCTTGTTGCCGATCTTGAAGAGCTCCCTCTGGAAATGAAGCTGGTGACTCAGCCTGGGAGTGCCCCATGGTGAATGAGCTGGGCGACTCGTGGGTTCCAGAGGGTGGAATCAGGTCCTGGAAGAGCTCTGGGTACGAGGAGTTGATCCAGATAACAGTGATTTTGATGTCTAGGGCCAGCTCCATGTTGCTGTCCTCCTCGCATAGCTGCATGTGGGTCGAGGCCCCCAGCATGTTCTCACGTGGCACTTGCTTCTGGTCTGTGCCCTGTTCCTGTCTCTTGCTGTTGGGTTCCAGCTGCCCCAGCACCTCCTTGTTGTTGGTGGTGTCCTCTGTGTATGCCTGCTCCTGAGCTGGTGGGAGTGCCAAGAGCAGCAGCAGCTGGGACAGGGATGGGGAAGATGATAGTGGTGCAGGGGAGCAGAGCTGGAATGACTGAACCCAGGTAGCTTCATCCCTCATCTGGGTGGGCTTGAGCAGCCGCCGCTGGAGCTGGCTCTGCTGCAGGCCATGCCACTGCTGCCAGAAGGTGAGTCTTATGCTGAGCTGTGGCCGTCTGTGCCCAGTGCAGGCCAGGGCGCCTGTGTCCTGCTCCCTCCTAGGCCTGTTCACAATGGAGAGGACAGTGTAACGACTGGCAACAGCCTGATCCTGCGCCCGCTGCTGTGGCCTGCTGCTGACCAGGTAGCAGCGGATCCGCAGCACTGGTGCTCCCAGCTTTGCAGCTCGTCCCTGCTGCCCTGGCCCTGGGTCCCTCCCGGTGGACACTGTCATACAGCCCCGAGGTGCGCTGGCTTGAGGCAAGGAGAGAGCTGGGTGGTCCCTGCGTGGCTCCTCCTGCCTCTGTGCCACTGGCTGCTGGCTATGTCCCTGGATGCCTGGGCGAACCTTAGGTAGGACATCCTTCACCAGGTCGTGGAGCGCTACTTTTGTGTCCTCGTGGCAGGCTGTGCCTCTGTGTCTGTATGGGACCAGGCTCCGGTTGTTCCTCACCCTTGGTGCTGTGGCAGGCTCAGGGCGGGTGTCCCGCGGAGGTGGCACCGGCTGTCGGTAGGCGGTGGGTGCTGTGCCGCTAGCCCTTTCCCTGCAGGTTTGGCTGCTGGCAGATGATGCAGAGAGTGGTGGCAGAGGTGGCAGCTGGCCATAAGGGCCAGCCTGTGGCCATGCCGGAGCCCCGGGTGTGTCCCGGGGTGCCGCTGCCTGGCTTGGCAGCCAGGTTGTCGCACGGGTCACGCTGTCCCGCATCAGCGTGCTGTTTGCGATGGCGGGCAGTCGTACTGTCCGTGCCAGGCTGTCGGTCTGCAAGAGAAAGCAAGAAGCTTGGTGTGAGGAGTGTGGTTCCTTGGGTCCTGGCCCCAGGTGGAAGAGGTACTGTGGACCACATGTGCGGAATTCCCTGGGGCACTTAGTTTCATTCAGGGGTTGGAAGGGACCACAAGGATCATCTAGTTCCAACCCCCCTGCCATGGGCAGGGACACCCCACACTAGATCAGGCTGGACAGAGCCTCATCCAGCCTGGTCTTAAACACCCCCAGGGACGGGGCCTCGACCACCTCCCTGGACAACACATTCCAGGGTTTCACGACTCTCATGGTGAAGAAACTCCTCCTCACATCCAGCCTGAATCTCCCCACCTCCAGCTTCATTCCATTCCCCCTAGTCCTATCACTACCTGATATCCTGAGAAGTCCTTCCCCAGCCTTCCTGTAGGCCCCCTTCAGATACTGGAAGGCGACAATTAGGTCACCTCGGAGCCTTCTCTTCTGCAGACTGAACAGCCCCAACTCCTTCAGTCTGTCCTCACAGGAGAGGTGCTCCAGTCCTCTGCTCATCCTCGTGGCCCTTCTCTGGACACGTTCCAGCACCTCCACATCCCTCTTGTAATAGGGGCTCCAGAACTGGACACAGTACTCCAGGTGGGGTCTCACCAGAGCTGAGTAGAGGGGGAGGATCACCTCCCTCGACCTGCTGGCCACACTTCTCCTGATGCAGCCCAGGATCTGATTGGCTTTGCGGGCTGCAAGTGCACACTGAGAGCTCATGTTGAGCTTTTTGTCCACCAGCACCCCCAAGTCTCTCTCCTCAGGGCTATCCTCCAGCTAGTCACTGCCTAGCCTGTATTTGTGCCTGGGATTGCCTCGACCCAGATGCAGGACCCTGCACTTGCTCTTATTGAACTTCATGAGGTTGGCCTGTGCCCACCTCTCCAGCCTGTCAAGGTCCCTCTGGATGGCCTCCCTTCCCTCCAGCGTGTCTGCTGCACCACACAGCTTGGTGTCATCAGCAAACTTGCTGAGGGTGCACTCAATGCCACTGTCCATGGCACCCACAAAGATGTTGAATAAGACAGGTCCCAGGACTGATCCGTGAGGGACTCCACTTGTCACTGGCCTCCACTGGGACATGGAGCCATTGACAGCCACTCTTTGGGTGCGGCCATCAAGCCAGTTCCTTATCCATCTAGTGGTCCACTTGCAGCCCACTCTTTACTCCCAGTGTCCCCCTCAGTTCCCACCCATCCCTGTTCCCTTCCCGCACCCTCCTGCCTGCCCACCGTGCGGCCTTCTGGGGTCCATACCTGTGTGGGTTGTCTGACAGCGTCCTGTGAAGTCGAGCAGGGCAGCGGTGGGAGCCGGTCCCCATAGAAGACAGAGTTCCAGCTCTGGCTGCCCCGCTGGGGAGTGTGCACCAGCCCGGGGGAAACCTGCAGGCGGGTGCTGGAGGAGGCGGTGTGGGATGGAGGCAGCTGCCTTGGCAGAGCGGCCTCATCCCTCTCCTGCCTGTTCCTCCTGTGCCGCCGGCTCAGCAGCCTTGCGTCAGGCTGTGAGGGGGCGTTCGCTTTGCCTTTGCCTTCCATGGGCATCTTCAGCGTCTCGTGCCTACGAGCAACCCAGGGGAAGTGCTGCCTCGTGAGAGAGCTGCTCCTCTGGGAGTGCCACCCCAGGGAGCTGGGGCTCCTTAAATACCCTCCTGGGCACTGCATGCCAGTGGCCTGGCCACAGCCCTGCTTGTGACGTCACAATGGCCTCTGCAATTGGTGAGGACAGTCCGTGGCAGAGGCCTGGCTGAAGCCATGGGCCCTGCATCACAATGGGGGTCACCATGGAGATGCCTGCTCCCCCCATGCCCGTGTCCCAGCCTGCGGCCTCCTGTCCCTTTCTCTGTGTGCGCACCAGAAGGAATCACAGCCAGAGAATTAGAGGGGAGATGGAAAAGAGCTCATTATCTCTTTCTGAGTCCAGCCATAAATTTTTCCCACTGGCTCTGATCATTAAGTCACAGGCATCTATTGGGCTGGTGGATTAGATGTGATGGAAAAGGGGGGAGACCTCTCCAATAAAGACTGCCTTTTGGGGTACATCTCAAAGCGTGCCTCAGCCTGCTGTAAAAGAATACCTTTCCTTGCAGCAAAATGGATCTCCACCCATGCTGTGCAACTGGGCTTCCTTTGAGGCTGGGTTCTGACAGCCTGGGAGGTTGTTTCTGGCAGAACATGACCGACCTTAAATCAATCGAGTTTGAGAGAAAGTTCAAAGGAGGAGGAGGCCTGGACGCAGCCAGCCCGGCTGCCCAAGGCCAAAGGCTCTGCTCAAAAGGACTCCCCATGGCGGGGGGAGCCTTGGGCCCAGCCATTTGCAGAGGTGCAGGCCCCTCCACTTCTAGAATGAATCTTCCCTCCCGAGGATGTGAGGCAAGGGCCTCAAGTTGCACGAGGGGAGGTTTAGATTGAACATTAGAAGAAACTCCTTCCCCAAAAGGGTCACATCGAAGACTGGAATAGGCTCTCCAGGGAGGTGCTTGAATCCCCACCGCCAGAGGTGTTGAAAAGAGGCAGAGAGGTGGTGCCAAGGGCCATGGTTTAGCACCACCCCCGACAGAGTTAGAGAATGGTTGGATGCCGTGATGCTAGAGGTCTCTGACACGATCCTGCGATTCTGAGAGATGTGTGTGCTCCTGCGAGGCAAAGCATACACGGGGGGTACCCGCAGCTGCCTGTGTCACAAGCTGTGCAGCCCCCAGCTCCCTTCCTTGGCCTCGATGCCCCGGGAAGGCGCAGGCTGGCCCGAGGCGGGCTGCGGGCCCTGTCCCTGTCCCTGTCCCTGTCCCTCTCGCGGGCCCTGTCCCTGTCCCGGTCCCTCTCGCGGTCCCTGCTGCGGATCCCGTGGCTGCGCCTGGGGCTGGGCGCGGCTCGGCTCGTGCGAGGCGTCGGGCGCGCGGTCGGCGCCGCTGTGCGCGGGGCAGGAGGGCGCGAGCGGCGGCCGTTCCGCGCCGTCGGCTTTCTCCGTGCCGGCTGCCCCTTAGCGCAGCTCCGTCTCCAGGGCGGCAGGGCCAGGGCGTTCGTGAGGGGCTGCGGCTTTCCCCCGCGTTGAAGCGGCGCTCCGCAGGCTGGCAGCGCGACCGGGGACGCGGACAAACGTGCCCGGTGCGGGTAAAAGCCGCGAGGGGACGACGCTGCTGCGGGGCTGAGCGAGCAGGAGGCGGGAGGGAGGCAGGGGATTAGGGTTAGGGTTGGGGTCGTTCTAGTGCATGAACCTCATGTAGCACTTAGTGCTGAATGGTGAGTGGCAATGTAGGCACTCCCTTAGTGTGCTGCTGCTCCTGTGACAAGTGCAGCTGGTAGAGGGATGAGAGAGCAGAGGCAATGGTATCTTCACCTGGCTTAGCAAGGCTGGCTTGTAGGGGAGAGAATTGTTGGCTTTCTGTAGGGGAAACACCTGATCCAGAGCATTAAGAATTGGGCAAAGGAATTCACTTGGTATTCTTCTCCTGCTTGTCCACGTATGCTTGGTGGCAGAAGTGGTTTCAAGGTAAAGCACAGGTGATGCTCTTGCAGCTTGCTGAAAGACGAGCAGTGAGAAGAGTAGTTTGATGAGGGCTGCACCAGGGAAGGAAGCTTTCCCTCCCATCACCAACCTGGGTGCCAGGATGCAGAAGCTTTCCCAAAGCCATGGGTCTGGCGTGGATGTTGGGCATGGAACAGATCCTTCCCAAAGGATTCATTAGGCACATGGAGGAGAGGGACGTGATTCGACACCTCACCTTGAGTACTGTGTCCAGCTATGGGGCCCTTGTAGTGGCCTTCCCGTGCCTGAAAGGAGCCTTGAAGATATCTGGGGAGGGACTGTTTGCAAGTGCATGGAGCAGGAGGGAGGGGTAATGGTTTGAAAGAAGACAAGGGCAGATGTAGATTGCATTCTGTGATCGGATGCAGCTGAGCAGCTCCCATGGGCCACAGGATGGATCAGGCAGAAAGAAGCAGTAGGAACAGTTGTAAAGTTGTAACCTTTATTTAAGGTCAGCATCAGCATTAACATTTCCAGTAACACCAAAAAGTGTCCAGTCCAGGGCCGAGCAGCACAGTCAGTAGCATGTCCTGTGGGCCTGCGGAAGGCCTGTGGCACCATCCGTGCCCCCATCCCATCTCGTGGGTTCTGGCGTCCCCCCCCCGGCCCTCTGCATTGTGCTGCTACTGGATGCTGAGGGCCAGGTGGGGACTTGTTGCCAGGTGCTGGCAGCAGTTCCTACTCCTCTGTCCGTGGCTTTGTGCAGGAGGTGAGAGCATGGAAAGCTCTGCGCAGAGCTTTCAGTGTCCTCCTGAAGATGGAGGGCCGTTTGTGCCGAGCCCGGGCTGGCTGGTCTAAGCCTGCATCTGCCCCAGGGCCTGGAGGAGGGGAAGGACATCTCTCATCCTCACATGGTGCTGGGGACATGGTGGCAGTCACTGCGTCCCTTCCTGCCTGCCAGTTTGGTCCTTGGCCCAGCTGTCCTGGCATCATGCTGCTGCTCCTGATGTGGGGCAGAGGTACCTTCCGTGCCAGGCTGTCAGTCTGCAAGCGAAGGCTATGGGAAAGGTCGTTTGTGAGCAGTGGGGTAGCACTTTCCCCTGCCCAGCAGGGTGGCTCCCAGGCACTCACACCTCTTAGCTCCCCTGTCATCCTGCTATGCTTACCCATCATTGTGTAGGGACACACTAGGGCCCCTTAAGCCCAGCTGTGCTGGCATCATCCTGCCTCTTCTGATGCGGGACAGTGATACCATGCATGCCAGGCTGTCGGTCTGCAAGAGGAGGCAATGGGAAAGGTTGTTTGTGAGCAGTGTGGTAGCTCTTTCCCCTGCCCTCCAGCGTGGCTCCCAGGAACCCGCCCCCCTGAGCTCCAGTGTCATCCCGCTCCCAGAGCACCCATGCTTACCCATCACTGTGTAGGGACACGCTAAGGGCCCTCGTCCCAGCTGTGCTGGCATCATCATCCTGCCTCTTCTGATGCGGGACAGTGATAGCATCCATGCCAGGCTGTCAGTCTGCAAGAGGAGGCAATGAGAAAGGTTGTTTGTGAGCAGCGTGGCGGCCGTTTCCCTTGCCTCCAGTGTGATGCCAAGGAGCCCGCACCCCTGAGCTCCAATGTTACCCTCTCCCAGAGCAGCCATGCTTAATGCTTACCCATAGCTGTGTTCCTGTGTCTCTTTCCTACACCTCCTGCCTGCCGTTTTGGACCTCGGCACAGCTGTCGTGCATCACAGTGCAGCAGCAGGGCAGTGGTACCATTTGTGCCAGGCTGTCAGTCTGGAGGAGGAGGCAATCAGAAAGGTTGTTTGTGAGGAGTGTGGTGGCCCTTTCCTCTGCCCTGCATCGTGCCTCCCTGGCACCCGCACCCCTGAGCTCCAGTGTCATCCTGCTCCCAGAGCTGCCATGCTTACCCTCACTGTGTAGGGACACGCTCGGGACCTTCGGCCCAGCTGTCCCACATCATCCTGCTGCTTCTGATGCGGGGCAGTGGTACCATCTGTGCCAGGCTGTGAGTCTGCAAGAGAAGACAATGAGAAAGGTTGTTTGTGAAGAGGGTGGTGGCCCTTTCCCCTGCCCACCAGCATGCCTCCCTGGCACCTGCACTCCTCAGCTCCAATGCTACCCTCCCCCAGAGCAGCCATGCTTAATGCTTACCTATCCCTGTGTCTCTGTGTCCCTTCCTGCACCTCCTGGCTGCCCGTTTGGCCCTCGGTCCAGCTGTCCCGCATCACGGGGCAGCAGCAGGGCAGTGGTACCATCCGTGCCAGGCTGGTGGTCTGCAAGAGAAGGGAAGAAGCGGCTGCATATGAGGAGTGTGGTGCCTTTGTCCCTGGCACCCCAGGCTGGAAGAGCTCCTGCAGCTGGGCTTCCTTGGCTCCCACAAAACTGCACCCCCCTACTTTTCCCACCACACTATCACCCTTTGCCCACAGCACCAGTGGCCACCCATCCCTTGTCCCTTCCCACACCTCCTGCATGCCTGTCATTTGGCCTCCCAGGCTCCCTACCTGTGTGGGGTTGTCTGAGGGTGCCCTGTGAAGGAGGCAACAGTGGGAACTGCTCCCCAGGAAAGGTTGGAGTGCCAGGTCTGGCGCTGCCCTGCAGGGACTTAATTGTGCTCCGGCCTGTGGTAAACCTGGCGGTGCCCCCTCTGCCACCGGCTCAGCAGCCTTGTGTCAGGCCATAAGGGGCTATTGGCTTCCGTCTCCGTGGGCATCTTCAGCATCTTGTGCCTCAGAGCTTTTGCAGACGCTCAGGGTAGGATGCTGCCTCTGAGAGGCGCTCCTCTGGGAGTGCAGATGGCACTTGTTACATACATAGTGTCAGCCCCTGGACACTGCAGGCTCGGGGCCCGGTGGTGCTGTCTCCAGGGACAGGTCGTCCCTGGAGGCAGCAGGTCCTAGTCATCTGTCTGTGGCCTCGTGCAGGAGGTGAGAGCACGGAAAGCTCTGCGCAGAGCTTTCAGTGTCCTCCTGAAGATGGAGGGCCGTTTGTGCCGAGCCCGGGCTGGCTGGTCCGTGCCAGCATCTGCCATAGTGTCTGGAGGAGGTGAAGGACACAGCTCATCCTCGTGCACTGCTGGGGACATGGCGGCTGTGCTGGCTTCTCGCTGTGGCTTTCCAGCCAAGGAGGACTCAGTGTCCTGAGGGGCTGCCAGTGCCAGGGCTTCTTGTGGCTGCTCTTGAAGAGCTCCCTCCGGAAATGAAGCTGGTGACCCAGCCTGGGAGTGCCCCATAGTGAATGAGCTGGGCGACTCGTGGGTTCCAGAGGGTGGAATCAGCTCCTGGAAGAGCTCTGGGTACGAGGAGTTGATCCAGATAACAGTGATTTTGACGTCTAGGGACAGCTCCATGCTGCTGTCCTCCTCGCATAGCTGCATGTGGGTTGAGGCCCCCAGCATGTTCTCACGTGGCACTTGCTTCTGGTCTGTGCCCTGTTTGTGTCTCTTGCTGTTGGGTTCCAGCTGCCCCAGCACCTCCTTGGTGGTGGTGGTGTCCTCTGTGTATGCCTGCTCCTGAGCTGGTGGGAGTGCCAAGAGCGTCTGCAGCTGGGTCAGGGATGGGAAAGATGACAGTACTGCATCTACCATAGTGCCTGGAGGAGGTGAAGGAGACAGCTCATCCTCGTGCACTGCTGGGGACACGGCGGCTGTGCTGGCTTCTCCCTGTGGCTTTCCAGCCAAGGAGGACTCAGTGTCCTGAGAGGGCGCTGCTGTGCTTTCTGGTGTTTTGTTCTTGTCTTGCAGCAGTTCCTGCTGGACGATGGCCCCAGCCTGGCGCACAGTGATGCTGACAATGCCTGCAGCAGTCTCCATGATTCTGTCGGGAGACTCCGTGTCCTGAGGGGCTGCCAGTGCCAGGGCTTCTTGCTGCCGATCTTGAAGAGCTCCCTCCGGAAATGAAGCTGGTGACTCAGCCTGGGAGTGCCCCATGGTGAATGAGCTGGGCGACTCGTGGGTTCCAGAGGGTGGAATCAGGTCCTGGAAGAGCTCTGGGTACGAGGAGTTGATCCAGATAACAGTGATTTTGATGTCTAGGGCCAGCTCCATGTTGCTGTCCTCCTCGCATAGCTGCATGTGGGTCGAGGCCCCCAGCATGTTCTCACGTGGCACTTGCTTCTGGTCTGTGCCCTGTTCCTGTCTCTTGCTGTTGGGTTCCAGCTGCCCCAGCACCTCCTTGGTGGTGGTGGCGTCCTCTGTGTATGCCTGCTCCTGAGCTGGTGGGAGTGCCAAGAGCAGCAGCAGCTGGGACAGGGATGGGGAAGATGATAGTGGTGCAGGGGAGCAGAGCTGGAATGACTGAACCCAGGTAGCTTCATCCCTCATCTGGGTGGGCTTGAGCAGCCGCCGCTGGAGCTGGCTCTGCTGCAGGCCATGCCACTGCTGCCAGAAGGTGAGTCTTATGCTGAGCTGTGGCCGTCTGTGCCCAGTGCAGGCCAGGGCGCCTGTGTCCTGCTCCCTCCTAGGCCTGTTCACAATGGAGAGGACAGGGTAACGACTGGCAACAGCCTGATCCTGCGCCCGCTGCTGTGGCCTGCTGCTGACCAGGTAGCAGCGGACCCGCAGCACTGGTGCTCCCAGCTTTGCAGCTCGTCCCTGCTGCCCTGGCCCTGGGTCCCTCCCGGTGGACACTGTCATACAGCCCCGAGGTGCGCTGGCTTGAGGCAAGGAGAGAGCTGGGTGGTCCCTGCGTGGCTCCTCCTGCCTCTGTGCCACTGGCTGCTGGCTATGTCCCTGGATGCCTGGGCGAACCTTAGGTAGGACATCCTTCACCAGGTCGTGGAGCGCTACTTTTGTGTCCTCGTGGCAGGCTGTGCCTCTGTGTCTGTATGGGACCAGGCTCCGGTTGTTCCTCACCCTTGGTGCTGTGGCAGGCTCAGGGCGGGTGTCCCGCGGAGGTGGCACCGGCTGTCGGTAGGCGGTGGGTGCTGTGCCGCTAGCCCTTTCCCTGCAGGTTTGGCTGCTGGCAGATGATGCAGAGAGTGGTGGCAGAGGTGGCAGCTGGCCATAAGGGCCAGCCTGCGGCCGTGCCGGAGCCCCGGGTGTGTCCCGGGGTGCCGCTGCCTGGCTTGGCAGCCAGGCTGTCGCACGGGTCACGCTGTCCCGCATCAGCGTGCTGTTTGCGATGGCGGGCAGTCGTACTGTCCGTGCCAGGCTGTCGGTCTGCAAGAGAAAGCAAGAAGCTTGGTGTGAGGAGTGTGGTTCCTTGGGTCCTGGCCCCAGGTGGAAGAGGTACTGTGGACCACATGTGCGGAATTCCCTGGGGCACTTGCAGCCCACTCTTTACTCCCAGTGTCCCCCTCAGTTCCCACCCATCCCTGTTCCCTTCCCGCACCCTCCTGCCTGCCCACCGTGTGGCCTTCTGGGGTCCATACCTGTGTGGGTTGTCTGACAGCGTCCTGTGAAGTCGAGCAGGGCAGCGGTGGGAGCCGGTCCCCATAGAAGACAGAGTTCCAGCTCTGGCTGCCCCGCTGGGGAGTGTGCACCAGCCCGGGGGAAACCTGCAGGCGGGTGCTGGAGGAGGCGGTGTGGGATGGAGGCAGCTGCCTTGGCAGAGCGGCCTCATCCCTCTCCTGCCTGTTCCTCCTGTGCCGCCGGCTCAGCAGCCTTGCGTCAGGCTGTGAGGGGGCGTTCGCTTTGCCTTTGCCTTCCATGGGCATCTTCAGCGTCTCGTGCCTACGAGCAACCCAGGGGAAGTGCTGCCTCGTGAGAGAGCTGCTCCTCTGGGAGTGCCACCCCAGGGAGCTGGGGCTCCTTAAATACCCTCCTGGGCACTGCATGCCAGTGGCCTGGCCACAGCCCTGCTTGTGACGTCACAATGGCCTCTGCAATTGGTGAGGACAGTCCGTGGCAGAGGCCTGGCTGAAGCCATGGGCCCTGCATCACAATGGGGGTCACCATGGAGATGCCTGCTCCCCCCATGCCCGTGTCCCAGCCTGCGGCCTCCTGTCCCTTTCTCTGTGTGCGCACCAGAAGGAATCACAGCCAGAGAATTAGAGGGGAGATGGAAAAGAGCTCATTATCTCTTTCTGAGTCCAGCCATAAATTTTTCCCACTGGCTCTGATCATTAAGTCACAGGCATCTATTGGGCTGGTGGATTAGATGTGATGGAAAAGGGGGGAGACCTCTCCAATAAAGACTGCCTTTTGGGGTGCATCTCAAAGCGTGCCTCAGCCTGCTGTAAAAGAATACCTTTCCTTGCAGCAAAATGGATCTCCACCCATGCTGTGCAACTGGGCTGTGTGCCACTGGACCTTGGAGGGCGGGGCGGGGGGGCGGGGAAGTCCTTGTGGAGGTGATGAAGAGGAGGGAAGCTGAAGTAACGAGTCTTAAGGGTGCAAGATGACCACCCTTCTATCCTAGGGCAAGCGTCGTGGTGCTTTTACATTGCATAACCAAGGGGAGCGTTTTGCCTGCCTGCCTGCCTCCTGGCACGCACTGGCCCCACGTGGCAGGAGGCATCTCAGGGTGGAACAGTTTGGGAGCTGCGATACAGTGTGGCAACCATTCGACCACTGTGGTTGTGCTGGGGTGCGGCCGCTCAGAGTTGGTGCCTTGCTGTCTCAGAGCCTGGATTCTGCTCTGCTGTGTACTCTTCTGTCTGCTGGGGTTGATGGCATCTCTGGAAGTATTATGCTTTTGATGTAGATGTTAGCCAATTGCTTTGACTATCCTAGTTAATCAATTGCTTTTAATATACAGATATGTATATCTAAACTATACATGTAGAGATTGTTGTTTATCTAGCTATCTGTCTAGGCTGTGTATATCTTTCCATTGTGCCTCATCCTTTACGAAGCCTTAACGGTAACAGCAAGCAGGAATGCTTGTGTGCCTTGTTGCCATCACTCCTTTGAGCCCTTGTTTCACCCTTTTAATCGCCCTGACTGCTAGGAAGCAGAATACACACGCAAGCTCAACCTGCCCTGGTGTATTCAGCTTCCCAGCTCTCACGGCGGAAGGTCTGGGATCAATTCCAGCTGCAGATGATCTTGGTGTTTGTATGGCATGTTAGAACCCCTTGCGGATAGTCCTCTCCAGGAAACCATCCCGTGTCAGACTGTTCTGGGGAATCCACCAGAGACGTGGCTCACACGGTGGGTAAGGATGCTTATCCAGGACATGTGCCTGTGCTGGGGTTATCCTTCCAAAGCATGGAGGCGTCCTGATGGTGCAGGAACAAAAGTTAGGGTTAGGGTTGGGGTCGTTCTAGTGTATCAACCTCATGTAGCACTTAGTGCTGAATGGTGAGTGGCAATGTAGGCACTCCCTTAGTGTGCTGCTGCTCCTGTGACAAGTGCAGCTGGTAGAGGGATGAGAGAGCAGAGGCAATGGTATCTTCACCTGGCTTAGCAAGGCTGGCTTGTTGGGGAGAGAATTGTTGGCTTTCTGTGGGGGAAACACCTGATCCAGAGCATTAAGAATTGGGCAAAGGAATTCACTTGGTATTCTTCTCCTGCTTGTCCACGTATGCTCTGTGGCAGAAGTGGTTTCAAGGTAAAGCACAGGTGATGCTCTTGCAGCTTGCTGAAAGACGAGCAGTGAGAAGAGTAGTTTGATGAGGGCTGCACGAGGGAAGGAAGCTTTCCCTCCCATCACCAACCTGGGTGCCAGGATGCAGAAGCTTTCCCAAAGCCATGGGTCTGGCGTGGATGTTGGGCATGGAACAGATCCTTCCCAAAGGATTCATTAGGCACATGGAGGAGAGGGACGTGATTCGACACCTCACCTTGAGTACTGTGTCCAGCTATGGGGCCCTTGTAGTGGCCTTCCCGTGCCTGAAAGGAGCCTTGAAGATATCTGGGGAGGGACTGTTTACAAGTGCATGGAGCAGGAGGGAGGGGTAATGGTTTGAAAGAAGACAAGGGCAGATGTAGATTGCATTCTGTGATCGGATGCAGCTGAGCAGCTCCCATGGGCCACAGAATGGATCAGGCAGAAAGAAGCAGTAGGAACAGTTGTAAAGTTGTAACCTTTATTTAAGGTCAGCATCAGCATTAACATTTCTAGTAACACCAAAAAGTGTCCAGTCCAGGGCCGAGCAGCACAGTCAGTAGCATGTCCTGTGGGCCTGCGGAAGGCCTGTGGCACCATCCGTGCCCCCATCCCATCTCGTGGGTTCTGGCGTCCCCCCCCCGGCCCTCTGCATTGTGCTGCTTCTGGATGCTGAGGGCCAGGTGGGGACTTGTTGCCAGGTGCTGGCAGCAGTTCCTACTCCTCTGTCCGTGGCTTTGTGCAGGAGGTGAGAGCATGGAAAGCTCTGCGCAGAGCTTTCAGTGTCCTCCTGAAGATGGAGGGCCGTTTGTGCCGAGCCCGGGCTGGCTGGTCTAAGCCTGCATCTGCCCAAGGGCCTGGAGGAGGGGAAGGACATCTCTCATCCTCACATGGTGCTGGGGACATGGTGGCAGTCACTGCGTCCCTTCCTGCCTGCCAGTTTGGTCCTTGGCCCAGCTGTCCTGGCATCATGCTGCTGCTCCTGATGTGGGGCAGAGGTACCTTCCGTGCCAGGCTGTCAGTCTGCAAGCGAAGGCTATGGGAAAGGTCGTTTGTGAGCAGTGGGGTAGCACTTTCCCCTGCCCAGCAGGGTGGCTCCCAGGCACTCACACCTCTTAGCTCCCCTGTCATCCTGCTATGCTTACCCATCACTGTGTAGGGACACACTAGGGCCCCTTAAGCCCAGCTGTGCTGGCATCATCCTGCCTCTTCTGATGCGGGACAGTGATACCATGCATGCCAGGCTGTTGGTCTGCAAGAGGAGGCAATGGGAAAGGTTGTTTGTGAGCAGTGTGGTAGCTCTTTCCCCTGCCCTCCAGCGTGGCTCCCAGGAACCCGCCCCCCTGAGCTCCAGTGTCATCCCGCTCCCAGAGCACCCATGCTTACCCATCACTGTGTAGGGACACGCTAAGGGCCCTCGTCCCAGCTGTGCTGGCATCATCATCCTGCCTCTTCTGATGCGGGACAGTGATAGCATCCATGCCAGGCTGTCAGTCTGCAAGAGGAGGCAATGAGTAAGGTTGTTTGTGAGCAGCGTGGCGGCCGTTTCCCTTGCCTCCAGTGTGATGCCAAGGAGCCCGCACCCCTGAGCTCCAATGTTACCCTCTCCCAGAGCAGCCATGCTTAGTGCTTACCCATAGCTGTGTTCCTGTGTCTCTTTCCTACACCTCCTGCCTGCCGTTTTGGACCTCGGCACAGCTGTCGTGCATCACAGTGCAGCAGCAGGGCAGTGGTACCATTTGTGCCAGGCTGTCAGTCTGGAGGAGGAGGCAATCAGAAAGGTTGTTTGTGAGGAGTGTGGTGGCCCTTTCCTCTGCCCTGCATCGTGCCTCCCTGGCACCCGCACCCCTGAGCTCCAGTGTCATCCTGCTCCCAGAGCTGCCATGCTTACCCTCACTGTGTAGGGACACGCTCGGGACCTTCGGCCCAGCTGTCCCACATCATCCTGCTGCTTCTGATGCGGGGCAGTGGTACCATCTGTGCCAGGCTGTGAGTCTGCAAGAGAAGACAATGAGAAAGGTTGTTTGTGAAGAGGGTGGTGGCCCTTTCCCCTGCCCACCAGCATGCCTCCCTGGCACCTGCACTCCTCAGCTCCAATGCTACCCTCCCCCAGAGCAGCCATGCTTAATGCTTACCTATCCCTGTGTCTCTGTGTCCCTTCCTGCACCTCCTGGCTGCCCGTTTGGCCCTCGGTCCAGCTGTCCTGCATCACGGGGCAGCAGCAGGGCAGTGGTACCATCCGTGCCAGGCTGGTGGTCTGCAAGAGAAGGCAAGAAGCGGCTGCATATGAGGAGTGTGGTGCCTTTGTCCCTGGCACCCCAGGCTGGAAGAGCTCCTGCAGCTGGGCTTCCTTGGCTCCCACAAAACTGCACCCCCCTACTTTTCCCACCACACTATCACCCTTTGCCCACAGCACCAGTGGCCACCCATCCCTTGTCCCTTCCCACACCTCCTGCATGCCTGTCATTTGGCCTCCCAGGCTCCCTACCTGTGTGGGGTTGTCTGAGGGTGCCCTGTGAAGGAGGCAACAGTGGGAACTGTTCCCCAGGAAAGGTTGGAGTCCTAGGTCTGGCGCTGCCCTGCAGGGACTTAATTGTGCTCCGGCCTGTGGTAAACCTGGCGGTGCCCCCTCTGCCACCGACTCAGCAGCCTTGTGTCAGGCTATAAGGGTCTATTGGCTTCCATCTCCGTGGGCATCTTCAGCATCTTGTGCCTCAGAGCTTTTGCAGACGCTCAGGGTAGGATGCTGCCTCTGAGAGGTGCTCCTCTGGGAGTGCAGATGGCACTTGTTACATACATAGTGTCAGCTCCTGGACGCTGCAGGCTCGGGGCCCGGTGGTGCTGTCTCCAGGGACAGGTCGTCCCTGGAGGCAGCAGGTCCTAGTCATCTGTCTGTGGCCTCGTGCAGGAGGTGAGAGCACGGAAAGCTCTGCGCAGAGCTTTCAGTGTCCTCCTGAAGATGGAGGGCCGTTTGTGCCGAGCCCGGGCTGGCTGGTCCGTGCCAGCATCTGCCATAGTGTCTGGAGGAGGTGAAGGAGACAGCTCATCCTCGTGCACTGCTGGGGACATGGCGGCTGTGCTGGTTTCTCGCTGTGGCTTTCCAGCCAAGGAGGACTCAGTGTCCTGAGGGGCTGCCAGTGCCAGGGCTTCTTGTGGCTGCTCTTGAAGAGCTCTCTCCGGAAATGAAGCTGGTGACCCAGCCTGGGAGTGCCCCATGGTGAATGAGCTGGGCGACTCGTGGGTTCCAGAGGGTGGAATCAGCTCCTGGAAGAGCTCTGGGTACGAGGAGTTGATCCAGATAACAGTGATTTTGACGTCTAGGGACAGCTCCATGCTGCTGTCCTCCTCGCATAGCTGCATGTGGGTCGAGGCCCCCAGCATGTTCTCACGTGGCACTTGCTTCTGGTCTGTGCCCTGTTTGTGTCTCTTGCTGTTGGGTTCCAGCTGCCCCAGCACCTCCTTGGTGGTGGTGGTGTCCTCTGTGTATGCCTGCTCCTGAGCTGGTGGGAGTGCCAAGAGCGTCTGCAGCTGGGTCAGGGATGGGAAAGATGACAGTACTGCATCTACCATAGTGCCTGGAGGAGGTGAAGGAGACAGCTCATCCTCGTGCGCTGCTGGGGACACGGCGGCTGTGCTGGCTTCTCCCTGTGGCTTTCCAGCCAAGGAGGACTCAGTGTCCTGAGAGGGCGCTGCTGTGCTTTCTGGTGTTTTGTTCTTGTCTTGCAGCAGTTCCTGCTGGACGATGGCCCCAGCCTGGCGCACAGTGATGCTGACAATGCCTCCAGCAGTCTCCATGATTCTGTCGGGAGACTCAGTGTCCTGAGGGGCTGCCAGTGCCAGGGCTTCTTGTTCCTGATCTTGAAGAGCTCCCTCCGGAAATGAAGCTGGTGACTCAGCCTGGGAGTGCCCCATGGTGAATGAGCTGGGCGACTCATGGGTTCCAGAGGGTGGAATCAGCTCCTGGAAGAGCTCTGGGTACGAGGAGTTGATCCAGATAACAGTGATTTTGATGTCTAGGGCCAGCTCCATGTTGCTGTCCTCCTCGCATAGCTGCATGTGGGTCGAGGCCCCCAGCATGTTCTCACGTGGCACTTGCTTCTGGTCTGTGCCCTGTTCCTGTCTCTTGCTGTTGGGTTCCAGCTGCCCCAGCACCTCCTTGTTGGTGGTGGCGTCCTCTGTGTATGCCTGCTCCTGAGCTGGTGGGAGTGCCAAGAGCAGCAGCAGCTGGGACAGGGATGGGGAAGATGATAGTGGTGCAGGGGAGCAGAGCTGGAATGACTGAACCCAGGTAGCTTCATCCCTCATCTGGGTGGGCTTGAGCAGCCGCCGCTGGAGCTGGCTCTGCTGCAGGCCATGCCACTGCTGCCAGAAGGTGAGTCTTATGCTGAGCTGTGGCCGTCTGTGCCCAGTGCAGGCCAGGGCGCCTGTGTCCTGCTCCCTCCTAGGCCTGTTCACAATGGAGAGGACAGTGTAACGACTGGCAACAGCCTGATCCTGCGCCCGCTGCTGTGGCCTGCTGCTGACCAGGTAGCAGCGGATCCGCAGCACTGGTGCTCCCAGCTTTGCAGCTCGTCCCTGCTGCCCTGGCCCTGGGTCCCTCCCGGTGGACACTGTCATACAGCCCCGAGGTGCGCTGGCTTGAGGCAAGGAGAGAGCTGGGTGGTCCCTGCGTGGCTCCTCCTGCCTCTGTGCCACTGGCTGCTGGCTATGTCCCTGGATGCCTGGGCGAACCTTAGGTAGGACATCCTTCACCAGGTCGTGGAGCGCTACTTTTGTGTCCTCGTGGCAGGCTGTGCCTCTGTGTCTGTATGGGACCAGGCTCCGGTTGTTCCTCACCCTTGGTGCTGTGGCAGGCTCAGGGCGGGTGTCCCGCGGAGGTGGCACCGGCTGTCGGTAGGCGGTGGGTGCTGTGCCGCTAGCCCTTTCCCTGCAGGTTTGGCTGCTGGCAGATGATGCAGAGAGTGGTGGCAGAGGTGGCAGCTGGCCATAAGGGCCAGCCTGCGGCCGTGCCGGAGCCCCGGGTGTGTCCCGGGGTGCCGCTGCCTGGCTTGGCAGCCAGGCTGTCGCACGGGTCACGCTGTCCCGCATCAGCGTGCTGTTTGCGATGGCGGGCAGTCGTACTGTCCGTGCCAGGCTGTCGGTCTGCAAGAGAAAGCAAGAAGCTTGGTGTGAGGAGTGTGGTTCCTTGGGTCCTGGCCCCAGGTGGAAGAGGTACTGTGGACCACATGTGCGGAATTCCCTGGGGCACTTGCAGCCCACTCTTTACTCCCAGTGTCCCCCTCAGTTCCCACCCATCCCTGTTCCCTTCCCGCACCCTCCTGCCTGCCCACCGTGCGGCCTTCTGGGGTCCATACCTGTGTGGGTTGTCTGACAGCGTCCTGTGAAGTCGAGCAGGGCAGCGGTGGGAGCCGGTCCCCATAGAAGACAGAGTTCCAGCTCTGGCTGCCCCGCTGGGGAGTGTGCACCAGCCCGGGGGAAACCTGCAGGCGGGTGCTGGAGGAGGCGGTGTGGGATGGAGGCAGCTGCCTTGGCAGAGCGGCCTCATCCCTCTCCTGCCTGTTCCTCCTGTGCCGCCGGCTCAGCAGCCTTGCGTCAGGCTGTGAGGGGGCGTTCGCTTTGCCTTTGCCTTCCATGGGCATCTTCAGCGTCTCGTGCCTACGAGCAACCCAGGGGAAGTGCTGCCTCGTGAGAGAGCTGCTCCTCTGGGAGTGCCACCCCAGGGAGCTGGGGCTCCTTAAATACCCTCCTGGGCACTGCATGCCAGTGGCCTGGCCACAGCCCTGCTTGTGACGTCACAATGGCCTCTGCAATTGGTGAGGACAGTCCGTGGCAGAGGCCTGGCTGAAGCCATGGGCCCTGCATCACAATGGGGGTCACCATGGAGATGCCTGCTCCCCCCATGCCCGTGTCCCAGCCTGCGGCCTCCTGTCCCTTTCTCTGTGTGCGCACCAGAAGGAATCACAGCCAGAGAATTAGAGGGGAGATGGAAAAGAGCTCATTATCTCTTTCTGAGTCCAGCCATAAATTTTTCCCACTGGCTCTGATCATTAAGTCACAGGCATCTATTGGGCTGGTGGATTAGATGTGATGGAAAAGGGGGGAGACCTCTCCAATAAAGACTGCCTTTTGGGGTACATCTCAAAGCGTGCCTCAGCCTGCTGTAAAAGAATACCTTTCCTTGCAGCAAAATGGATCTCCACCCATGCTGTGCAACTGGGCTGTGTGCCACTGGACCTTGGAGGGCGGGGCGGGGGGGCGGGGAAGTCCTTGTGGAGGTGATGAAGAGGAGGGAAGCTGAAGTAACGAGTCTTAAGGGTGCAAGATGACCACCCTTCTATCCTAGGGCAAGCGTCGTGGTGCTTTTACATTGCATAACCAAGGGGAGCGTTTTGCCTGCCTGCCTGCCTCCTGGCACGCACTGGCCCCACGTGGCAGGAGGCATCTCAGGGTGGAACAGTTTGGGAGCTGCGATACAGTGTGGCAACCATTCGACCACTGTGGTTGTGCTGGGGTGCGGCCGCTCAGAGTTGGTGCCTTGCTGTCTCAGAGCCTGGATTCTGCTCTGCTGTGTACTCTTCTGTCTGCTGGGGTTGATGGCATCTCTGGAAGTATTATGCTTTTGATGTAGATGTTAGCCAATTGCTTTGACTATCCTAGTTAATCAATTGCTTTTAATATACAGATATGTATATCTAAACTATACATGTAGAGATTGTTGTTTATCTAGCTATCTGTCTAGGCTGTGTATATCTTTCCATTGTGCCTCATCCTTTACGAAGCCTTAACGGTAACAGCAAGCAGGAATGCTTGTGTGCCTTGTTGCCATCACTCCTTTGAGCCCTTGTTTCACCCTTTTAATCGCCCTGACTGCTAGGAAGCAGAATACACACACAAGCTCAACCTGCCCTGGTGTATTCAGCTTCCCAGCTCTCACGGCGGAAGGTCTGGGATCAATTCCAGCTGCAGATGATCTTGGTGTTTGTATGGCGTGTTAGAACCCCTTGCGGATAGTCCTCTCCAGGAAACCATCCCGTGTCAGACTGTTCTGGGGAATCCACCAGAGACGTGGCTCACACGGTGGGTAAGGATGCTTATCCAGGACATGTGCCTGTGCTGGGGTTATCCTTCCAAAGCATGGAGGCGTCCTGATGGTGCAGGAACAAAAGTTAGGGTTAGGGTTGGGGTCGTTCTAGTGTATCAACCTCATGTAGCACTTAGTGCTGAATGGTGAGTGGCAATGTAGGCACTCCCTTAGTGTGCTGCTGCTCCTGTGACAAGTGCAGCTGGTAGAGGGATGAGAGAGCAGAGGCAATGGTATCTTCACCTGGCTTAGCAAGGCTGGCTTGTTGGGGAGAGAATTGTTGGCTTTCTGTGGGGGAAACACCTGATCCAGAGCATTAAGAATTGGGCAAAGGAATTCACTTGGTATTCTTCTCCTGCTTGTCCACGTATGCTCTGTGGCAGAAGTGGTTTCAAGGTAAAGCACAGGTGATGCTCTTGCAGCTTGCTGAAAGACGAGCAGTGAGAAGAGTAGTTTGATGAGGGCTGCACGAGGGAAGGAAGCTTTCCCTCCCATCACCAACCTGGGTGCCAGGATGCAGAAGCTTTCCCAAAGCCATGGGTCTGGCGTGGATGTTGGGCATGGAACAGATCCTTCCCAAAGGATTCATTAGGCACATGGAGGAGAGGGACGTGATTCGACACCTCACCTTGAGTACTGTGTCCAGCTATGGGGCCCTTGTAGTGGCCTTCCCGTGCCTGAAAGGAGCCTTGAAGATATCTGGGGAGGGACTGTTTACAAGTGCATGGAGCAGGAGGGAGGGGTAATGGTTTGAAAGAAGACAAGGGCAGATGTAGATTGCATTCTGTGATCGGATGCAGCTGAGCAGCTCCCATGGGCCACAGAATGGATCAGGCAGAAAGAAGCAGTAGGAACAGTTGTAAAGTTGTAACCTTTATTTAAGGTCAGCATCAGCATTAACATTTCTAGTAACACCAAAAAGTGTCCAGTCCAGGGCCGAGCAGCACAGTCAGTAGCATGTCCTGTGGGCCTGCGGAAGGCCTGTGGCACCATCCGTGCCCCCATCCCATCTCGTGGGTTCTGGCGTCCCCCCCCCGGCCCTCTGCATTGTGCTGCTTCTGGATGCTGAGGGCCAGGTGGGGACTTGTTGCCAGGTGCTGGCAGCAGTTCCTACTCCTCTGTCCGTGGCTTTGTGCAGGAGGTGAGAGCATGGAAAGCTCTGCGCAGAGCTTTCAGTGTCCTCCTGAAGATGGAGGGCCGTTTGTGCCGAGCCCGGGCTGGCTGGTCTAAGCCTGCATCTGCCCAAGGGCCTGGAGGAGGGGAAGGACATCTCTCATCCTCACATGGTGCTGGGGACATGGTGGCAGTCACTGCGTCCCTTCCTGCCTGCCAGTTTGGTCCTTGGCCCAGCTGTCCTGGCATCATGCTGCTGCTCCTGATGTGGGGCAGAGGTACCTTCCGTGCCAGGCTGTCAGTCTGCAAGCGAAGGCTATGGGAAAGGTCGTTTGTGAGCAGTGGGGTAGCACTTTCCCCTGCCCAGCAGGGTGGCTCCCAGGCACTCACACCTCTTAGCTCCCCTGTCATCCTGCTATGCTTACCCATCACTGTGTAGGGACACACTAGGGCCCCTTAAGCCCAGCTGTGCTGGCATCATCCTGCCTCTTCTGATGCGGGACAGTGATACCATGCATGCCAGGCTGTCGGTCTGCAAGAGGAGGCAATGGGAAAGGTTGTTTGTGAGCAGTGTGGTAGCTCTTTCCCCTGCCCTCCAGCGTGGCTCCCAGGAACCCGCCCCCCTGAGCTCCAGTGTCATCCCGCTCCCAGAGCACCCATGCTTACCCATCACTGTGTAGGGACACGCTAAGGGCCCTCGTCCCAGCTGTGCTGGCATCATCATCCTGCCTCTTCTGATGCGGGACAGTGATAGCATCCATGCCAGGCTGTCAGTCTGCAAGAGGAGGCAATGAGAAAGGTTGTTTGTGAGAAGCGTGGCGGCCGTTTCCCTTGCCTCCAGTGTGATGCCAAGGAGCCCGCACCCCTGAGCTCCAATGTTACCCTCTCCCAGAGCAGCCATGCTTAATGCTTACCCATAGCTGTGTTCCTGTGTCTCTTTCCTACACCTCCTGCCTGCCGTTTTGGACCTCGGCACAGCTGTCGTGCATCACAGTGCAGCAGCAGGGCAGTGGTACCATTTGTGCCAGGCTGTCAGTCTGGAGGAGGAGGCAATCAGAAAGGTTGTTTGTGAGGAGTGTGGTGGCCCTTTCCTCTGCCCTGCATCGTGCCTCCCTGGCACCCGCACCCCTGAGCTCCAGTGTCATCCTGCTCCCAGAGCTGCCATGCTTACCCTCACTGTGTAGGGACATGCTCAGGACCTTCGGCCCAGCTGTCCCACATCATCCTGCTGCTTCTGATGCGGGGCAGTGGTACCATCTGTGCCAGGCTGTGAGTCTGCAAGAGAAGACAATGAGAAAGGTTGTTTGTGAAGAGGGTGGTGGCCCTTTCCCCTGCCCACCAGCATGCCTCCCTGGCACCTGCACTCCTCAGCTCCAATGCTACCCTCCCCCAGAGCAGCCATGCTTAATGCTTACCTATCCCTGTGTCTCTGTGTCCCTTCCTGCACCTCCTGGCTGCCCGTTTGGCCCTCGGTCCAGCTGTCCTGCATCACGGGGCAGCAGCAGGGCAGTGGTACCATCCGTGCCAGGCTGGTGGTCTGCAAGAGAAGGCAAGAAGCGGCTGCATATGAGGAGTGTGGTGCCTTTGTCCCTGGCACCCCAGGCTGGAAGAGCTCCTGCAGCTGGGCTTCCTTGGCTCCCACAAAACTGCACCCCCCTACTTTTCCCACCACACTATCACCCTTTGCCCACAGCACCAGTGGCCACCCATCCCTTGTCCCTTCCCACACCTCCTGCATGCCTGTCATTTGGCCTCCCAGGCTCCCTACCTGTGTGGGGTTGTCTGAGGGTGCCCTGTGAAGGAGGCAACAGTGGGAACTGTTCCCCAGGAAAGGTTGGAGTGCCAGGTCTGGCGCTGCCCTGCAGGGACTTAATTGTGCTCCGGCCTGTGGTAAACCTGGCGGTGCCCCCTCTGCCACCGACTCAGCAGCCTTGTGTCAGGCTATAAGGGTCTATTGGCTTCCATCTCCGTGGGCATCTTCAGCATCTTGTGCCTCAGAGCTTTTGCAGACGCTCAGGGTAGGATGCTGCCTCTGAGAGGTGCTCCTCTGGGAGTGCAGATGGCACTTGTTACATACATAGTGTCAGCTCCTGGACACTGCAGGCTCGGGGCCCGGTGGTGCTGTCTCCAGGGACAGGTCGTCCCTGGAGGCAGCAGGTCCTAGTCATCTGTCTGTGGCCTCGTGCAGGAGGTGAGAGCACGGAAAGCTCTGCGCAGAGCTTTCAGTGTCCTCCTGAAGATGGAGGGCCGTTTGTGCCGAGCCCGGGCTGGCTGGTCCGTGCCAGCATCTGCCATAGTGTCTGGAGGAGGTGAAGGAGACAGCTCATCCTCGTGCACTGCTGGGGACATGGCGGCTGTGCTGGTTTCTCGCTGTGGCTTTCCAGCCAAGGAGGACTCAGTGTCCTGAGGGGCTGCCAGTGCCAGGGCTTCTTGTGGCTGCTCTTGAAGAGCTCTCTCCGGAAATGAAGCTGGTGACCCAGCCTGGGAGTGCCCCATGGTGAATGAGCTGGGCGACTCGTGGGTTCCAGAGGGTGGAATCAGCTCCTGGAAGAGCTCTGGGTACGAGGAGTTGATCCAGATAACAGTGATTTTGACGTCTAGGGACAGCTCCATGCTGCTGTCCTCCTCGCATAGCTGCATGTGGGTCGAGGCCCCCAGCATGTTCTCACGTGGCACTTGCTTCTGGTCTGTGCCCTGTTTGTGTCTCTTGCTGTTGGGTTCCAGCTGCCCCAGCACCTCCTTGGTGGTGGTGGTGTCCTCTGTGTATGCCTGCTCCTGAGCTGGTGGGAGTGCCAAGAGCGTCTGCAGCTGGGTCAGGGATGGGAAAGATGACAGTACTGCATCTACCATAGTGCCTGGAGGAGGTGAAGGAGACAGCTCATCCTCGTGCACTGCTGGGGACACGGCGGCTGTGCTGGCTTCTCCCTGTGGCTTTCCAGCCAAGGAGGACTCAGTGTCCTGAGAGGGCGCTGCTGTGCTTTCTGGTGTTTTGTTCTTGTCTTGCAGCAGTTCCTGCTGGACGATGGCCCCAGCCTGGCGCACAGTGATGCTGACAATGCCTGCAGCAGTCTCCATGATTCTGTCGGGAGACTCAGTGTCCTGAGGGGCTGCCAGTGCCAGGGCTTCTTGTTCCTGATCTTGAAGAGCTCCCTCCGGAAATGAAGCTGGTGACTCAGCCTGGGAGTGCCCCATGGTGAATGAGCTGGGCGACTCATGGGTTCCAGAGGGTGGAATCAGCTCCTGGAAGAGCTCTGGGTACGAGGAGTTGATCCAGATAACAGTGATTTTGATGTCTAGGGCCAGCTCCATGTTGCTGTCCTCCTCGCATAGCTGCATGTGGGTCGAGGCCCCCAGCATGTTCTCACGTGGCACTTGCTTCTGGTCTGTGCCCTGTTCCTGTCTCTTGCTGTTGGGTTCCAGCTGCCCCAGCACCTCCTTGTTGGTGGTGGCGTCCTCTGTGTATGCCTGCTCCTGAGCTGGTGGGAGTGCCAAGAGCAGCAGCAGCTGGGACAGGGATGGGGAAGATGATAGTGGTGCAGGGGAGCAGAGCTGGAATGACTGAACCCAGGTAGCTTCATCCCTCATCTGGGTGGGCTTGAGCAGCCGCCGCTGGAGCTGGCTCTGCTGCAGGCCATGCCACTGCTGCCAGAAGGTGAGTCTTATGCTGAGCTGTGGCCGTCTGTGCCCAGTGCAGGCCAGGGCGCCTGTGTCCTGCTCCCTCCTAGGCCTGTTCACAATGGAGAGGACAGTGTAACGACTGGCAACAGCCTGATCCTGCGCCCGCTGCTGTGGCCTGCTGCTGACCAGGTAGCAGCGGATCCGCAGCACTGGTGCTCCCAGCTTTGCAGCTCGTCCCTGCTGCCCTGGCTCTGGGTCCCTCCCGGTGGACACTGTCATACAGCCCCGAGGTGCGCTGGCTTGAGGCAAGGAGAGAGCTGGGTGGTCTCCTCCTGCCTCTGTGCCACTGGCTGCTGGCTATGTCCCTGGATGCCTGGGCGAACCTTAGGTAGGACATCCTTCACCAGGTCGTGGAGCGCTACTTTTGTGTCCTCGTGGCAGGCTGTGCCTCTGTGTCTGTATGGGACCAGGCTCCGGTTGTTCCTCACCCTTGGTGCTGTGGCAGGCTCAGGGCGGGTGTCCCGCGGAGGTGGCACCGGCTGTCGGTAGGCGGTGGGTGCTGTGCCGCTAGCCCTTTCCCTGCAGGTTTGGCTGCTGGCAGATGATGCAGAGAGTGGTGGCAGAGGTGGCAGCTGGCCATAAGGGCCAGCCTGCGGCCGTGCCGGAGCCCCGGGTGTGTCCCGGGGTGCCGCTGCCTGGCTTGGCAGCCAGGCTGTCGCACGGGTCACGCTGTCCCGCATCAGCGTGCTGTTTGCGATGGCGGGCAGTCGTACTGTCCGTGCCAGGCTGTCGGTCTGCAAGAGAAAGCAAGAAGCTTGGTGTGAGGAGTGTGGTTCCTTGGGTCCTGGCCCCAGGTGGAAGAGGTACTGTGGACCACATGTGCGGAATTCCCTGGGGCACTTGCAGCCCACTCTTTACTCCCAGTGTCCCCCTCAGTTCCCACCCATCCCTGTTCCCTTCCCGCACCCTCCTGCCTGCCCACCGTGTGGCCTTCTGGGGTCCATACCTGTGTGGGTTGTCTGACAGCGTCCTGTGAAGTCGAGCAGGGCAGCGGTGGGAGCCGGTCCCCATAGAAGACAGAGTTCCAGCTCTGGCTGCCCCGCTGGGGAGTGTGCACCAGCCCGGGGGAAACCTGCAGGCGGGTGCTGGAGGAGGCGGTGTGGGATGGAGGCAGCTGCCTTGGCAGAGCGGCCTCATCCCTCTCCTGCCTGTTCCTCCTGTGCCGCCGGCTCAGCAGCCTTGCGTCAGGCTGTGAGGGGGCGTTCGCTTTGCCTTTGCCTTCCATGGGCATCTTCAGCGTCTCGTGCCTACGAGCAACCCAGGGGAAGTGCTGCCTCGTGAGAGAGCTGCTCCTCTGGGAGTGCCACCCCAGGGAGCTGGGGCTCCTTAAATACCCTCCTGGGCACTGCATGCCAGTGGCCTGGCCACAGCCCTGCTTGTGACGTCACAATGGCCTCTGCAATTGGTGAGGACAGTCCGTGGCAGAGGCCTGGCTGAAGCCATGGGCCCTGCATCACAATGGGGGTCACCATGGAGATGCCTGCTCCCCCCATGCCCGTGTCCCAGCCTGCGGCCTCCTGTCCCTTTCTCTGTGTGCGCACCAGAAGGAATCACAGCCAGAGAATTAGAGGGGAGATGGAAAAGAGCTCATTATCTCTTTCTGAGTCCAGCCATAAATTTTTCCCACTGGCTCTGATCATTAAGTCACAGGCATCTATTGGGCTGGTGGATTAGATGTGATGGAAAAGGGGGGAGACCTCTCCAATAAAGACTGCCTTTTGGGGTACATCTCAAAGCGTGCCTCAGCCTGCTGTAAAAGAATACCTTTCCTTGCAGCAAAATGGATCTCCACCCATGCTGTGCAACTGGGCTGTGTGCCACTGGACCTTGGAGGGCGGGGCGGGGGGGCGGGGAAGTCCTTGTGGAGGTGATGAAGAGGAGGGAAGCTGAAGTAACGAGTCTTAAGGGTGCAAGATGACCACCCTTCTATCCTAGGGCAAGCGTCGTGGTGCTTTTACATTGCATAACCAAGGGGAGCGTTTTGCCTGCCTGCCTGCCTCCTGGCACGCACTGGCCCCACGTGGCAGGAGGCATCTCAGGGTGGAACAGTTTGGGAGCTGCGATACAGTGTGGCAACCATTCGACCACTGTGGTTGTGCTGGGGTGCGGCCGCTCAGAGTTGGTGCCTTGCTGTCTCAGAGCCTGGATTCTGCTCTGCTGTGTACTCTTCTGTCTGCTGGGGTTGATGGCATCTCTGGAAGTATTATGCTTTTGATGTAGATGTTAGCCAATTGCTTTGACTATCCTAGTTAATCAATTGCTTTTAATATACAGATATGTATATCTAAACTATACATGTAGAGATTGTTGTTTATCTAGCTATCTGTCTAGGCTGTGTATATCTTTCCATTGTGCCTCATCCTTTACGAAGCCTTAACGGTAACAGCAAGCAGGAATGCTTGTGTGCCTTGTTGCCATCACTCCTTTGAGCCCTTGTTTCACCCTTTTTATCGCCCTGACTGCTAGGAAGCAGAATACACAGGCAAGCTCAACCTGCCCTGGTGTATTCAGCTTCCCAGCTCTCACGGCGGAAGGTCTGGGATCAATTCCAGCTGCAGATGATCTTGGTGTTTGTATGGCATGTTAGAACCCCTTGCGGATAGTCCTCTCCAGGAAACCATCCCGTGTCAGACTGTTCTGGGGAATCCACCAGAGACGTGGCTCACACGGTGGGTAAGGATGCTTATCCAGGACATGTGCCTGTGCTGGGGTTATCCTTCCAAAGCATGGAGGCGTCCTGATGGTGCAGGAACAAAAGTTAGGGTTAGGGTTGGGGTCGTTCTAGTGTATCAACCTCATGTAGCACTTAGTGCTGAATGGTGAGTGGCAATGTAGGCACTCCCTTAGTGTGCTGCTGCTCCTGTGACAAGTGCAGCTGGTAGAGGGATGAGAGAGCAGAGGCAATGGTATCTTCACCTGGCTTAGCAAGGCTGGCTTGTTGGGGAGAGAATTGTTGGCTTTCTGTGGGGGAAACACCTGATCCAGAGCATTAAGAATTGGGCAAAGGAATTCACTTGGTATTCTTCTCCTGCTTGTCCACGTATGCTCTGTGGCAGAAGTGGTTTCAAGGTAAAGCACAGGTGATGCTCTTGCAGCTTGCTGAAAGACGAGCAGTGAGAAGAGTAGTTTGATGAGGGCTGCACGAGGGAAGGAAGCTTTCCCTCCCATCACCAACCTGGGTGCCAGGATGCAGAAGCTTTCCCAAAGCCATGGGTCTGGCGTGGATGTTGGGCATGGAACAGATCCTTCCCAAAGGATTCATTAGGCACATGGAGGAGAGGGACGTGATTCGACACCTCACCTTGAGTACTGTGTCCAGCTATGGGGCCCTTGTAGTGGCCTTCCCGTGCCTGAAAGGAGCCTTGAAGATATCTGGGGAGGGACTGTTTACAAGTGCATGGAGCAGGAGGGAGGGGTAATGGTTTGAAAGAAGACAAGGGCAGATGTAGATTGCATTCTGTGATCGGATGCAGCTGAGCAGCTCCCATGGGCCACAGAATGGATCAGGCAGAAAGAAGCAGTAGGAACAGTTGTAAAGTTGTAACCTTTATTTAAGGTCAGCATCAGCATTAACATTTCTAGTAACACCAAAAAGTGTCCAGTCCAGGGCCGAGCAGCACAGTCAGTAGCATGTCCTGTGGGCCTGCGGAAGGCCTGTGGCACCATCCGTGCCCCCATCCCATCTCGTGGGTTCTGGCGTCCCCCCCCCGGCCCTCTGCATTGTGCTGCTTCTGGATGCTGAGGGCCAGGTGGGGACTTGTTGCCAGGTGCTGGCAGCAGTTCCTACTCCTCTGTCCGTGGCTTTGTGCAGGAGGTGAGAGCATGGAAAGCTCTGCGCAGAGCTTTCAGTGTCCTCCTGAAGATGGAGGGCCGTTTGTGCCGAGCCCGGGCTGGCTGGTCTAAGCCTGCATCTGCCCAAGGGCCTGGAGGAGGGGAAGGACATCTCTCATCCTCACATGGTGCTGGGGACATGGTGGCAGTCACTGCGTCCCTTCCTGCCTGCCAGTTTGGTCCTTGGCCCAGCTGTCCTGGCATCATGCTGCTGCTCCTGATGTGGGGCAGAGGTACCTTCCGTGCCAGGCTGTCAGTCTGCAAGCGAAGGCTATGGGAAAGGTCGTTTGTGAGCAGTGGGGTAGCACTTTCCCCTGCCCAGCAGGGTGGCTCCCAGGCACTCACACCTCTTAGCTCCCCTGTCATCCTGCTATGCTTACCCATCACTGTGTAGGGACACACTAGGGCCCCTTAAGCCCAGCTGTGCTGGCATCATCCTGCCTCTTCTGATGCGGGACAGTGATACCATGCATGCCAGGCTGTTGGTCTGCAAGAGGAGGCAATGGGAAAGGTTGTTTGTGAGCAGTGTGGTAGCTCTTTCCCCTGCCCTCCAGCGTGGCTCCCAGGAACCCGCCCCCCTGAGCTCCAGTGTCATCCCGCTCCCAGAGCACCCATGCTTACCCATCACTGTGTAGGGACACGCTAAGGGCCCTCGTCCCAGCTGTCCTGGCATCATCATCCTGCCTCTTCTGATGCGGGACAGTGATAGCATCCATGCCAGGCTGTCAGTCTGCAAGAGGAGGCAATGAGAAAGGTTGTTTGTGAGCAGCGTGGCGGCCGTTTCCCTTGCCTCCAGTGTGATGCCAAGGAGCCCGCACCCCTGAGCTCCAATGTTACCCTCTCCCAGAGCAGCCATGCTTAATGCTTACCCATAGCTGTGTTCCTGTGTCTCTTTCCTACACCTCCTGCCTGCCGTTTTGGACCTCGGCACAGCTGTCGTGCATCACAGTGCAGCAGCAGGGCAGTGGTACCATTTGTGCCAGGCTGTCAGTCTGGAGGAGGAGGCAATCAGAAAGGTTGTTTGTGAGGAGTGTGGTGGCCCTTTCCTCTGCCCTGCATCGTGCCTCCCTGGCACCCGCACCCCTGAGCTCCAGTGTCATCCTGCTCCCAGAGCTGCCATGCTTACCCTCACTGTGTAGGGACACGCTCGGGACCTTCGGCCCAGCTGTCCCACATCATCCTGCTGCTTCTGATGCGGGGCAGTGGTACCATCTGTGCCAGGCTGTGAGTCTGCAAGAGAAGACAATGAGAAAGGTTGTTTGTGAAGAGGGTGGTGGCCCTTTCCCCTGCCCACCAGCATGCCTCCCTGGCACCTGCACTCCTCAGCTCCAATGCTACCCTCCCCCAGAGCAGCCATGCTTAATGCTTACCTATCCCTGTGTCTCTGTGTCCCTTCCTGCACCTCCTGGCTGCCCGTTTGGCCCTCGGTCCAGCTGTCCTGCATCACGGGGCAGCAGCAGGGCAGTGGTACCATCCGTGCCAGGCTGGTGGTCTGCAAGAGAAGGCAAGAAGCGGCTGCATATGAGGAGTGTGGTGCCTTTGTCCCTGGCACCCCAGGCTGGAAGAGCTCCTGCAGCTGGGCTTCCTTGGCTCCCACAAAACTGCACCCCCCTACTTTTCCCACCACACTATCACCCTTTGCCCACAGCACCAGTGGCCACCCATCCCTTGTCCCTTCCCACACCTCCTCCATGCCTGTCATTTGGCCTCCCAGGCTCCCTACCTGTGTGGGGTTGTCTGAGGGTGCCCTGTGAAGGAGGCAACAGTGGGAACTGTTCCCCAGGAAAGGTTGGAGTGCCAGGTCTGGCGCTGCCCTGCAGGGACTTAATTGTGCTCCGGCCTGTGGTAAACCTGGCGGTGCCCCCTCTGCCACCGGCTCAGCAGCCTTGTGTCAGGCTATAAGGGTCTATTGGCTTCCATCTCCGTGGGCATCTTCAGCATCTTGTGCCTCAGAGCTTTTGCAGACGCTCAGGGTAGGATGCTGCCTCTGAGAGGTGCTCCTCTGGGAGTGCAGATGGCACTTGTTACATACATAGTGTCAGCTCCTGGACACTGCAGGCTCGGGGCCCGGTGGTGCTGTCTCCAGGGACAGGTCGTCCCTGGAGGCAGCAGGTCCTAGTCATCTGTCTGTGGCCTCGTGCAGGAGGTGAGAGCACGGAAAGCTCTGCGCAGAGCTTTCAGTGTCCTCCTGAAGATGGAGGGCCGTTTGTGCCGAGCCCGGGCTGGCTGGTCCGTGCCAGCATCTGCCATAGTGTCTGGAGGAGGTGAAGGAGACAGCTCATCCTCGTGCACTGCTGGGGACATGGCGGCTGTGCTGGTTTCTCGCTGTGGCTTTCCAGCCAAGGAGGACTCAGTGTCCTGAGGGGCTGCCAGTGCCAGGGCTTCTTGTGGCTGCTCTTGAAGAGCTCTCTCCGGAAATGAAGCTGGTGACCCAGCCTGGGAGTGCCCCATGGTGAATGAGCTGGGCGACTCGTGGGTTCCAGAGGGTGGAATCAGCTCCTGGAAGAGCTCTGGGTACGAGGAGTTGATCCAGATAACAGTGATTTTGACGTCTAGGGACAGCTCCATGCTGCTGTCCTCCTCGCATAGCTGCATGTGGGTCGAGGCCCCCAGCATGTTCTCACGTGGCACTTGCTTCTGGTCTGTGCCCTGTTTGTGTCTCTTGCTGTTGGGTTCCAGCTGCCCCAGCACCTCCTTGGTGGTGGTGGTGTCCTCTGTGTATGCCTGCTCCTGAGCTGGTGGGAGTGCCAAGAGCGTCTGCAG
The DNA here is from genome assembly GCF_026170545.1 of Melanerpes formicivorus. Taxonomy (NCBI): domain Eukaryota; kingdom Metazoa; phylum Chordata; class Aves; order Piciformes; family Picidae; genus Melanerpes; species Melanerpes formicivorus. The sequence goes on from NW_027142354.1 coordinate 1,392,056, forward strand.
CTGGGTCAGGGATGGGAAAGATGACAGTACTGCATCTACCATAGTGCCTGGAGGAGGTGAAGGAGACAGCTCATCCTCGTGCACTGCTGGGGACACGGCGGCTGTGCTGGCTTCTCCCTGTGGCTTTCCAGCCAAGGAGGACTCAGTGTCCTGAGAGGGCGCTGCTGTGCTTTCTGGTGTTTTGTTCTTGTCTTGCAGCAGTTCCTGCTGGACGATGGCCCCAGCCTGGCGCACAGTGATGCTGACAATGCCTGCAGCAGTCTCCATGATTCTGTCGGGAGACTCAGTGTCCTGAGGGGCTGCCAGTGCCAGGGCTTCTTGTTCCTGATCTTGAAGAGCTCCCTCCGGAAATGAAGCTGGTGACTCAGCCTGGGAGTGCCCCATGGTGAATGAGCTGGGCGACTCATGGGTTCCAGAGGGTGGAATCAGCTCCTGGAAGAGCTCTGGGTACGAGGAGTTGATCCAGATAACAGTGATTTTGATGTCTAGGGCCAGCTCCATGTTGCTGTCCTCCTCGCATAGCTGCATGTGGGTCGAGGCCCCCAGCATGTTCTCACGTGGCACTTGCTTCTGGTCTGTGCCCTGTTCCTGTCTCTTGCTGTTGGGTTCCAGCTGCCCCAGCACCTCCTTGGTGGTGGTGGCGTCCTCTGTGTATGCCTGCTCCTGAGCTGGTGGGAGTGCCAAGAGCAGCAGCAGCTGGGACAGGGATGGGGAAGATGATAGTGGTGCAGGGGAGCAGAGCTGGAATGACTGAACCCAGGTAGCTTCATCCCTCATCTGGGTGGGCTTGAGCAGCCGCCGCTGGAGCTGGCTCTGCTGCAGGCCATGCCACTGCTGCCAGAAGGTGAGTCTTATGCTGAGCTGTGGCCGTCTGTGCCCAGTGCAGGCCAGGGCGCCTGTGTCCTGCTCCCTCCTAGGCCTGTTCACAATGGAGAGGACAGGGTAACGACTGGCAACAGCCTGATCCTGCGCCCGCTGCTGTGGCCTGCTGCTGACCAGGTAGCAGCGGACCCGCAGCACTGGTGCTCCCAGCTTTGCAGCTCGTCCCTGCTGCCCTGGCTCTGGGTCCCTCCCGGTGGACACTGTCATACAGCCCCGAGGTGCGCTGGCTTGAGGCAAGGAGAGAGCTGGGTGGTCCCTGCGTGGCTCCTTCTGCCTCTGTGCCACTGGCTGCTGGCTATGTCCCTGGATGCCTGGGCGAACCTTAGGTAGGACATCCTTCACCAGGTCGTGGAGCGCTACTTTTGTGTCCTCGTGGCAGGCTGTGCCTCTGTGTCTGTATGGGACCAGGCTCCGGTTGTTCCTCACCCTTGGTGCTGTGGCAGGCTCAGGGCGGGTGTCCCGCGGAGGTGGCACCGGCTGTCGGTAGGCGGTGGGTGCTGTGCCGCTAGCCCTTTCCCTGCAGGTTTGGCTGCTGGCAGATGATGCAGAGAGTGGTGGCAGAGGTGGCAGCTGGCCATAAGGGCCAGCCTGCGGCCGTGCCGGAGCCCCGGGTGTGTCCCGGGGTGCCGCTGCCTGGCTTGGCAGCCAGGCTGTCGCACGGGTCACGCTGTCCCGCATCAGCGTGCTGTTTGCGATGGCGGGCAGTCGTACTGTCCGTGCCAGGCTGTCGGTCTGCAAGAGAAAGCAAGAAGCTTGGTGTGAGGAGTGTGGTTCCTTGGGTCCTGGCCCCAGGTGGAAGAGGTACTGTGGACCACATGTGCGGAATTCCCTGGGGCACTTGCAGCCCACTCTTTACTCCCAGTGTCCCCCTCAGTTCCCACCCATCCCTGTTCCCTTCCCGCACCCTCCTGCCTGCCCACCGTGCGGCCTTCTGGGGTCCATACCTGTGTGGGTTGTCTGACAGTGTCCTGTGAAGTCGAGCAGGGCAGCGGTGGGAGCCGGTCCCCATAGAAGACAGAGTTCCAGCTCTGGCTGCCCCGCTGGGGAGTGTGCACCAGCCCGGGGGAAACCTGCAGGCGGGTGCTGGAGGAGGCGGTGTGGGATGGAGGCAGCTGCCTTGGCAGAGCGGCCTCATCCCTCTCCTGCCTGTTCCTCCTGTGCCGCCGGCTCAGCAGCCTTGCGTCAGGCTGTGAGGGGGCGTTCGCTTTGCCTTTGCCTTCCATGGGCATCTTCAGCGTCTCGTGCCTACGAGCAACCCAGGGGAAGTGCTGCCTCGTGAGAGAGCTGCTCCTCTGGGAGTGCCACCCCAGGGAGCTGGGGCTCCTTAAATACCCTCCTGGGCACTGCATGCCAGTGGCCTGGCCACAGCCCTGCTTGTGACGTCACAATGGCCTCTGCAATTGGTGAGGACAGTCCGTGGCAGAGGCCTGGCTGAAGCCATGGGCCCTGCATCACAATGGGGGTCACCATGGAGATGCCTGCTCCCCCCATGCCCGTGTCCCAGCCTGCAGCCTCCTGTCCGTTTCTCTGTGTGCGCACCAGAAGGAATCACAGCCAGAGAATTACAGGGGAGATGGAAAAGAGCTCATTATCTCTTTCTGAGTCCAGCCATAAATTTTTCCCACTGGCTCTGATCATTAAGTCACAGGCATCTATTGGGCTGGTGGATTAGATGTGATGGAAAAGGGGGGATACCTCTCCAATAAAGACTGCCTTTTGGGGTACATCTCAAAGCGTGCCTCAGCCTGCTGTAAAAGAATACCTTTCCTTGCAGCAAAATGGATCTCCACCCATGCTGTGCAACTGGGCTGTGTGCCACTGGACCTTGGAGGGCGGGGCGGGGGGGCGGGGAAGTCCTTGTGGAGGTGATGAAGAGGAGGGAAGCTGAAGTAACGAGTCTTAAGGGTGCAAGATGACCACCCTTCTATCCCAGGGCAAGCGTCGTGGTGCTTTTACATTGCATAACCAAGGGGAGCGTTTTGCCTGCCTGCCTGCCTCCTGGCACGCACTGGCCCCACGTGGCAGGAGGCATCTCAGGGTGGAACAGTTTGGGAGCTGCGATACAGTGTGGCAACCATTCGACCACTGTGGTTGTGCTGGGGTGCGGCCGCTCAGAGTTGGTGCCTTGCTGTCTCAGAGCCTGGATTCTGCTCTGCTGTGTACTCTTCTGTCTGCTGGGGTTGATGGCATCTCTGGAAGTATTATGCTTTTGATGTAGATGTTAGCCAATTGCTTTGACTATCCTAGTTAATCAATTGCTTTTAATATACAGATATGTATATCTAAACTATACATGTAGAGATTGTTGTTTATCTAGCTATCTGTCTAGGCTGTGTATATCTTTCCATTGTGCCTCATCCTTTACGAAGCCTTAACGGTAACAGCAAGCAGGAATGCTTGTGTGCCTTGTTGCCATCACTCCTTTGAGCCCTTGTTTCACCCTTTTTATCGCCCTGACTGCTAGGAAGCAGAATACACACACAAGCTCAACCTGCCCTGGTGTATTCAGCTTCCCAGCTCTCACGGTGGAAGGTCTGGGATCAATTCCAGCTGCATATGATCTTGGTGTTTGTATGGCGTGTTAGAACCCCTTGCAGATAGTCCTCTCCAGGAAACCATCCCGTGTCAGACTGTTCTGGGGAATCCACCAGAGACGTGGCTCACACGGTGGGTAAGGATGCTTATCCAGGACATGTGCCTGTGCTGGGGTTATCCTTCCAAAGCATGGAGGCGTCCTGATGGTGCAGGAACAAAAGTTAGGGTTAGGGTTGGGGTCGTTCTAGTGTATCAACCTCATGTAGCACTTAGTGCTGAATGGTGAGTGGCAATGTAGGCACTCCCTTAGTGTGCTGCTGCTCCTGTGACAAGTGCAGCTGGTAGAGGGATGAGAGAGGAGAGGCAATGGTATCGTCACCTGGCTTAGCAAGGCTGACTTGTTGGGGAGAGAATTGTTGGCTTTCTGTAGGGGAAACACCTGATCCAGAGCATTAAGAATTGGGCAAAGGAATTCACTTGGTATTCTTCTCCTGCTTGTCCACGTATGCTCTGTGGCAGAAGTGGTTTCAAGGTAAAGCACAGGTGATGCTCTTGCAGCTTGCTGAAAGACGAGCAGTGAGAAGAGTAGTTTGATGAGGGCTGCACCAGGGAAGGAAGCTTTCCCTCCCATCACCAACCTGGGTGCCAGGATACAGAAGCTTTCCCAAAGCCATGGGTCTGGCGTGGATGTTGGGCATGGAACAGATCCTTCCCAAAGGATTCATTAGGCACATGGAGGAGAGGGACGTGATTCGACACCTCACCTTGAGTACTGTGTCCAGCTATGGGGCCCTTGTAGTGGCCTTCCCGTGCCTGAAAGGAGCCTTGAAGATATCTGGGGAGGGACTGTTTACAAGTGCATGGAGCAGGAGGGAGGGGTAATGGTTTGAAAGAAGACAAGGGCAGATGTAGATTGCATTCTGTGATCGGATGCAGCTGAGCAGCTCCCATGGGCCACAGGATGGATCAGGCAGAAAGAAGCAGTAGGAACAGTTGTAAAGTTGTAACCTTTATTTAAGGTGAGCATCAGCATTAACATTTCTAGTAACACCAAAAAGTGTCCAGTCCAGGGCCGAGCAGCACAGTCAGTAGCATGTCCTGTGGGCCTGCGGAAGGCCTGTGGCACCATCCGTGCCCCCATCCCATCTCGTGGGTTCTGGCATCCCCCCGCGGCCCTCTGCATTGTGCTGCTTCTGGATGCTGAGGGCCAGGTGGGGACTTGTTGCCAGGTGCTGGCAGCAGTTCCTACTCCTCTGTCCATGCCTTTGTGCAGGAGGTGAGAGCATGGAAAGCTCTGCGCAGAGCTTTCAGTGTCCTCCTGAAGATGGAGGGCCGTTTGTGCCGAGCCCGGGCTGGCTGGTCTAAGCCTGCATCTGCCCAAGGGCCTGGAGGAGGGGAAGGACATCTCTCATCCTCACATGGTGCTGGGGACATGGTGGCAGTCACTGCGTCCCTTCCTGCCTGCCAGTTTGGTCCTTGGACCAGCTGTCCTGGCATCATGCTGCTGCTCCTGATGTGGGGCAGAGGTACCTTCCGTGCCAGGCTGTCAGTCTGCAAGTGAAGGCTATGGGAAAGGTCGTTTGTGAGCAGTGGGGTAGCACTTTCCCCTGCCCAGCAGGGTGGCTCCCAGGCACTCACACCTCTTAGCTCCCCTGTCATCCTGCTGTGCTTACCCATCACTGTGTAGGGACACACTAGGGCCCCTTAAGCCCAGCTGTGCTGGCATCATCCTGCCTCTTCTGATGCGGGACAGTGATACCATGCATGCCAGGCTGTCGGTCTGCAAGAGGAGGCAATGGGAAAGGTTGTTTGTGAGCAGTGTGGTAGCTCTTTCCCCTGCCCTCCAGCGTGGCTCCCAGGAACCCGCCCCCCTGAGCTCCAGTGTCATCCCGCTCCCAGAGCACCCATGCTTACCCATCACTGTGTAGGGACACGCTAAGGGCCCTCGTCCCAGCTGTGCTGGCATCATCCAGCCTCTTCTGATGCGGGACAGTGATAGCATAAATGCCAGGCTGTCAGTCTGCAAGAGGAGGCAATGAGAAAGGTTGTTTGTGAGCAGCGTGGCGGAAGTTTCCATTGCCTCCAGCGTGATGCCAAGGAGCCCGCACCCCTGAGCTCCAATGTTACCCTCTCCCAGAGCAGCCATGCTTAATGCTTACCTATCCCTGTGTCTCTGTGTCCCTTCCTGCACCTCCTGGCTGCCCGTTTGGCCCTGGGTCCAGCTGTCCCGCATCACGGGGCAGCAGCAGGGCAGTGGTACCATCCGTGCCAGGCTGGTGGTCTGCAAGAGAAGGCAAGAAGCGGCTGCATATGAGGAGTGTGGTGCCTTTGTCCCTGGCACCCCAGGCTGGAAGAGCTCCTGCAGCTGGGCTTCCTTGGCTCCCACAAAACTGCACCCCCCTACTTTTCCCACCACACTATCACCCTTTGCCCACAGCACCAGTGGCCACCCATCCCTTGTCCCTTCCCACACCTCCTGCATGCCTGTCATTTGGCCTCCCAGGCTCCCTACCTGTGTGGGGTTGTCTGAGGGTGCCCTGTGAAGGAGGCAACAGTGGGAACTGCTCCCCAGGAAAGGTTGGAGTGCCAGGTCTGGCGCTGCCCTGCAGGGACTTAATTGTGCTCCGGCCTGTGGTAAACCTGGCGGTGCCCCCTCTGCCACCGGCTCAGCAGCCTTGTGTCAGGCCATAAGGGGCTATTGGCTTCCGTCTCCGTGGGCATCTTCAGCATCTTGTGCCTCAGAGCTTTTGCAGACGCTCAGGGTAGGATGCTGCCTCTGAGAGGCGCTCCTCTGGGAGTGCAGATGGCACTTGTTACATACATAGTGTCAGCTCCTGGACGCTGCAGGCTCGGGGCCCGGTGGTGCTGTCTCCAGGGACAGGTCGTCCCTGGAGGCAGCAGGTCCTAGTCATCTGTCTGTGGCCTCGTGCAGGAGGTGAGAGCACGGAAAGCTCTGCGCAGAGCTTTCAGTGTCCTCCTGAAGATGGAGGGCCGTTTGTGCCGAGCCCGGGCTGGCTGGTCCGTGCCAGCATCTGCCATAGTGTCTGGAGGAGGTGAAGGAGACAGCTCATCCTCGTGCACTGCTGGGGACACGGCGGCTGTGCTGGCTTCTCGCTGTGGCTTTCCAGCCAAGGAGGACTCAGTGTCCTGAGGGGCTGCCAGTGCCAGGGCTTCTTGCTGCCGATCTTGAAGAGCTCTCTCCGGAAATGAAGCTGGTGACCCAGCCTGGGAGTGCCCCATGGTGAATGAGCTGGGCGACTCGTGGGTTCCAGAGGGTGGAATCAGCTCCTGGAAGAGCTCTGGGTACGAGGAGTTGATCCAGATAACAGTGATTTTGACGTCTAGGGCCAGCTCCATGTTGCTGTCCTCCTCGCATAGCTGCATGTGGGTCGAGGCCCCCAGCATGTTCTCACGTGGCACTTGCTTCTGGTCTGTGCCCTGTTTGTGTCTCTTGCTGTTGGGTTCCAGCTGCCCCAGCACCTCCTTGGTGGTGGTGGTGTCCTCTGTGTATGCCTGCTCCTGAGCTAGTGGGAGTGCCAAGAGCGTCTGCAGCTTGGTCAGGGATGGGGAAGATGATAGTACTGCATCTACCATAGTGTCTGGAGGAGGTGAAGGAGACAGCTCATCCTCGTGCGCTGCTGGGGACACGGCAGCTGTGCTGGCTTCTCCCTGTGGCTTTCCAGCCAAGGAGGACTCAGTGTCCTGAGAGGGCGCTGCTGTGCTTTCTGGTGTTTTGTTCTTGTCTTGCAGCAGTTCTTGCTGGACGATGCCCTCAGCCTGGCGCACAGTGATGCTGACAATGCCTGCAGCAGTCTCCATGATTCTGTCAGGAGACTCCGTGTCCTGAGGGGCTGCCAGTGCCAGGGCTTCTTGTTCCTGATCTTGAAGAGCTCCCTCCGGAAATGAAGCTGGTGACTCAGCCTGGGAGTGCCCCATGGTGAATGAGCTGGGCGACTCATGGGTTCCAGAGGGTGGAATCAGCTCCTGGAAGAGCTCTGGGTACGAGGAGTTGATCCAGATAACAGTGATTTTGATGTCTAGGGCCAGCTCCATGTTGCTGTCCTCCTCGCATAGCTGCATGTGGGTTGAGGCCCCCAGCATGTTCTCACGTGGCACTTGCTTCTGGTCTGTGCCCTGTTCCTGTCTCTTGCTGTTGGGTTCCAGCTGCCCCAGCACTTCCTTGTTGGTGGTGGTGTCCTCTGTGTATGCATGCTCCTGATCACCAAATGGTGGGAGTGCCAAGAGCGTCTGCAGCTGGGTCAGGGATGGGGAAGATGATAGTGGTGCAGGGGAGCAGAGCTGGAATGACTGAACCCAGGTAGCTTCATCCCTCATCTGGGTGGGCTTGAGCAGCCGCCGCTGGAGCTGGCTCTGCTGCAGGCCATGCCACTGCTGCCAGAAGGTGAGTCTTATGCTGAGCTGTGGCCGTCTGTGCCCAGTGCAGGCCAGGGCGCCTGTGTCCTGCTCCCTCCTAGGCCTGTTCACAATGGAGAGGACAGGGTAACGACTGGCAACAGCCTGATCCTGCGCCCGCTGCTGTGGCCTGCTGCTGACCAGGTAGCAGCGGATCCGCAGCACTGGTGCTCCCAGCTTTGCAGCTCGTCCCTGCTGCCCTGGCCCTGGGTCCCTCCCGGTGGACACTGTCATACAGCCCCGAGGTGCGCTGGCTTGAGGCAAGGAGAGAGCTGGGTGGTCCCTGCGTGGCTCCTCCTGCCTCTGTGCCACTGGCTGCTGGCTATGTCCCTGGATGCCTGGGCGAACCTTAGGTAGGACATCCTTCACCAGGTCGTGGAGCGCTACTTTTGTGTCCTCGTGGCAGGCTGTGCCTCTGTGTCTGTATGGGACCAGGCTCCGGTTGTTCCTCACCCTTGGTGCTGTGGCAGGCTCAGGGCGGGTGTCCCGCGGAGGTGGCACCGGCTGTCGGTAGGCGGTGGGTGCTGTGCCGCTAGCCCTTTCCCTGCAGGTTTGGCTGCTGGCAGATGATGCAGAGAGTGGTGGCAGAGGTGGCAGCTGGCCATAAGGGCCAGCCTGCGGCCGTGCCGGAGCCCCGGGTGTGTCCCGGGGTGCCGCTGCCTGGCTTGGCAGCCAGGCTGTCGCACGGGTCACGCTGTCCCGCATCAGCGTGCTGTTTGCGATGGCGGGCAGTCGTACTGTCCGTGCCAGGCTGTCGGTCTGCAAGAGAAAGCAAGAAGCTTGGTGTGAGGAGTGTGGTTCCTTGGGTCCTGGCCCCAGGTGGAAGAGGTACTGTGGACCACATGTGCGGAATTCCCTGGGGCACTTGCAGCCCACTCTTTACTCCCAGTGTCCCCCTCAGTTCCCACCCATCCCTGTTCCCTTCCCGCACCCTCCTGCCTGCCCACCGTGCGGTCTTCTGGGGTCCATACCTGTGTGGGTTGTCTGACAGCGTCCTGTGAAGTCGAGCAGGGCAGCGGTGGGAGCCGGTCCCCATAGAAGACAGAGTTCCAGCTCTGGCTGCCCCGCTGGGGAGTGTGCACCAGCCCGGGGGAAACCTGCAGGCGGGTGCTGGAGGAGGCGGTGTGGGATGGAGGCAGCTGCCTTGGCAGAGCGGCCTCATCCCTCTCCTGCCTGTTCCTCCTGTGCCGCCGGCTCAGCAGCCTTGCGTCAGGCTGTGAGGGGGCGTTCGCTTTGCCTTTGCCTTCCATGGGCATCTTCAGCGTCTCGTGCCTACGAGCAACCCAGGGGAAGTGCTGCCTCGTGAGAGAGCTGCTCCTCTGGGAGTGCCACCCCAGGGAGCTGGGGCTCCTTAAATACCCTCCTGGGCACTGCATGCCAGTGGCCTGGCCACAGCCCTGCTTGTGACGTCACAATGGCCTCTGCAATTGGTGAGGACAGTCCGTGGCAGAGGCCTGGCTGAAGCCATGGGCCCTGCATCACAATGGGGGTCACCATGGAGATGCCTGCTCCCCCCATGCCCGTGTCCCAGCCTGCAGCCTCCTGTCCGTTTCTCTGTGTGCGCACCAGAAGGAATCACAGCCAGAGAATTACAGGGGAGATGGAAAAGAGCTCATTATCTCTTTCTGAGTCCAGCCATAAATTTTTCCCACTGGCTCTGATCATTAAGTCACAGGCATCTATTGGGCTGGTGGATTAGATGTGATGGAAAAGGGGGGAGACCTCTCCAATAAAGACTGCCTTTTGGGGTACATCTCAAAGCGTGCCTCAGCCTGCTGTAAAAGAATACCTTTCCTTGCAGCAAAATGGATCTCCACCCATGCTGTGCAACTGGGCTGTGTGCCACTGGACCTTGGAGGGCGGGGCGGGGGGGCGGCGAAGTCATTGTGGAGGTGATGAAGAGGAGGGAAGCTGAAGTAACGAGTCTTAAGGGTGCAAGATGACCACCCTTCTGACAATATGGCGCCTCCTCCTTCTCCTCCTCCCGCTGCTTCTTCGGCCATTAACGGAGTCCGGTCATTTCTGTCTTCTTGCACGGTGGGACCGGATGCCACTGCCCCAGCAGCTGATTTATCTCAGGACCTGTCAGATTCTGTTAAGGTGGCTGTAAATTCAAACACAGCTCCAATTAAGTTGGCTGTTTTAAAGACTAGAAGTGAAATGACCAAAGCTGATCCAGGAGCTAATGGAGGAGAAGAGCAGGAGACTGATCCTGGTGAGGGACCCTCTACTAGAAAAGATCCTGCTGAGGAGGAAGAGAAGATTTGTTTTAAAGATCTAGCTGACTTAGAGCATAACAGGATAGAGATGCAGCTAGGACAGGAGCTGGCAGAGGTGATTCTCAGCTTAAAGAGATCCTTGAGAAAATGTCAGCAGGATTATTAGGACAACAAGTTGAGGAAGAAGAGGATGACATTTCCGAGTTTTCCTGTCCAAGGGAAGAATTACGAAATGTCCATAAAGATTTCACCAGGGCAGATAAGGAGCCAGTTCTAGTTTGGCTTAGTAGTTGTTATGATACAGGTGCTGCAGCTCTAACTGTTGGAGACAAGTCAGCAGCTCAGTTAGGAACTCTCTTGAGGGATAATGGAATAGATAGACATCTAGGCAAGGTTCTCGGTAAGGTTAATATGTGGATATGCCTTTTAATGGCGGTTGCCCTGAGATACCCTTCCCGAGATGATCTTCCATGGAATCCTAAACCCTGGACTACCATAGATGAGGGAATTAAGCACTTGAGAGAATTTGCTGTTAGAGAGATACTCTTTGGTGAACATGAAACTCTGAATCCTGATGAAATTCCTGTGGGTATTGGTCTTGCTAAAACGATCATCGAACTTGCTCCTTCTAATTATGCAAACATTCTGGCAAGCAGAATTATGTCAAGAAGTTATGGTGGAGCTTCTCCTATGGTTGGCCAATTCACTGATCAAATGAGACAATTGGAGTATAGCATGACACATGTTTCTTTGGTTTCAGCCATTGAAACTCTGTCTGGAAAAATTGAGAGTTGCATGAAGGATCTGAAAGATTCCATATACCAATTGGCACAAAAAGATAATTCTAATTCTTCCTCCAGGTGGATACAAGTTTCATCTGTGAGGAACACCCGTCCTCCAAGGAGGTCATTCCAAAACAGATCAAATCAAAACCAAAACAGACCACCAAGGCAGTCACATAGGACTATTTGGATAACTCTGTGTGATCAGTTTGTTGAGAACATGAACCAGTGGGATGGCCAACCAACTTCTAATCTTTCCAGGAGACTAAGGGAATTGCAAAGTGGCAGAACCCGAGGTAGCAATACCAGAAGGGTAGCTGTTACTTCCGCAGTTCCCCAGAACAACTCTAGTAGCTCCAACAGTGGCTCCAGCTATAACACTGCACACTGTGCGCAATGCACATGTGGGCATGTTCCCCATAACTAGGGGTGCCCTGCCTCCCACCAGGGGGAGGAGAGGGATTACAGAGATAACAGAATCTATTGGGATGTGTACATCCAGTGGCCTGGCACTTCACAATTTTGGAAGTACAGGGCCTTGGTTGACACAGGAGCTCAGTGCACCATAATGCCATCAAATTATCAGGGATCAGAGTCTATAACTATTCTGGGAGTCACTGGTGGATCTCAAGAGTTAAGTAAGGTGGAGGTTAACATAAGTTTAACTGGTAAACAATGGAGGAAGCACACAGTTGTGACCGGACCTGACGCACCTTGTATTTTGGGAATTGATTTTCTGAGAGAAGGGCGTTTCAAAGACCCTAGAGGTTACAAATGGGCTTTTGGAGTAGCTTCAGTAGAAATTGATGGACAAAAATTAAAGCTGTCTGCTAGACCTGAGCTTTCTGATGAATCTGCAGTTGTGGGACAACATAAGATACAGGACATTAAATTGCCGGTTGCTTCTCAGGCTGTGCATCACAGACAATACAGAACCAACTGTGACTCTTTGTTGCCCATTCAGAATCTGATTCGTCAGTTGGAGAGTCAGAACATCGTCAGCAAAACTCATTCACCTTTCAACAGTCCAATGTGGCCTGTGCAGAAGCAGAATGGAGACTGGCGTCTGACGGTCGACTACCGAGCCCTGAATGAAATAACACCACCTATGAGTGCAGCAGTACCAGACATGATGGAGCTACAGTATGAGCTGGAATCCAAAGAGGCCAAATGGTATGCTACCATAGACTTTGCTAATGCATTTTTCTCTATTCCCATAGCAGAGGAATGCAGGCCTCAGTTTGCTTTCACCTGGAGAGGAATCCAGTACACTTTCAACAGATTGCCAATGGGCTGGATCCACAGCTCAAGCATCTGTCATGCAGTGATCCACGATGCTCTGGAGGAAGGTGGTGCTCCAGAACACATCCAGTTCATCGATGATATCATCCTCTGGGGTAAAACTGCAGAGGAAGTCTTCAAGAAAGGTAACAAAATCATTGACATTCTTCTGGATGCAGGTTTTGCCATCAAGCGAGACAAGGTGAAAGGACCTACCACAGAAATTCAGTTTCTGGGAGTGCGGTGGCAGGATGGACGCCGACACATTCCAGTGGATGTGGTAAATAGAGTCTCTACCATGGCAAGTCCCACAAACAAGCAAGAGACCCTACGTTTCTTGGGGATAGTGGGATTTTGGAGACTGCACATTCCTGGATACAGTCAGATTGTGAAACCTCTGTATGATGTGACTCGAAAGAGAAACCATTTTCACTGGGGACCTGAACAACAAGCAGCCTTTGACCAGATAAAGCAAGAAGTAGTTCAGGCAATGGGTCTGGGACCTGTCCGAGATGGTCCAGACATTAAGAACATTTTGTACACGGCTGCAAGTGACAATGGTCCAACCTGGTGCCTGTGGCAAAAAGCTCCAGGTGAGACACGTGGACGACCTCTTGGTTTCTGGAGTCGAGGTTACAGAGGTTCAGAGGCTAATTATACTCCAACAGAGAAAGAAATTTTAGCTGCCTATGAAGGAGTAAAAGCATCTTCTGAAGTGATTGGAACTGAATCACAACTTCTCTTAGCTCCCAGATTACCAGTTTTGAATTGGATGTTCAAAGGCAAAGGATCCACACCACATCATGCCACAGACTCAACATGGTCCAAGTGGATGGTTCTGATAACACAGAGAGCTCGAATGGGAGATCTTGAAAGACCTGGTCTAGTGGAGGTGATCTCAAGTTGGCCTGAAGGTACCAACTGTGCCAAACCTCCAGAGGAGAAAGTAACTCGTGCTGAGGAAGCTCCTCCTTACAATGACCTTTCTGATGATGAAAAGAAATATGCTTTGTTCACAGACGGTTCCTGTCGTCTTGTTGGAAACAAGCGAAGGTGGAAGGCTGCAGTGTGGAGTCCAACACGCCAACTTGCAGTGGCGAAGGATGGAGAAGGAGAATCCAGTCAGTTCGCAGAGGTAAAAGCTGTCCAGCTAGCTCTCGACGTAGCTGAACGTGAGAGATGGCCAAAGCTGTATCTCTACACTGACTCATGGATGGTAGCCAATGCTCTCTGGGGTTGGCTAAAGAACTGGAAGAAGAGTGGTTGGCAGAGGAAAGGAAAACCCATTTGGGCAGCCAACCTGTGGCAGGACATTGCTGATCGAATCGAGAGAATTCCAGTGAAAGTGAGGCACATCGATGCTCACATTCCTAAGAGCAAAGCTACTGAGGAACAGCAACACAACCATCAGGCAGATCTAGCTGCAAGAGTTTCTCAAGTAGACATGGACTCTAATCTTGATCTCGACTGGAAACACCGAGGTGAGATATTCTTAGCTCGGTGGGCTCATGATTCGTCAGGACATCAAGGCAGAGATGCAACATACCAATGGGCTCGTGACAGATCCATAAACATCTCCATGGATGCTATCACACAAGTCATCCATGACTGTGACATTTGTGCTGTTATTAAGCAGGCAAAACAACTTAAGCCCTTGTGGTATGGTGACAGATGGTCCAAGTACAAGTATGGTGAAGCTTGGCAGATTGACTACATCACTGTACCACGTTCTCGTTCTGGTAAGCAGTACGTGCTTACTATGGTAGAGGCAAACACTGGATGGTTGGAAACTTATCCAGTTCCACATGCAACTGCACACAACACCATTCTCGGTCTGGTGAGACAGATCCTGTGGAGACACGGAACTCCAGAGAGGATTGAGTCAGACAACGGAACTCATTTCAAGAACAACCTTGTAAAGAACTGGGCAAAAGAGCACGGTATTGAGTGGATATTCCACATTCCCTACTATGCACCAGCTTCAGGGAAGATTGAACGCTACAACGGTTTGTTGAAGACCACTCTTAAAGCCATGGGGATGGATCTTTGAAAAACTGGGAAAAACATTTAGCACAAGCAACCTGGCTGGTAAATAGTAGAGGTTCAGTGAACCGAGCTGGACCTGCACATTCAGATCTGCTTCAGAAAGTAGAAGGTGATAGAGTTCCTGTTGTTAGAGAAAAGAATCTGTTAGGTAAAACTGTTTGGGTATTTTCACCCTCAGGAGAGGCTAAACCTGTCCGAGGGGTGGTTTCAGCTGAAGGTCCGGGTCACACTTATTGGGTAATGCAAGAGAATGGTGAAATTCAGTGTATTCCACAAAGAAATTTAACTTTAGCTGAAAGAGGTTAATTTCAAACTGCTGTACAGCTACACCGCATCCAAAGGAAGGATCAATGAGGAATCTACAGTGCACGAACCCTGAGAACCCTGAGAACCTTGAGAGCCCTGAGTCAACTAGGAGACCCTGAGAATCCCTGTTTCCCTTTTTCTTCGCTTCGTCAGCGAAGAAATAAACTGTTTTCCGTTATTCTCATTTTCTGATTTTCTTGGACTTTTGAATCATCTACATCTGAGCATAGCCAGAATGGACTATGAACTTTACTCATGAACTGTAAATATTGTTTTGGATTGGATGGACAGTATGAACAGCCAATGAAATTGTTTAGAAGGGGTGGACTGTGACCGTTTGAGGTTGTGACTTTAAGAAAAGGGACACCATGACCGAATGTTTTATAAACAAGGGACCGATCTAAACTAATTTCATTGGTGGATCGGTAGAAAGCAACTTTAAACTCTGAGTTCAGCAGAGACTAGTGTCAGTCTAGTCTTGCACTTTCTCCTTTCGCAGCTTGCGGCTTCTGGGCTTTCAGCCAGACTGACCTTGAGCAGAGAAGGCCTCTACTAACATATAACTGCTTTTAACTAACAATTGCTCTTTTTTCTCTCTTTCTAACCCTCTTTGGGTGAAAAGGGGAGAGAAGGGGGTACAGGGGGAAACCCTTCCTCCTGGCAGGGGAAGGGAATCTCATTCCTGTGTTACTTTGTTGTATATTTCTGTCTATATTGTAAATACTGTAAATTGTGTATATATTCCCCTGCATTTCCTAAACTGCTTTGTAAATACAGCACACAATCCTTTGCTAATCCGGCTGTGGTTTTCTTTCATTTTTTTTCCCCTTTACTTACTTTACTTACTGATTTGTGTATATAGTGTATGTAGTTTCCTCTGTGCCTTTATACCTTCTGTTTATTTTTGTAAACAGTACTGCCATTTAACATCCAATTATTTTACTCCTTTGGGGTAAAATACCTTTCTGTCCCCCACTTTGTAGCTCAAACCAGGACAATCATTTTCATGACTGATACTTTGTATCTGCCAGAGAGGGCAAGAGAGAAAGTGTCAGGGAAGAGGAGGGCAGGTGCCATGGGAGCCCACTGGGGGAGAGTGGGCAAGGGCCATCACACAGCATGGGGGAACCTACACCCAAGGGAAGGATGAGGGTGTGGATTTTGCCCCAGGAATTCCACTGCCCCCAGGGCATGGTACTGCCAGTGTCACTGTTTGATGTTCATAAAGGTTACAATTTTCCTTACTTCTTGTCTCTGCTGCATCCTGCAGGCCATGAGAGCTGCTCAGCTGCTGCTGATGGCACACCTGGATCAGATCACAGAATCACAGAATGCAATCTAAATCTACCCTTCTCTTCTTTCAAACCATTACCTCTTGTCCTACTGCTATGTGCACTTGTAAACAGTCCCCTTTCAGATACTGGAATGTCTCCCTGCAGAATTCTTTTCTCCACATTGACCAGCTGTACCACCAGCATTCCTTGCCAGGTTCTTCTGCACCCCAGCCTACACTCTGGTGGTAAAAGAAGCAGAAAAGGCCTTGATTCTGTGTAAGTACTGATCAGCAGAAATGAAAACATCCCTGAATTATCAGTACTGGTTTGGTAATGGATGTAAAACAATAAATCACAGGAGTGGCTACAGTGAAATTAACTCTATCCCAGCCAATAAAGTATGCATGGGGAGACAATTATGCCTGTTAAACAGTTTCACAGGGTCTTTTCATGCAAAAAGACCATTTTCTGTCTGCCCCCTAAGTCAACTAGAAGGGATTTGGCCATGATAAGATTATCAGCAGTGAACCTGAGCTTGTATCTCTTCTGAACTACCTAGATATATTTAAACCAGTTCACATGCAGTCTGCAGGGTAATGTATTTACCAATAAGATGATATGGAGCAAGCTCCATGGGTTAGATTGCAGAGACAGACACTTTTTGCAGTTCTCAAGATGGTTTCAGATATTGCCTGTATTCAGCAAAGGTCCAGCCAGTTACAGAAGCCACAGAAGTGCTCTTGCACTGAGACCTGACTTGAATTTACTCTTAATTTTCTTACTTCAGTCTTTTGAGATACATACATATCTTTGGGAACAGTCCCTTCATACCTGGAATTTGGTATTAGAAAGAATCAAATGTGGTGGCTGCACTAGCCATCATAGTACTAGCTAGGACTGAAGATTATAGGAGTGGTTGTGCAAAGTATGTTTCTGGCCAACAAGCTGACCTGAAGGTCTCCTACATGGAGGGATGACACCAGGAAAACACCAGGTCCTCAACCTACAACGATTCGTAAGCAAAATACTGGAAAACAGCCAAGACAGACAAAGATTGCTAAGCCTGGGAATTACAAGGTGTAATAAGTATTCAGTGCAAGAGAGGGAGGGGAGTCAGACAATAAAAACATGCTGGAGGAGGAGCCCTAAATAAATATAAACAGATGGCAAAGTCATGACAAAGTTTGAAGAATAGAAGAGTGAAAGGAAATACCAAGAGCCTGGAAATGAAATAATGGTGCAGACAGAGTAATGGATAAATATTGCCTTCAGTAAAAAGTTAACCCATAGTGGGGAAATTTATCAATAATGCCACAGTGTGTTCAAAGTGATCTGCAGAAACATGGAGTTAAGAAATCTGTAATTATTCAGCCATTTGAGTGTCGCTTTGCCTCACCTCACCTCACTCCTTAGGTGTTCCTGAAGAACCTCCTGCAAACCCTTCCTCTGAGGTTGGGCCATGACAGCCTGTAAGATTGTTTCTTTCAAAGCATGACAAACAGAAAAACTCAGTAGCGTTTGAGAGTAAATCAAAGTCAGGTTTAGACAGCTTTGAACTCTGCATTTGTAGGTATGTTTGTCTATCAACAGCACTGGGAAGCTGATTAGGGCAGCCTTGTTGTAGACCTGCGAACTTGAGAAGGTGTTTTGAGAGTGTAGTACAGAAAAATGGTAAATATTTAGAATAAACCTTTATTTAGAATAAACCAAACCAGGTTGGAAGAGACCTTCAAGATCATCGCGTCCAACCCATCAACCAATCCAACCCACCCAAACAGCTAACCCATGGCACCAAGCACCCCATCAAGTCTCCTCCTGAACACCTCCAATGATGGCAACTCCACCACCTCCCTGGGCAGCCCATTCCAATGGGCAATCACTCTCTCTGTATAGAACTTCTTCCTAATATCCAACCTGAACCTCCCCTGGCGCAGCCTGAGACTGTGTCCTCTTGTTCTGGTACTGGCTGCCTGGGAGAAGAGACCATCATACGCCTGTCTATGCTGAAGGTTTTTCTTTATACCACTTTTATTCACATTCAAATGCAACCAGACAACTTTATTCTTGCAACATAGACCTCCTTGTCCTAAGTGGTGCAGGAAAGACCCTCTGTTGCCTTCCATTAAAACCGCCACAGATCTGGAAGACCTGCAAAGCTCTTAACTCTGCAGTAATGTTCCTTTTCAAGACTGCTTTTTTTTTGGGTCAGTTGTAACTAAGCTGTAGTGAAGCAGGTTTATGGGCTGTTTATCATTTTTCCCCTCTTTGCTATTGTTTTCTACATGGCTGCTAAACCCCAGGCAGCTACTAACTGTACTAACTGTACTGACCCCACCTGGAGTACTGCCTCCAGTTCTGGAGCCCCTATTACAAGAGGGATGTGGAGGTGCTGGAACGTGTCCAGAGAAGGGCCACGAGGATGAGCAGAGGACTGGAGCACCTCTCCTATGAGGACAGACTGAAGGAGTTGGGGCTGTTCAGTCTGGAGAAGAGAAGGCTCCAAGGTGACCTAATTGTGGCCTTCCACTATCTGAAGGGGGCCTACAGGAAGGCTGGAGAAGGACTTCTCAGGATCTCAGGTAGTGATAGGACTAGGGGGAATGGAATGAAGCTGGAGGTGGGGAGATTCAGGCTAGATGTGAGGAGGAAGTTCTTCCCCATGAGAGTGGTGAAGCCCTAGAATGGGTTGTCCAGGGAGGAGGTCGAGGCCCCGTCCCTGGAGGTGTTTAAGACCAGGCTGGATGTGGCTCTGGCCAGGCTGATGTAGTGTGGGGTGTCCCTGCCCATGGCAGGGGGGTTGGAACTAGATGATCCTTGTGGTCCCTTCCAACCCTGACTGATACTATGATACATGAACCTAAAGTTTTGGCCAGTGAGAAGGACAGGTAGAATGCATTTCTGCAGATATATTTTTTTTCCAGATAAATTGGGTTTTGCTGGGATAGAGTTAATTTTCTGCATAGAGGCTGGTGTGGGGCTCTGTTTTGGACCTGTGTTGATAACAGTGTTGCTAATCCAGGGAAGTAGTGAGCGAATTCCTTGTTTAGCTTTGCTTGGGTGCATGGCTTTTGCTTTACCTATCGAATGGCCTTGCTCTCAGCTTACCAGTTCTCTCACTTTTACCCTTCCAGTTTCTCCTCCATCCTACTGAAGGGGAGGAGTGAGCATGTGGCTGTGTGGGGGCTTAGTTGCTGGTCACAGTTAAACCCACTTCAAATTGTAAATGCAGTCTCAGGCTCTGTGTCACAAACTCTGGGCTGATGCTAAAGCTCCATCCTCGTTCTGGTCAGCCACAATGTGAATGTTTGTGCTGCCTCTCCTGTTCCCTCAGCTGAATTCCTTTGCTTTTAAAGATCCCCACTGCTGTCTCCTATTAAGAGAAAGAGACATCAGTGATGTGCATGAAGCAACAGAAAACAAAACAACAGAAGGAATGGCAAGATTGGGCAGTATCCTTATCTATGCTTGGGAGTTTATGCACCTACAGTTCCACACCTCCTTAGGAAAGAACACTGCCACAATCTCAGTCATGTTGCTATTATTGAATAGCCATTAATGATGCATTTTCACTAATAGGAAGTGCTAGAAACAGAATTAAGCCACTCAAGGAAGAAAAGCTACAGTTCTGTTAGTCTAGTTATGGTTGGTTTCTGTTTGGCCTCTTCTGCATTTGGTATAAAAGCTCTACAGCTGTTTCTTAAAGGACAAGGCACAGGAGATGTGGTGGATGTGGGGCATTGGTGGAAATGGGGTATTGGCTACATGAGGCTTCCTTCATTTTGAGGGACTTAGAATGCTAGGTTTTTTTTTTAAGTTTTATGTTTTTAAGGCTAAGGAAAATGAAGCAGAGCCTGAGTCATTCTGTCTTTTCAATAGAGGCAGAATTAGCAGGAGATGTGAAGTTCCCAAGTTCCCATCGTGATTATTCACTTTCCTGATTATAATCAGTTTTGTTTCTGAGATGAAGAAGACAGCTTTTATAATAGACTGTCACTGGAGTGATGCAGCACAGTCTAAGATCAACAGTCCTACTAGGAAAGAGATGCGAACCAGGGTTTTCACAGACGCCTTTACTTGCACGTAGACAGTATTTGAGTACAAGAAGACAAATGGTTATGAGCCACTCAGACTGATAGCAAAAAGTGCCAGAGTGCCTGCCAGGATCCACAGTAACATTTGAGGATGACTTTTTGCAGCAGGCTAGGGGCTTTGTTAGGTAGGTGTATGAGACTTGTTTCCCGGTATTAACTGAAACTTTAAGCCATGTCATTCACTGCAGCACTTGATTGCCATGAAGAGACTGGAGGTTTTAAAAACCCACCCAGATGCATTCCTGCGTGGAATACCCTAAGTGATCCTGCTTTGGCAGTGGGGTTGGACTTATCTTTTGAAGTCCCTTCCAACCTCTAATGTACTGTGAAGAAGATTAAAAACCACAAAGAGGGTGAAGATATGAAGAGACTAAGTAGGCTGTGATTGTTTAGCCTAGAGAAGGCTCAGGTTGTGTTTAGCAATGTCTATAAATAAGTGTTGATGGAAGTAAGAAGAAGGAATGAGATTCTTCTCAGTGTCCAGTGACAGAACAAGAGGCAATAGGCACAAGCTGAAGTAGCAGGAAATTCCATTAAACCTGAGAAAAATGGGGTTTTTTTTGCATTGATGGTGATCAAACACCAGGATAAGTTTGCCGTGAAGGATGTGGCGTCTTCGTTCTTGGAAGTACTGAAGGCGCATTTCATATCCTGAGCAACACACACTATCTGATCCCGCTCCAGCAGTCCTACATGATCCACCAGACGGTGCCCTGCACGCCCTGCTCCTCTGCCCGCATCTGCGGCCGCCCGCGGCACCGCTCCCGCCCGCGCTGCCCATTGGCCCGGGCGCGTCACGTGGCCGTGTCATGCCGCCCGGGCGGGCCGGGACGCCGAGGCTGCTGCGGATGCATTGGCTGTGCCCGGGCAGCGTGCGGCTCGGCTCGGCTCGGCTCGGCGTCGGGGGTGCGCGGCCGGTAGCGCTGTGCGGTCAGGTAGGAGGGCGCGACGGGCAGCCGTTCCCCGCCGTCGGCGGCCGATGCCCGTCGGCTTTCTCCGTGCCGGCTGCCCCTTAGCGCAGCTCCGTCTCCAGGGCGGCAGGGCCAGGGCGTTCGTGAGGGGCTGCGGCTTTCCCCCGTGTTGAAGCGGCGCTCCGCAGGCTGGCAGCGCGACCGGGGACGCGGACAAACGTGCCCGGTGCGGGTAAGCGCCGCGAGGGGACGACGCTGCTGCGGGGCTGAGCGAGCGGAAGGCGGGAGGGTCGGGTCTGCCATGCCCTGCCCGCTGCGGGCTGCTCCTCTCAGCCGTAGCGCCTTTGTGGCGGGTGGCGGCTGGCGCTGGGCGGGGCGGGCCGGCAGGAGGCTGCTCTCGGTGGGTCCGGGGCGCGCGGTGCGCTGCCGCTGCCCCGGGTGCCGCCGGTTGAGGCTGCGCTGACGGCCGGCAGCGTGCTTTCGAAACCGACACCTGCCGGCTTCTGCGAGCCTCCGGGGCTGAAGTACTTGTCCAATTTTAATTTCATTTAAAAGAAATTTCAAGAAGCCCGAGGCGGCGGCGGCGGCGGCGGTCCTTGCGTGATGTGGGAAACAGCCTCCGCAGAAAGCTTGTGTCACCTGTGGGAATTTGTAAGGGAGTGACTCCTGCGACGCTGTGAAGGCTGAGCATGCAAAGGTAAAAGGAGCTGGGAAGCACAGAGCTTGTTTGGTATACGTGGGAGTTATTTTCTTCTCCCCCCCCCCCCCCAAATTGTTTGTTGTGTTCTCCACAAATTGCCAAGGATTCGAATTAGCTGAAAATTTTTACTTAAATTTCCCCCCCGAAAATAACAACAACAAAAAAAACCAAAACCAACCAACCAAAGCAAACACAAACCTGTAAAAAGGCTGGATAGCTTTGGGGTGGTTTTTATTGTGGTGTTTGTTTGTTTATTCCATCTTTCAACAGGAGGTGCTGAACGTCTCTCTTCCATGCAGTTTTAGATTGCTTGTGCTCTTCCCTAATCTTCTGCCAGTTCTCATGCTCTTCCCCCCCCCATCCCTCCTTCCTTTCTCACTTGATAGTCGTTCTCAGCAGTCTCTTCCTGTGGTCAGCAGACTGTTGATAGTGAGGGGTGTGGTAGGCAGTTCAGGTCCGTTCTCCTGAGCTGCCTGCGCTTCTTTTTGCTGTAGTCAGTCACCTCAATGAGAAGCTGGCAAATCTTCCCTTTGAACAGTGTTCTCTGACGTTTTCCTTGCTCATCCTGGTTTATCTACCTAACCCAGCACTTCGTGTTGAATGGTGACTGGAAATGCAGGCACCCCATTAGTGTGCTGCTTCTCCTGTGGTAGGTGTAAGCTGCTAGAGGGATGAGACAGCAGAGACAACAGTGTCTTACCCTGGCTCAGCAAGGCTGGTTTGTTTATGAGACACTTGTAATTCCTAGCCTACTCTCCTCATTGGAGTTGCTCCCTCCAGTCCTTTTATTCTCATTTGAGCTCTCCAGGGGCTGTATACAGAGGGGTAGGGGTTTGCCAAACTGCTGTGCAAATGAAGAGATGTTTTGGTTTCAACTTGGAGGTAATCAGGTAATAGAGAGAAATACTGCTTGTTTTTTCTTGTTCATTTGCAGTTTCCTTTTTTATGTTCCTAGTTGGAGAGTGAAGATGACTTTTTGCCAGGGCTAAATCTGTGAAAAGATGCCAGGGGAAATGCAATTGTCCATGGATGCAGAAATGCATAAAATAAACCCAGCCATTGCAAAAGAATTGTGGTGGTTTTGGTTGGGGTTTTTTTTTTGGAGGAGAAACCCTGTCCAGAATAGTAAAAATTGGACAAAAATAATTTACTTCCTCTTCTTTTCCTGGCTGTCCACATATGCTTTGGGGTGGAAGAGTTTGTAAGGTGAAGCACAGATGATGCTTTGTAGCTTGTTCAACAGTTTAAGTTGGATTTCCAGTCTGAACTGACAGTATGAGCCAACTACCTGAAGGAGGGTTGTGGACAAGCAGAGGTTGCTCTCTTCTCCCAGGCAGCCAGTACCAGAACAAGAGGACACAGTCTCAGGCTGTGCCAGGGGAGGTTCAGGGTGGAGGTCAGGAGGAAGTTTTACACAGAGAGAGTGATTGCCCATTGGAATGGGCTGCCCAGGGAGGTGGTGGAGTCACCATCGCTGGAGGTGTTCAGGAGGAGACTTGACAGGGTGCTTGGTTGCATGGTTTAGTTGGTTGGGTGGTGTTGGATGATAGGTTGGACACGATGATCTTGAAGGTCTCTTCCAATCTGGTCTGGTCTGGTCTGGTCTCGTCTTCTCTTCTCTGTTCTCTTCTCTTCTCTGTTCTCTTCTCTTCTCTGTTCTCTTCTCTTCTCTGTTCTCTTCTCTTCTCTGTTCTCTTCTCTTCTCTGTTCTCTTCTCTTCTCTTCTCTTCTCTTCTCTTCTCTTCTCTTCTCTTCTCTTCTCTTCTCTTCTCTTCTCTTCTCTTCTCTTCTCTTCTCTTCTCTTCTCTTCTCTTCTCTTCTCTTCTCTTCTCTTCTCTTCTCTTCTCTTCTCTTCTCTTCTCTGTTCTCTTCTCTTCTCTGTTCTCTTCTCTTCTCTTCTCTTCTCTGTTCTCTTCTCTTCTCTTCTCTTCTCCTCTTCTCCTCCTCTCCTCCTCTCCTCCTCTCCTCCTCTCCTCCTCTCCTCCTCTCCTCCTCTCCTCCTCTCCTCCTCTCCTCCTCTCCTCCTCTCCTCCTCTCCTCCTCTCCTCCTCTCCTCCTCTCCTCCTCTCCTCCTCTCCTCCTCTCCTCCTCTCCTCCTCTCCTCCTCTCCTCCTCTCCTCCTCTCCTCCTCTCCTCCTCTCCTCCTCTCCTCCTCTCCTCCTCTCCTCCTCTCCTCCTCTCCTCCTCTCCTCCTCTCCTCCTCTCCTCCTCTCCTCCTCTCCTCCTCTCCTCCTCTCCTCCTCTCCTCCTCTCCTCCTCTCCTCCTCTCCTCCTCTCCTCCTCTCCTCCTCTCCTCCTCTCCTCCTCTCCTCCTCTCCTCCTCTCCTCCTCTCCTCCTCTCCTCCTCTCCTCCTCTCCTCCTCTCCTCCTCTCCTCCTCTCCTCCTCTCCTCCTCTCTTCATCTGGCAAAATTTTAGTACAAATAAATGCAGACTTTTTCCTGCATAGTCACTGCAGTGTGCCTTTGTGGTCCTGTTTTAACGATATTTTCTTGGTCTGTGGTTACTTGTTTATAGCTCAGAGACCTAGCAGGGATTAAGAATAAGATGATGTGTACTGTTGCCTGATTTACCTTTATAGCCTAGTGTAGCACAGAGGCATAGCAGGGATTAAGAGCAGGAACATGTGTGCTGTTTGATTTACCTGAAATTTGTAATTGAGGCACTATAATAAAGTGTTTCCTTCTTCAGCACTGCTGGAGGGAAGAGTTAGACCTAAAGATAGGGGAAAACCCCCCCCCCAAAAAAAAAACAACAAATAAACATGTTCTGTTTTGAAGAATCCCAAACCTCTTTGACTTTTACTAAAACTGCTCCATTGCAGTGACTGAAATTCTCACTGAACTGGATTAAGACAAAATTTCAGCATGCTGTTGTAGCCTAACTACCAAAGTACAGAAAACATTTGGCATTCAGGTGTGGAAGCTTTAAGAAAAGAGGTAGGGTTTTATTTATTTTGTTAGTTCTTGAAGAAATGTAATACAAAACTAACTTTTCAGGTTGTAAATCTCAAGCATTGCTGAGAAGTGATGGCTTTACAGACCCTGTGTGGGTGAAAGTGTAAGATGAAGAGCTTTGCTCCATGGCACAATCCAACCACCGCTGAGATACTCAAGTGTGGGAGTAGCTCTGAATGAATGGTCTATCATATCTGTTTTTTTGATGTCTGCTGGCTTCAGTGTAGACTAGAAACAAAGCTCTTTCTGTGGAGAGAACCACTGGAAAAGTGAAGAGGTGTTATTAGAGGTGTGCTGCAGCCTGTGCTTCAGACCAGATGGACATTACAGGAAAATTAGAGTCATATTTTGTGATGGGAGAGAGGAAATGTACTCCTCGTCAGTCTCAGTGCTTTGATGGTTCTTCCACTGCTGCAAAGCCCAAACAGAACTATGAAGTGAGGTCTGATCACACTCATCTATTTTCTGGGCTGTGAAGATGCCCTTCATTTGAACCCAGGGACCAGCACATTGAGATGGTGCCCTGCAGGTTGGGTAAAGGTGGCCTGTGCAGCAGCAGCAGGCAGAGGTATCACAGGATCACTAAGGTTGGAAGAGACCTCGAGGATCATCCAGTCCAACCTGTCACCACAGACCTCATGACTAGACCATGGCACCAAGTGTCATGTCCAGTCTCCTCTTGAACACCTCCAGGGATGGTGACTCCACCACCTCCCTGAGCAGCACATTCCAATGACGAACGACTTGCTCGGTGAAGAACTTTCTCCTCACCTCCAGCCTGAACTTCCCCTGGCGCAGCTTGAGACTGTGTCCCCTTGTTCTGGTGCTGGTTGCTAGAGAGAAGAGACCAACCCCTTCCTGGCTACAACCACCTTTCAGGTAGTTGTAGAGAGCAATGAGGTCACCCCTGAGCCTCCTCTTCTCCAGGCTAAACAATCCAATGGGATGGCATTCAACAAGTCCAAGTGCCGAGTGCTGCACTTTGGCTACGGCAATCCCATGCAGAGCTACAGGCTGGGGTCAGAGTGGCTGGAGAGCTCCCAGACAGAGAGGGACCTGGGGGTGCTGATCGACAGCCACCTGAATATGAGCCAGCAGTGTGCCCAGGTGGCCAGGAGGGCCAATGGCATCCTGGCCTGCATTAGGAATAGTGTGGCCAGCAGGAGCAGGGAAGTCATTGTGCCCCTGTACTCTGCATTGGTTAGGCCACACCTTGAGTCCTGTGTCCAGTTCTGGGCCCCTCAGTTTAAGAAGGACATCGAAACACTTGAACGTGTGCAGAGAAGGGCAACAAGGCTGGGGAGAGGCCTTGAGCACAGCCCTATGAGGAGAGGCTGAGGGAGCTGGGATTGTTTAGCCTGGAGAAGAGGAGGCTCAGGGGTGACCTCATTGCCCTCTACAACTACCTGAAAGGTGGTTGTAGCCAGGAAGGGGTTGGTCTCTTCTCCCAGGCAACCAGCACCAGAACAAGGAGACACAGTCTCAAGCTGTGCCAGGGGAGGTTTAGACTCGAGGTGAGGAGGAAGTTCTTCACCGAGAGGGTCATTCGTCATTGGAATGTGCTGCCCAGGGAGGTGGTGGAGTCATTGACCCTGGAGGCGTTCAAGAGGGGATTGGACGTGGCACTTGGTGCCATGGTCTAGTCATGGGGTCTGTGTTGATAGGTTGGACTCAATGATCCTCGAGGTCCTTTCCAACCTAAGTGATACTGTGATAATCCCAGCTCCCTCAGCCTCTCCTCACAGGGCTGTGCTCAAGGCCTCTCCCCAGCCTTGTTGCCCTTCTCAGGACCCTTCAAATGTCTCATGAAAGGTTTCTTCAGGCACAGATAACTGACACGAAGGGAGCCCAGGTGATTTCATCCCTGTTGAGTTTCCCAGAAGCAATCACACAAGAGCAGTTCCTTCTCTTGGCCTTACCCCTGTTACAAGTGGTCAGTTTGGGTGTGTAGTTGTTCGAAATGCTGCTGGGTGCCTCTGATTTGTATTCAGTTGTTCTACACTGAGCACTATGCTTCCAGTGTTCCCTCACGACTTCGGGGTGAGCCAATTTGAATACATCTAGTCTGGTAACCCTATGCATAGGGTCACATGCATTGACATAAATTCTCTTCACAGTGAGATTGTTTTGCTTTCAAATTTAATATCACCTTTTAGTATATATATATATATATATATATATATATAAAAAGGATAATGATGTTTGTTCTGTCTCTACAATAGAGGTTGCCTTTTCAATTTTTTAAAATGGGTTCTTATGTGGCAACACAAATAGAGACACTTAAAAAACAACTCTTACAGCTAACCCATTTTCTGATGGAGCCATTCCAGTTGACCTGCTGTGGGCTGAGCAGTAGGAGTGTAGAGGGAGGGAAACTTTCCTTTCTCTCTGTTCCAAATAAGGCATCGGACTGACAGACTTCAGTGTTAACAAGGAATCCAGAGGCATCTCTGTCTCAGCACTGAGATTTCTGTGTTATTAAATGCCTCTTTTGATTATATTTATTAAAATAGTGGTTAAAAAAAGACTACTTTGCTAAGCCAGGAGAATCCAGGAAAATGGTGCAGCCCATGCAGAGCTACAGGCTGGGGTCAGAGTGGCTGGAGAGCAGCCAGGCAGAGAGGGACCTGGGGGTACTGGTTGATGGCAGGCTGAACATGAGCCTGCAGTGTGCCCAGGCAGCCAAGAGGGCCAATGGCATCCTGGCCTGCATCATGAACAGTGTGGCCAGCAGGAGCAGGGAGGTCATTCTCCCCCTCTACTCAGCACTGGTTAGGCCACACCTGGAGTCCTGTGTCCAGTTCTGGGCCCCTCAGTTTAGGAAGGAGGTTGACTTGCTGGAACGAGTCCAGAGAAGGGCAACAAAGTTGGTGAGGGGCTTGGAACACAGCCCTATGAGGAGAGGCTGAGGGAGCTGGGGTTGCTTAGCCTGGAGGAGACTCAGGGGTGACCTTATTGCTCTCTACAACTACCTGAAGGGAAGTTGTAGACAGGAGGATGTTGGTCTCTTATCCCAGGCAGCTGGTACAGAACAAGAGGACACAGTCTCAGGCTGTGCCAGGGGAGGTTTAGGCTGGAGGTTAGGAAGAAGTTCTATACAGAGAGAGTGATTGCCCATTGGAATGGGCTGCCTGGGGAGGTGGTGGAGTCACTGTCGTTGGAGGTGTTCAGGAGGAGACTTGATGGGGTGCTTGGTGCCATGGGTTAGTTGTTTAGGTGGGTTGGATTGGTTGATGGGTTGGATGTGATGATCTTGAAGGTCTCTTCCAACCTGGTTTGGTTTATTCTAAATAAAGGTTTATTCAAAACCAGAGGTGTTCAGGGCAAGCCAGTTGCAGACTTGCTTACCTCGCTATCAGATATGTCTCTTAAGGACTTTCTGTAACAAATTAGTCTGCGACCTCTGTGATCTTTATTGCAAGGTGAAAAGTTAAACATTTGTATTATGAAACAGGTTGGACTTGATGATCTTTGAGGTCTATTCCAACCTTATTGATTCAATGATAAAGGTTACAATTGGTGTCGCTGTAAGCAGTTGATGGAAAGGCAGTGTTCTTTTGGCAAGTGTGGAATGTGCTGGAGAAGAGAAGGCTCCCAGGTGACCTAATTGTGGCCTTCCAGTATCTGAAGGGGGGCCTACAGGGAAGGCTGGGGGAGGGACTTGTCAGGATCTCAGGTAGTGATAGGACTAGGGGGAATGGAATGAAGCTGGAGGTGGGGAGGAAGTTCTTCCCCATGAGAGTGGTGAAGCCCTGGAATGGGTTGTCCAGGGAGGTGGTTGAGGCCCCATCCCTGGAGGTGTTTAAGCCCAGGCTGGATGAGGCTCTGGCCAGCCTATTCTAGTGTGGGGTGTGTCCCTGCCCATGGCAGGGGGGTTGGAACTAGATGATCCTTGTGGTCCCTTCCAACCCTGACTGATACTATGATGGTACTTATATATACCATTGAAAAGGCTTGAGTTATCAAATTGGTTTGGCTTCAAAACTTGCACATCTAAAAGGAGATGGACTTTTGGTGAGGAGAGGAAAATGGGCTCAGCAATACTCAGAGCTCTCTTCTGACCGCAGTCTTGATGCATCTACAGCTGTGTTCATGACCCATGTCCAGAAACAGACTGAGCAGAGAGTCAGGTTGGGTATGTCTGGGAAAAGGCTGTTGAAAGGATTCCTCTTCAAAAAATGCTCAGAAAGGTAAACCTGTCATTTTCTCTGAGAAAAATGGAATTTATTTTTGCTTGAGAGAAAAGGCTTGGTCTGCTTTCTTCCATACCTGTGGTGACAGGTTGGACTTAATGATCCTCGAGGTCCCTTCCCACCTTGGCCATACTGTGATGCTGTGAACCCACAAGTTGTTTGGGTTGTTTCTGTGTAGAGATGCATTATTTGGATGCAAGGGTGAGTTCTTGTAATATATAGGGTTTTGCCATCCTGAACACCTAAATGAAGTGTTTGATGAACTCAGCTGAAGCTCAGCTCGGTATGTTGAAGCCAAGTGATGGATTGATTGTGTAATTCTACCCTAGCTGCAGGAAAGAAATGGAATTATGGCTATCATATCTTTATTTGTAGATGATGCAGTCTTAAGAGGTGGTATTTTTCTGGCTTTTGGTACTGGAGTTAAGCTTCTGTGTGTTTTGGGAGCAAGTCTGAGTAGCTGTATAATAACTGTTCCATGTCCCTTACTGTCAGTGCAAGACTAAAACTTGAGAGCTGTGCATAGCTTCTCTTGACACCATGTTGGGGTACAATTCATCTCTCTTCTCAGACAGGGCTTATAAGTGAGCTTATACAGTATTTATTCTGTCTATTTTTAGATCCACATAGTTGTCTGGGAACTCACAGTATAGAAAGATTTAATGTTTGTTTCCTCCTGATTTCCAGGCAGTCCCTCCTGGGGTAACTAGGTTGGACTCGATGATCCTCGAGGTCTCTTCCAACCTTAGTTACACTGTGATACTGTGATACTACTAAGTGGGCATACATCATTATTACCTTGAGGAAATACTTGGCAAGCTATTTCTGTCCTGCTAAAGTTTACATTAAAATCAAAACAACATTGCTTTTAAACCAAGTACATACAGTAGCAATACAAGTAGCATACAAATAGTGTATAATGCTATGGAGAGCTCCTGTAGTAGTAGTTTATTGTTGGAGTCTAGTTTACATTGCACAGCTATAAGGGTAATTAAATATGTATGTTATGTGATGTGTAATAGGGGGGTGTTTGCCACAGATGTCTGTCATCTCTCATCCTTACTTCCCAGGCTAAGCAGAGACAAAAAGCTTGGTGCCAGGGTTTAGTTGATTAGGTGGTGTTGGATGATAGGTTGGATATGATGATCTTGAAGGTCTCTCCCTCTCCTCCTCTCCCTCTCCTCCTCTCCCTCTCCTCCTCTCCCTCTCCTCCTCTCCCTCTCCTCCTCTCCCTCTCCTCCTCTCCCTCTCCTCCTCTCCCTCTCCTCCTCTCCCTCTCCTCCTCTCCCTCTCCTCCTCTCCCTCTCCTCCTCTCCCTCTCCTCCTCTCCCTCTCCTCCTCTCCCTCTCCTCCTCTCCCTCTCCTCCTCTCCCTCTCCTCCTCTCCCTCTCCTCCTCTCCCTCTCCTCCTCTCCCTCTCCTCCTCTCCCTCTCCTCCTCTCCCTCTCCTCCTCTCCCTCTCCTCCTCTCCCTCTCCTCCTCTCCCTCTCCTCCTCTCCCTCTCCTCCTCTCCCTCTCCTCCTCTCCCTCTCCTCCTCTCCCTCTCCTCCTCTCCCTCTCCTCCTCTCCCTCTCCTCCTCTCCCTCTCCTCCTCTCCCTCTCCTCCTCTCCCTCTCCTCCTCTCCCTCTCCTCCTCTCCCTCTCCTCCTCTCCCTCTCCTCCTCTCCCTCTCCTCCTCTCCCTCTCCTCCTCTCCCTCTCCTCCTCTCCCTCTCCTCCTCTCCCTCTCCTCCTCTCCCTCTCCTCCTCTCCCTCTCCTCCTCTCCCTCTCCTCCTCTCCCTAGCATTTTTTCCCTACCATTGTTACAAAGTCCCTTTGTGAGTAGTCCAGTGTCATTCTCACTATTTTGGTGCAGCAGCTCATGCAGATGATGCTGTTTGTGAGCATCCAACAGGACCAACTGCTGTTAACATTGGTGCTTTATTTACTCCCCAAGAAAAGTCCCAAGCATTAGGCACTCAAAGCTGGCATCTGTGATTGTGGTTGTGGGGTTTGTTTCTTTGTTTGTTTTGGTGTTTTATTTGTGTTGGTTTGTTTCCTTTGTGTATGTGTGTGTGGGGGGGTTGGTTTGGTTTTTTGGTGATTGTACAGGCAGGTTTTGGGTATATTTCTGTTTTTCTTGGTAAATGTCACTTTTTTTTGTGTGTGTATAGCTTGCTTTTCTCTCTTCTAATGCAGGTGGGAAGGTTGGCTATTCCCCTGAAAAGACCACACATTTGATTTCAGGCCCTGCCCCTACAGAACCTTGAGAATTTGCAAGAAGCAAGGAGCATCTGGTTAAGTATTCCCTGCAGATTTCTTTCTCATTGGTGCTTGGGAGTGTCACAGCTTGTTCAGAGCAACAGCTGTGTGGTAGGGTTGCAGAAAGATGGAGGGGGGTTTGTTCTACCTCTCAGATAATGCAGTGCAGAGTAAATAAAGCTTGTGCATGGTTGGGGTTTTTCATTGACTTTTTCCTCTGAATTCACCTCTTAGTCCTTGGAATGCAGTAAAAAGAGTCCAAGGGCATGAGATTGAATCCAAGTGCCGGGTTCTGCACATCGGCCACAACAACCCCATGCAGAGCTACAGGCTGGGGTCAGAGTGCCTGGAGAGCAGCCAGGCAGAGAGAGACCTGGGGGTGCTGGTTGATGGTAGGCTGAACATGAGCCTGCAGTGTGCCCCGGTGGCCAGGAGGGCCAATGGCATCCTGGCCTGCATTAAGAACAGTGTGGCCAGCAGGAGCAGGGAGGTCATTCTGCCCCTGTACACTGCACTGGTTAGGCCACACCTCGAGTCCTGTGTCCAGTTCTGGGCCCCTCAGTTTAGGATATTGACTTGCTGGAACGAGTCCAGAGAAGGGCAATGAAGTTGGTGAGGGGCTTGGAACACAGCCCTGTGAGGAGAGACTGAGGGAGCTGGGGCTGCTTAGCCTGGAGAGGAGGAGACTCAGGGGTGACCTTATTGCTCTCTACAACTACCTGAAGGGGGGTTGTAAACAGGCAGAGGTTGGTCTCTTCGCCCAGGCAGCCAGCACCAGAACAAGAGGACACAGTCTCAGGCTGCACCAGGGGAAGTTCAGGCTGGAGGTCAGGAGGAAGTTTTACACAGAGAGAGTGATTGCCTATTGGAATGGGCTGCCTGGGGAGGTGGTGGAGTCGCCGTCACTGGAGGTGTTCAGGAGGAGACTTGACAGGGTGCTTGGTGCCATGGGTTAGTTGATTAGGTGGTGTTGGGTGATAGGTTGGACACAATGATCTTGAAGGTCTCTTCCAATCTGGTTTATTCTATTCTATTCTATTCTAAAAAGAAATGTGGGGGTGGATGGTTCCCTTTCTCCCATGTTCAGAGTGTTGGTGTTGGGACTTGGGGGATGTGGGAGTAGCCTGAGTTGGTAACTGCTCTTAGCAGTACTGCTTAGCTGATGGAGGCTGTAGTGCTAGGGCTTCTCACAGTTTGAAATGCTGCTGTTTTGGGTTTTTTTCCTGCCTGGCTTTTGGGATCAGCTGCAGTTTGTAAGAGACCAACCTGCAGTTTGTAAGGGACCAGCAGTTTTCTCATTTATTCCCAAGTCTATAATGAATTTAGACTCTATGGCAGTAAGCAGAATGGAAGGATGTGGCAAATCAGTGTAGTTGTTGATGAAAAATTTGCCAAGCTGCTTGTGTCTACCATGTTGGTGGTTTGTTTTGCTTCAGAAGTGAGCAGTGCATTGACTGGTCCACGTGGATTTGTCCTTGTGCATGCAGGCTGGGTTCAGAGGTAGCTGTTGCTGGTTACACACAAGGCCAGTTTCAGATGTACACAAAGCCAGCTTTGCCTGTGTGGCCCCAGTTGTGTTGTAAGCCATGAAGTTGTGCTTCAGAGGTGATGTCTGTCCAGTTTTGCCTTTGCAGTGACTCATTTTGAGAGGTAAGTGGCTGTGAGCTTTATGCAATATATTGATGATGTCCAGATTGAAGCAAGTAGTCTAACTGCAGCAGTGTTTGAGTCCTTGCTGCTGCTGCAGTTCAAAAGTGTAGATTTTTGTGCATATAGCCCAACAGTCAAAAGTGGTTTGCTCAGGTATCACCAGTAGACAAGCTGGGACCTCTCAGACTTGCACACAGCTTACTAACAAGTTCTCATGAAGGCATAATTCAGCTCCAGGAGTTGCAGTTGTGCCCACGTGGAGAGTGTTTGTGTACATATTGACATCCTTCAACTACAGAGAGCTACCCAATGCTCCAGACAAAGGTTGTTGAGACTGACCTGCCTGAATTACCTGCCTGGCAGCACTGAACACAGCCCTGCTTCAGGGTTTGTGTGATTAAAGCAAAGCTTTCTGGTGCTCACTTACTTGCTCCTGCAAGAAGCAAGCCAGACTGAGGCTGGCAGTATCCATACACATCAAAGTCAAAAGAGGGGCTTTCATGTTTGTCTTAACTCCTGTGTTACCCCAAACCCCACTCTGCAGGGTCAGCTAGGAGGAGCTCCTTGTCATTCCTCAGAGCTGTGGGATGAATCACTCGTGTCCATATCTGGCAGAAAAAGCATTGAGTGCATCTCCTGAAGCCCTTCTCTGGCACCCTCAGCCCCTCCCTCCATGGCCTGCTGCAGCCTGGCAAATGCACCTGACAGGCAGCCAGCATGTCAGCTCATCCTGTTGTGCTTTTCCTCAGGAGATGCAAGGTCTTAATGTTTACAGCTTTCATTGTGCTGGTCCATGTTCCACCATGCTAAGCTGACTTTTAAAGTAGAATGAAAGGTTTGTTTTAGCATGTTTCAGGCTGAGGTTTTGGAGCTGTTGGTACAGACAAAACTTCAAAGTGAAGCTGGTTTGGGACAGTGCTTATGCTTAACTGTACTGGATGATTGAGAGAGATGTTCTCCAAAACATGTCCCACAAAGCTTGAGGCACAGGTTAGCCTGGGAGCTGGTGCCCCAGGTTTCAGTTGGCACCTCTTCCTCTAGGAGTGGCATTTCTGCAATGAAAGTGAGTCTAAAATATTTGTAGTCAGTGGTGAAACATTGGAGCTTCTAGTCCTGGCCTAAGACTAAACCAGGACAATTTCTTTGATTCCTAGAAGTTAGCTGTTCTCCCCATAAATCATAAATGGACACTAATGACTAAACTTGGAGAGAGATACAGAACCATAGAATGATTTGGGTTGGAAGGGACCTCCAAAGGCCATCTAGTCCAACCCCCCTGCAGTGAGCAGGGACATCCTCCACTAGATCAGGCTGCTCAGAGCCTTGTCCAGCCTAACCCTGAACATCCCCAGGGATGGGGCCTCAAGCACCTCCCTGTGCAACCCACTGCAGTGTTCCAGCACCCTCATGGTGAAAACCTTGTTCCTACTGTCCAATCCAAATCCACTTCTCTCTAACCCCAAACCATAGCCCCTGGTCCCATCACTACAGGCCTTCATGAACAGTCATAGTATCAGTATCATAGTATCAGTCAGGGTTGGAAGGGACCACAAGGATCATCTAGTTCCAACCCCCCTGCCATGGGCAGGGACACCCCACACTACATCAGGCTGGCCAGAGCCTCATCCAGCCTGGGCTTAAACACCTCCAGGGACAGGGCCCCAACCACCTCCCTGGACAACCCATTCCAGGGCTTCACCACTCTCATGGGGAAGAACTTCCTCCTCACATCCAGACTTCCTCCTCACATCCAGACTTCCTCCTCACATCCAGACTTCCTCCTCACATCCAGACTTCCTCCTCACATCCAGACTTCCTCCTCACATCCAGACTTCCTCCTCACATCCAGACTTCCTCCTCACATCCAGTCCCTCTCCAGCCCTCCTGCAGGTCTCCCTCAGGCACTGGAAGGCTGCTTCCAGGTCATTGTGGAAATTATCTCTGTAATAGGAGTGGTTTGGAAGCAAGCAATCAAACTCCTGGAAGAAGACAACTCCTGGTGGTCAGCATGAGTGTTCCTGCTTCAGTTTGCATAGAATCACAGAATGGTTTGGACAGAATGGGTTGTGTATGGCCCAGTTAATCCTGTCTGCCTGCACTCAAGGTGGAGGAATAAGACTGTTCCCATACTCTGTTGTGATACTTTCTGCCTGCAGATTCCTGTTCAGGTCTTTCTGTAACTCTAAAAGCAAGGAGGTGACAGCAAACATTGGGGATGCCATGTGAGAAGGCTATAAAAGAGAAAAACAACCCCTCAACAGGAGTGTGCTAATATTTACCAAGAGACCTGTCAGCAGTGAAACACTGAGGATGACAAAAAAAGGTAGTAGGAACTTTGTGCAGCACCGTGTACAAGCAGGGCACAGCCGCAAAATGAAACACTAACACTTCTAGGAGACATCTGACAGAGCTTAGATGGGAGCAAGCTAGGACAGGAATCCTGGGTTTTTCTCTGTGCCATTTGCTTCTCCCAGAGGCAGCAGTTACTTCAGTTGGTTCAAAACAAGGCAAATGCTGTCTAAAGCTTAATTAGATATTCTCTCTTAATTCCAGGAAATAAGGTTGCCTCCTCACTGGGAAAGCAAAGGAGAAACTTTAGTGTTAATACAGGTTAGATTGACCTCTGTCATGCCCTTAAATTGGTGGCAGTAGACAGAGGGAAACATTCTCAGCCATGAACTTGGTTGTTCATTGCAACCATCTGTTATTTGTTCCTCTTCCTACGTGCTTGAGGTTATTTATTCTTGCTGGGAGCTTTGAGTGGCTAAAGGAGGGTGAGGAGGCCACAGCAACCCCATGCAGAGCTACAGGCTGGCTCAGAGTGGCTGGAGAGCTGCCAAACAGGGAGGGACCTGGGGGTGCTGATTGACAGCCGCCTGAACATGAGCCAGCAGTGTGCCCAGGTGGCCAAGAGGGCCAATGGCATCCTGGCCTGCATTAGGAATAGTGTGGCCAGCAGGAGCAGGGAAGTCATTGTGCCCCTGTACTCTGCTTTGGTTAGGCCACACCTTGAGTCCTATGTCCAGTTCTGGGCCCCTCAGTTTAAGAAGGACATCGAGACACTTGAACGTGTCCAGAGAAGGGCAACAAGGCTGGGGAGAGGCCTTGAGCACAGCCCTGTGAGGAGAGGCTGAGGGAGCTGGGATTGTTTAGCCTGGAGAAGAGGAGGCTCAGGGGTGACCTCATTGCCCTCTACAACTACCTGAAAGGTGGTTGTAGCCAGGAGGGGGTTGGTCTCTTCTCCCAGGCAACCAGCACCAGAACAAGAGGACACAGTCTCAAGCTGTGCCAGGGGAGGTTTAGGCTGGAGGTGAGGAGAAAGTTCTTCACTGAGCGAGTCATTGGTCATTGGAATGTGCTGCCCAGGGAGGTGGTGGAGTCACTGTCCCTGGAGGTGTTCAAGAGGAGATTGGACGTGGCACTTGGTGCCATGGTCTAGTCATGAGGTCTGTGGTGACAGGTTGGACTCAATGATCCTCGAGGTCTCTTCCAACTGTGATACTGTGATAAGGTGAAGCTCTTTATCTTGGACTTGGTGATCTCCAAGGTCTCTTCCAACGTCAACAGTTCTATGATTATATGAAAAGGGTAGATGTGGCACTTCATGACATGATTTGGTGGGCATGCTGGTGTTGGAGCAGCAGTTGGGCTTGAAGGTTTAGAGGTCTTTTCCAGTCTGAACAATTCAGTGTTTCTGTGTTCTTGGCTGAAAAATGGAGTTGGTCACTTGTCTCCCTGTCCCCCTTCTCCCACTTGCTGTTGGCAATTTGCTTATTGTGAGAACTGGGCTGGTTTTGAGATTACAGAAAAATAGCTCCATTCCCTGGTTGAAAGGATCTAGCACTTGCCAGTCAGGTTTTGGTGTGTGTGCAAGGTTCTGAAGATTGTAGCTGAGTATGAAGTTTACTTTTGCAGGCATGCTTCAGTGCTCATTTGAAATGGTGCTGGGACATTCCTGCCAGCGTTTGCTCATGGTAAAACAGTTGCAGGAAGAACTTCTCTATGAATTTAAAATGCTGTTCATTTTTTCCTGGGTGAGTTGGTGCTCTGATTTTGTGCTCTGTATGGGTGGCCCTCCTAGCATTTGAACAGTGTGTTTTCCTTGCACAGCCTTAGTCATGTAATTGCCCTAAAGAAGGACTGAAGTTTCAGCTATTTTGAGTGATTTGGCTATTTAGGGCCCTTCTCTTCATGAAATTTGATCTGGATTTGACTTTGTGATTCTGAGAAGATTCATTTTCCACAGAGCAGCTGATTGCAGTAGTTTTATGAGCTGCATGGAGTTCTCACCCTGCTGGTTTTTAATTGAATGTAAAATTACCCAAAGCTCAATCTGCTTTGGCAGAAAGTATTCTGTTACATGGTTCAAGCTGGATGTCCTGACTCCAGCTGCTGCAGCAGCTTTGTGCAGAGATGTGCTCTCTTTGGATGTTCATAAAGCTGTCACAGTATCACAGTGTAACTTAGGTTGGAAAGGACCTCGAGGATCATCGAGTCCAACCCATCAACACAGACCTCAGGACTAAACCATGGCACCAAGTGCCACGTCCAATCTCCTCTTGAACACCTCCAGGGATGGTGACTCCACCACCTCCCTGGGCAGCACATTCCAATGACCAATGACTCGCTCGGTGAAGAACTTCCTCCTCGCCTCGAGTCTAAACCTCCCCTGGCGCAGCTTGAGACTGTGTCCCCTTGTTCTGGTGCTGGGTGCCTGGGAGAAGAGACCAACCCCCACCTGGCTACAGCCACCTTTCAGGTAGTTGTAGAGGGCAATGAGGTCACCCCTGAGCATCCTCTACTCCAGGCTAAACAATCCCAGCTCCCTCAGCCTCTCCTCACAGGGCTGTGCTCAAGGCCTCTCCCCAGCCTTGTTGCCCTTCTCTGGACACCTTCAAGTGTCTCGATGTCCTTCTTAAACTGAGGGGCCCAGAACTGGACACAGGACTCAAGGTGTGGCCTAACCAAAGCAGAGTACAGGGGCACAATGAGTTCCCTGCTCCTGCTGGCCACATTATTCCTAATGCAGGCCAGGATGCCATTGGCCTTCTTGGCCACCTGGGCACACTGCTGGCTCATGTTTAGGTGGCTGTCGATCAGCACCCCCAGGTCCCTCTCTGTCTGGGAGCTCTCCAGCCACTCTGACCCC
Source organism: Melanerpes formicivorus (assembly GCF_026170545.1). Taxonomy (NCBI): domain Eukaryota; kingdom Metazoa; phylum Chordata; class Aves; order Piciformes; family Picidae; genus Melanerpes; species Melanerpes formicivorus. The sequence continues at coordinate 1,429,684 of NW_027142354.1, forward strand.
TGTCTAATGTTCTGGTAAAAAAAAAAGTCCTCTGCACAATGCAGGTCCCTGGTGCAGTGTCATTGTAGTGACACAAATATCTCTCAAGGCAATTTAATGGTGCTTCATGTTGGAGTGCAGTTTTTGTTAGTCTGAGGGGGAGAATAAATCCTGTTTTATTTTCCTTCTGTAGGGTCATGTTGAAGCTGTTTATGAGCCCAGAGAAATTTAGGTTGGAAGGGACCTCTGGTGGTCATCTGGTCCAACCTCCTGCACAAAGTGTGTTCTACTAGATCAGGTAAATTTTTTCCTTGTCTCTAACTTATCTCCTGTTTCTCCATTTGTGTCCATTGCCTCTTGTCCTCCTACTCTGCACCTCTGAGAAGACTCAGGTTCCATCATCTCTGCACCCTCTGACTAACTGAACTGTAGATAGAGCTAAGGTCTTCCTGAACCTTCTCTTCTCCAGGCTGGACAAACCCAGTTCATAGTATCAGTCAGGGTTGGAAGGGACCACAAGGATCATCTAGTTCCAACCCCCCTGCCATGGGCAGGGACACCCCACACTAGATCAGGCTGGCCAGAGCCTCATCCAGCCTGGGCTTAAACACCTCCAGGGACGGGGCCTCAACCACCTCCCTGGACAACACATTCCAGGGCTTCACCACTCTCATGGGGAAGAACTTCCTCCTCACATCCAGCCTGAATCTCCCCACCTCCAGCTTCATTCCATTCCCCCTAGTCCTGAGATCCTGAGCAGTCCCTCCCCAGCCTTCCTGTAGCCCCCTTCAGGTACTGGAAGGCCACAATTAGGTCACCTGGGAGCCTTCTCTTCTGCAGACTGAACAGCCCCAACTCCTTCAGTCTGTCCTCACAGGAGAGGTGCTCCAGCCCTCTGCTCATCCTCGTGGCCCTTCTCTGGACACCTTCCAGCACCTCCAGATCCCTCTTGTAATAGGGGCTCCAGAACTGGAGGCAGTACTCCAGGTGGGGTCTCACCAGTTCTCTTAGGCTCTCATGCATCCTGTGCTTCAGCTCCATGACCTTCCACTGGACTGGAACCAGCATTTCTCTGCATTTCTGTTATTTGGAATATAAACATTTGACACAGTACCCCAGATACTCTAACCAGAGTTTTGTAAAGACTTCTCTTGACCTGCTGGCTACACTCTAGTTAATTCAGCCCAGAACACACTTGGCCTTCTCTGCCATATTGCTGACTGGTGTTCAGCTTGCAGTTCACTGCAGGTCATTCAGTGCAGAGCTGTTCCCCAGGAGGCAACTCACAGCCTGCATGGGGTTATTCCCTCTCAGATGCAAAACTTTGCATTTGCACTGGTGATCCTCACAAAGTTCATGTCACTCCTTTTGTCCATCTGGTCTCAGTCCCTTGGATTAGCAGTCTTCCTTCCTACATAACCTATGCGCTTGCTACCGGTGTGTTCCACTTCATTGTGTCAGTTCTTTGAGGGGTACCACTGATAAGCAGCTGGACTTTGTGTGGGTAATCCTTTGAGTCTGGTAGTCTAGCTAGTTCTTCACACAGATTTTCATGTCAGCATTAATGCTAAACTGCTGAGGCTGGTGGTCTTGGGTATTTACAAGTTTGGAGCTATAAAAAATACACTCAAACTGAGGAGCCTGGCTTTGATATTTTATGTATGCTTGGAGGCATCTCTGTGGAGGTGAACATAGATTTTCTTCATTCCATTGAAGAGGAAAGCCCTGTACTGACAGAAAGAAGCCCTTGGACAGGCAGGGCTGGGGAAGGAATGGGAGGGGGTGTGATTGCCCTCTCTGAGGCAGTGGTACTGGATTTTAAAGGAACAGATGGGAGCCTTCACATAAGCATGAGTGGCTGCTCTTGGGAGCAGTGCTGAGGGAGAGATCCATAAAATCCAAGGTGCACTAGAAGTATGTGGTCTGTTAACACATTTCCTATTCACAGGTGTGTATATATTTACAGAGGTGCAAGATGTCTGCCCCAAGGCTGCTATCTAACAGAACCTCCCAGCAGGCCTTGTCTAACTCTGATTACACCTGGGAGTATGAGTACTACGAGTATGGACCAGTGTCATTTGAAGGCCTGAAAGCTCATAAATGTAAGTTTAGTAGAGAGACACTTTTATTGTACCTGATCTTCCCCATCTTAATGTTTCTACTCCTCATTTGTAAATGATTATTGTCCAAAAATATCTCTTCTCTCTCCTATATTTTTTTTCATTCTCAGCAGTTGGATGTAATACAAGTATCATAGGATCAGTCAGGGTTGGAAGGGACCACAAGGATCATCTAGTTCCAACCCCCTTGCCATGGGCAGGGACACCCCACACTACATCAGCCTGGCCAGAGCCTCATCCAGCCTGGGCTTAAACACCTCCAGGGACAGGGCCCCAGCCACCTCCCTGGACAACCCATTCCAGGGCTTCACCACTCTCATGGGGAAGAACCTCCTCCTCACATCCAACCTGAATCTCCCCACCTCCAGCTTCATTCCATTCCCCCTAGTCCTATCACTACCTGAGATCCTGAGAAGTCCCTCCCCAGCCTTCCAGTAGGCCCCCTTCAGATACAGGAAGGCCACAATGAGGTCACCTGGGAGCCTTCTCTTCTCCAGACTGAACAGCCCCAACTCCTTCAGTCTGTCCTCATAGGAGAGGTGCTCCAGCCCTCTGCTCATCCTCGTGGCCCTTCTCTGGACACCTTCCAGCACCTCCAGATCCCTCTTGTAATAGGGGCTCCAGAACTGGACACAGTACTCCAGGTGGGGTCTCACCAGGGCTGAGTAGAGGGGGAGGATCACCTCCCTTGACCTGCTGGCCACACTTCTCCTGATGCAGCCCAGGAGCTGATTGGCTTTGCGGGCTGCAAGTGCACACTGAGAGCTCCTGTTGAGCTTCTTGTCCACCAGCACCCCCAAGTCTCTCTCCTCAGGGCTGCTTTCCAGCCAGTCACTGCCCAGCCTGGATTTGTGCCTGGGATTGCCTTGACCCAGATGCAGGACTCTGCATTTGTTCTTATTGAACCTCCTGAGGTTGGCTTGTGCCCACCTCTCCAGCCTGTCAAGGTCCCTCTGGATGGCCTCCCTTCCCTCCAGCCTGTCTACTGCACTACAGCAGCAGATTATAATAATGGTTTATTATTCTGTGCTTTTCTTCTGCATGAGAACATGGATTTCTTGGCTGTGGTAGAAAAGAGTCAGTACTGACAAGTATCACACTATCAAGACCACTTTATCACAGCAAATGCAGCCACTGCTGTTTCTGGTGGCTATCTGGTCTGCTTCATGGTGGCAAACCAGACCTTGGATTGCCATGGAAGTGGTTGCTGCGCTAAGCATTGCAGCTCAGCTTTGCTGTCTGAGTTGTGCTGTTTGTAGAGCAGGAGGGTTCTGGAGTAGAACATGGGACAGAAGCTGTGCTGGGTTGAAAGTTGGACTGGATGATCTTGAAGATCTCTTCCACCAAATTGATTCTGTGATCAAACTTTGCATTCTGGTTATCAATACAGTTGCATGTCATCGAAGCATAGCTGAGTAATTGGTAGGTACTAGTATCATAGTATCATAGTATCAGTCAGGGTTGGAAGGGACCACAAGGATCATCTAGTTCCAACCCCCCTGCCATGGGCAGGGACACCCCACACTAGATCAGGCTGGCCAGAGCCTCATCCAGCCTGGGCTTAAACACCTCCTGTAAATGCTTAAGTGGGAAATCTGTTAATGGGAGTATTTCTTTTTAGATGAAATTTTCACCTACTCCAAAGTCTGGTAGGGTGGTAGCTAATAATAGAATGGGTTGGAAGTGACCTCCAAAGGTCATCCAGTCCAAACCCTTCTGCAGTAAGCAGGAGTATTCTCAACCTAGGCCCTGTTGCCCAGAGCCCTCTCAAGCTTCACTTTGAATATCTCCAGGGATGGGACCGCAACCACCTCCCCAGACAACCTGTTCCCATGGTAAAGAACTTGTTCCTAACATCCTATCTAAATCTTGTCTGTTCTAGTTTGAAGCCATTCCCCCTCATCCTATCACTACAGGCCTTTGTAAATGGTCTCTCTCTCTCCATCCTTCCTGTAGGCCCCCTTCAGGTACTGGAAGGTTGCTCTTAGGTCTCCTTAGAGCCTTCTTATGAGCTGATGTGTACCAAACACAAGGATGATCAAGGGCCGCAAGGATGATCAGAGGGCTGGAGCACCTCTCCTATGAGGACAGACTGAAGGAGTTGGGGCTGTTCAGTCTGCAGAAGAGAAGGCTCCGAGGTGACCTAATTGTGGCCTTCCAGTATCTGAAGGGGGCCTACAGGAAGGCTGGGGAGGGACTGCTCAGGATCTCAGGGAGTGCTAGGACTAGGAATGGAATGGAATGACGCTGGAGGTGGGGAGATTCAGGCTGGAGGTGAGGAGGAAGTTCTTCCCCATGAGAGTGGTGAAGCCCTGGAATGGGTTGTCCAGGGAGGTGGTTGAGGCCCCGTCCCTGGAGGTGTTTAAGCCCAGGCTGGCTGAGGCTCTGGCCCGCCTGATGTAGTGTGGGGTGTCCCTGCCCATGGCAGGGGGGTTGGAACTTGATGATCCTTGTGGTCCCTTCCAACCCTGACTGATACTATGAAACACAAAATGCATCTTGAGACACTGAGTACAGCCTGTACTTAGAGAATGATTCTGAAAATAATGCAAGCCTTACAGTGCATGGAATTCCAGCAGTATTCTTTAAGCAGAGAGGAGTATTGCAGACTCCCCCATCATGGAAACCTCTGCCCAAACCACCCTCTAGCTATTTCAAAAAGGGTTTTAAGAGGGGTAGGGAGATGTGGCAGAGGAGAGGTGGAAGAAACATTGCAGTGGGAGGCGTGAAACTTAACCTCCTTAGCTTACCAGGAAAAGAGATTAAGGAGTGACTTGATTGTGATAAATGATTTTCACAGGGAGAAAATCTCAAGGTACTGCAGGCATTTTGGCATTGCAGAGAAAAAGCAAGTGGTTTGAATTGATTTCCAGTTACCACATCTGCCTTTTACTGTGGAAGATACTTCACAGTGGTAGTGTGATTAACTCTTAGGGTCAAGCATCAAAGCTGATGCCTTCTTTTTCTGGTGTCTTTAGTCCTGTACGAGATTCAACAGGCTGGTCGAAATAGAGTAGAATAGAATAGAATAGCATAGAATGGAATAGAATAGAATAGACCGGGTTGGAAGAAACCTTCAAGATCACCGCGTCCAACCTATCATCCAACACCACCTAATCAACTAACCCATGGCACCAAGCACCCTGTCAAGTCTCCTGAACACCTCCAGTGATGGCAACTCCACCACCTCCCCAGGCAGCCCATTCCAATGGGCAATCACTCTCTCTGTATAGAACTTCTTCCTAGCATCCAACTTAAGCCTTCCCTGGCACAGTCTGAGACTGTGTCCTCTTGTTCTGGTACTGGCTGCCTGGGAGAAGAGACCAGTATCTGCCTGTCTACAACCTCCCTTCAGGTAGTTGTAGAGAGCAATAAGGTCACCCCTGAGTCTCCTCTTCTCCAGGCTGAGCAACCCCAGCTCCCTCAGCCTCTCCTCATAGGGCTGTGTTCCAAACCCCTCACCAACTTCGTTGCCCTTCTCTGGACTCGTTCCAGCAAGTCAACCTCCTTCCTAAACTGAGGGGCCCAGAACTGGACACAGGACTCGAGGTGTGGCCTAACCAGTGCAGTGTACAGGGGCAGAATGACCTCCCTGCTCCTGCTGGCCACACTGTTCCTGATGCAGGCCAGGATGCCATTGGCCCTCTTGGCCGCCTGGGCACACTGCAGGCTCATGTTCAGCCTACCATCAACCAGTACCCCCAGGTCCCTCTCTGCCTGGCTGCTCTCCAGCCACTCTGACCCCAGCCTGTAGCACTGCATGGGGTTGTGGCCAATGTGCAGAACCTGGCACTTGGATGTGTTCAATCTCCTGCCCTTGGACTCTGCCCATCTGTCCAGCCTGTCGAGGTCCCTCTGCAGAGCCTCTCTGCCCTCCAGCAGATCAACTCCTGCCCCCAGCTTGGTGTCATCAGCAAATTTACTGATGATGGACTGAATGCCCTCATCCAGATCATCAATAAAGATGTTAAAGAGGATGGGGCCCAGCACTAATCCCTGGGGGACTCCACTACTGTCTGGCCACCAGCTGTCTGTGGCACAAATTCTGTGCTGTGCCTGCTACACTGGGTCAGACAGATCTTCACATCAATTTTCAGTTGTGTAATGAGAGGTTAAGGGTAGATAGGATACCTGTTATGGCTGAGCCTTCCTCCTTCATGTTCTTATGTTATTTTTCCTTTTACATTGGAAGTTTGGAATATCTGCATAAACAAAGTGAAATAACAGGTGAAAAAGTAGCTGTGTACTGAATCCTGGACCAGGTCATACTTAGAGTTGGTGCTCTGTAACTTTGGGCCATGCTTATCAAAGGATCATGGCCTGCCAAGTATATTTTTCCTGCTTGGACCTCTTTTAAGTTTTTGAAGGCTTTGAGCTTCCTTTAGGAGCTGCTGTGGATCATAGTATCATAGTATCAGTCAGGGTTGGAAGGGACCACAAGGATCATCTAGTTCCAACCCCCCTGCCATGGGCAGGGACACCCCACACTGCATCAGCCTGGCCAGAGCCTCATCCAGCCTGGGCTTAAACACCTCCAGGGATGGGGCCTCAACCACCTCCCTGGACAACCCATTCTAGGGCTTCACCACTCTCATGGGGAAGAACTTCCTCCTCACCTCCAGCCTGAATCTCCCCACCTCCAGCTTCATTCCATTCCCCCTAGTCCTATCACTCCCTGAGATCCTGAGAAGTCCTTCCCCAGCCTTCCTGTAGGCCCCCTTCAGATACTGGAAGGCCACAATGAGGTCACCTCAGAGCCTTCTCTTCTGCAGACTGAACAGCCCCAACTCCTTCAGTCTGTCCTCATAGGAGAGGAGCTCCAGCCCTCTGCTCATCCTCATGGCCCTTCTCTGGACACCTTCCAGCACCTCCATATCCCTCAACTTTCTAGTGGACATAGAATTCTTTTAAGTAAGAACAGTGATTTATCAGTGAGTCTTTTGGTCTTAATGAGAGCAGTAGACACATTTAATGCACACAGGCAAAAAGCCACTCTCTTCCTAATTGCTTCCATCTTTGGCTCTTGCCTTGCTGTTTTCCTTTTCACTAAATGATGGCTTGATTTTTGCTTTTTTCCTCCAAATCCATTTGGGTCCTCTGGCATTGCTTTGTAGTTTTGTGTATACAAGCTGGAAACCTAATTTGAAACTGATTTGAAAATGGTTTGCGTGTGTTGGTTATTTGTATTTGTTTCAGAACCCTCTATCTTACCACTGAAAGCAAACTGTATCTTAGTAGACTTCTTGTGTCAAAGAAATCCATCAGAGCCCAGAAACCTAATGGTCTGTGGCAGACATAATTTAGGATAGCAGGAGTGCAGCTCTACAGGAGCAGCAGTTGTTGCTGAATATCAAATAATCCTCTAGTCATGAGGTCTGTGTTGATAGGTTGGACTCGATGATCCTCGAGGCCTCTTCCAACCTTAGTTATACTGTGATCCTGTGATCCTCTCTTCTGAGTTGTTTCCCAAGCAATGCTTGGAAATGAGCCAGGCATCACAGAGCTAGCTGCTCTTACTTTACTAACCCAGAGAATTCAGTGTTCTCCCTCTTTCAGGTTCTTCCTGGTTTCTCCAGACAGCAGTTAAAATTTGAGCTGGAAATGAGAGCTTCCATCGCAGCTTTCTGTTTGAAAACAGAACAACAAATCTCATCTACAGCTGGAGGTGGGGAGATTCAGGCTAGATGTGAGGAGGAGGTTCTTCCCCATGAGAGTGGTGAAACCCTGGAATGGGTTGTCCAGGGAGGTGGTTGAGGCCCTGTCCCTGGAGGTGTTTAAGCCCAGGCTGGATGAGGTTCTGGCCAGGCTGATGTAGTGTGGGGTGTCCCTGCCCATGGCAGGGGGGTTGGAACTAGATGATCCTTGTGGTCCCTTCCAACCCTGAATGATACTATGATACTATGATCCTCCTTCCTCTTTACCACCCAAGAGTAAGTTGCAGTGTCTTTTGGGATTTACAGCCATGCTGCATGTGGAAGAAAACCATGTGCAAGTGCAGGTGCCATACTGATCATCCTGTTTTCTCTTTCACCAGATTCCATCGTGATCGGATTTTGGGTTGGTCTTGCGGTTTTTGTCATCTTCATGTTTTTTGTCCTGACCCTGCTGACAAAGACAGGAGCACCACATCAAGAGTGAGTCTGAAAACTGGAATAACAAACCCAGCCTGCTAGGTAGCACATCTTTTGCAGCCCTCAAACACAAGCAGTGGCAGTGCTGACGTTGCGCTGGCTGAGCGCCGTCTTGTCCTAGTCTGCTCTTATGAAAGGGTGCGCTCTGTCCTTGCTTCAAATAGAATCGAATAGAATAGACCAGGTTGGAAGAGACCTTCAAGATCATCGTGTCCAACCTATCATCCAACACCACATAATCAACTAAACCATGCAACCAAGCACCCTGTCAAGTCTCCTCCTGAACACCTCCAGTGATGGTGACTCCACCACCTCCCCGGGCAGCCCATTCCAATGGGCAATCACTCTCTCTGTGTAGAACTTCCTCCTGACCTCCAGCCTAAACCTCCCCTGGCGCAGCCTGAGACTCTGTTCTCTTGTTCTGGTGCTGGCTGCCTGGGAGAAGAGACAAACCTCTGCCTGTCTACAACCTCCCTTCAGGTAGTTGTAGAGAGTGATAAAGTCACCCCTGAGTCTCCTCTTCTCCAGGCTAAGCAACCCCAGCTCCCTCAGTCTCTCCCCATAGGGCTTGTGCTCCAAACCCCTCACCAACTTTGTTGCCCTTCTCTGAACATGCTCCAGCAAGTCAACCTCCTTCCTAAACTGAGGGGCCCAGAACTGGACACAGGACTCGAGGTGTGGCCTAACCAGTGCAGTGTACAGGGGCAGAATGACCTCCCTGCTCCTGCTGGCCACACTGTTCCTGATGCAGGCCAGGATGCCATTGGCCCTCCTGGCTGCTTGGGCACACTGCAGGCTCATGTTCAGCCTACCATCAACCAGCACCCCCAGGTCCCTCTCTGCCTGGCTGCTCTCAGCCACTCTGACCCCAGCCTGTAGCACTGCATGGGGTTGTTGTGGCCAATGTGCAGAACCTGGCACTTGGATGTGTTCAATCTCCTGCCCTTGGACTCTGCCCATCTGTCCAAGCTCTTTCAGGAGATCAGTTCTGTAGCACTGTTATTAAAGTGTTCCCTATTCAGCAAATAGTCAGTAGGCATGCAGTGAGAGAAAGGAATACCTGCATGTGTGCATTTTCATGCTGAAAGGAAGATAATGGGCTGGCTGCCAAATAAGTGGCTTTAGATTACTGTTGTGAAAAGAAAGGGGATTGTTCCAGGTAGGCTTGTGTTATGGTGGAGTAAAACAGAGAAACATTGTTATTGATAGAGTATATGCATATAAAATGCAGTGCAGATGTTAAATGAAGGCCAGTGGGTTTCCACAGGTTTGTGTGTTCAAGTCCAAAAGGTAGGTGTCAGTAGTGATTTTAGTACCTTCCCTTAACACTGTACTTCCTCTACTCTTGGAGTGTGATAGTTTCTGCTGAGACATTCCAGTAGATGCTGAAGTGCAGATCAGTTCCACATTTAACACCAGGGTGCCCTGAAAGTCACAAACTAAGCTTTTTTGTTTCCTTATTTTTTCCCCCCTTCTCTCCCTTTCTAGCTGTTAAGTATGTGCAGACCATGCCTCAACCACTCACTTCCATTTGCACAGCATGCAGGCTGTCAGTGTCCCTCCCTCTGAAAAAGCTTTTGAATCCCATATGTCCTCTCAGGCTTGTGTGCCATTAAGGAGAAATAAAATACCTCTCTGGAGAGTGAGATCACTTGCAGGCAGGTAGCAATGATGAGAAGCTGACTGTGAAAGTCTATTGTTAGTGCTTATTACTTCTAAAAGAAGCCTGCCTGTCTCTGCCTGTTGAGGGCCCTTTGCTATTTAGTCATAGATATGTAGAGTGGCTCTGAGACTTCCTGCAATAGCACATCTCTAGGGACAGGGTCATGCTGAAGAGGACATAGTGTAAGCCTCTTTTGTGCTTCCAATTGTTACTATTTTTTTCTTCTTTGAGAAGTAAATAGAGGCAGAAGAATTCAGCTTCCCAGAACTCTGGGGTTTTTTCTTCCCTTACAGACTGTCACAAAGGCTACAGGCTGGGGACAGAGTGTCTGGAGAGCGGCCAGGTAGAGAGGGACCTGGGGGTGCTGGTTGATGGTAGGCTGAACATGAGCCTGCAGTGTGCCCAGGCAGCCAAGAGGGCCAGTGGCATCCTGGCCTGCATCAGGAAGAGTGTGGCCAGCAGGAGCAGGGAGGTCATTGTGCCCCTGTACACTGCACTGGTTAGGCCACACCTCGAGTCCTGTGTCCAGTTCTGGGCCCCTCAGTTTAGGAAGGAGGTTGACTTGCTGGAACGAGTCCAGAGAAGGGCAACAAAGTTGGTGAGGGGCTTGGAACACAAGCCCTATGGGGAGAGGCTGAGGGAGCTGGGGTTGCTCAGCCTGGAGGAGACTCAGGGGTGACCTTATTGCTCTCTACAACTACCTGAAGGGAGGCTGTAGACAGGCAGAGGTTGGTCTCTTCTCCCAGGCAGCCAGCACCAGAACAAGAGGACACAGTCTCAGGCTGTGCCAGGGGAGGTTTAGGCTGGACGTTAGAAGGAAGTTTTACACAGAGAGAGTGATTGCCCATTGGAATGGGCTGCCTGGGGAGGAGTCACCATCATTGGAGGTGTTCAGGAGGAGACTTGACAGGGTGCTTGGTTGCATGGTTTAGTTGGTTGGGTGGTGTTGGATGATAGGTTGGACATGATGATCTTGAAGGTCTAGTCTATTCTATTCTGTTCTGTTTTGTTCTGTTCTAGCCAGACCTTGCTCCCAAATGTATTTTAAAGTAATTTTAAATGGTGGTGGGCTGACTTTGTTTCTTTTTTTTTCCCCTGCTTGGAGATCTTGTTTCTTAGCTGAGCATCTGGGCCTGTATTCCACAGGAATAATTTGAGAGGGGAAGAAGTGATAAACATAATACAAAGACAATTTAATAGGGGTATTTGTAAAAGTTTGCACACTTGTGACAATGCACTTTGAGATGACAGAGGCTTGCTTTATCTCCTGCTGTTTGCTTGAAACAGGTTGCCTAAAGCATTTAGGAAAATTCCATTATCAGTCAGCTTCTGGATCCAAAGGCCTCTTGTGGCCAAGAAGGCCAATGCCATTCTGGGGTGTATTAGAAGGGCCGTGATCAGCAGGTTAAGAGAGGTTCTCCTCCTCTCCTACTCTGCCCTGCTGAGGCTGCATCTGGAATATTGTGTCCAGTTCTGGGCTCCTCAGTTCAAGAAGGACCTCTGGGAACTGCTTGAGAGTGTCCAGCACAGAGCCACAGTAATGATGAAGGGAGCGGAACATCTTCCTTACTAGGAGGCCCTGAGGTAGCTGGGGTGCTTTAGCTTGGAGAGGATGAGACTGAGAGGTGACCTCATTCATGTTTATAAAGATGTAAAAGGTGAATGCCAAGAGGATGGAGCCAGGCTCTGCTGGGTGATGCCCAATGACAGGACAAGGGGCAATGGGTGGAAGTTGTGGCATAGGAATTTCTATGGAAACATGAAGAAAGCATCTTTTCCCTGTGAGGGTGACAGAACACTGGCTGCCCAGGCATGTTGTGGAGTCTCCTCTGGAGATTTTCAAAACCCACCTGGATGCATTCCTGTATGATCTGCTCTAGGTGATCCTGCTCTGGCAGGGGGGAGGTTGAACTGGATGATCTTTTGAGGTCCCTTCCAGCCCCTAACATTATGTGATTCTGTGATAACTTGATCTGAATTCAGAGTTGGCCTTGCCTTCAGCAGAGCTCTGAAGTCCCTTCTGATGTAAACCTCATCATTTTACTTCAGTAAAAGAAGAGAACCCAGTAATTTCGTTGTTTTAAACATTCTGTGCAGCTTTGTGAGCTGCATGCTTGACTGCATTTACTGTGTGTGCTGAATTGGCATCTTTGTGAGCTGTGGTAACCAGTTGTGTACAGTACTGGCAATACCATCCAGGAATATGCTGAGGGTAGTAAATAGTATTTTTAATAGACGCATATAAAGACTGTAAAACCAGTGCAGACTGTGGGTTTAGTTTGCCTGCATCTTCTGTCTGAATAGAATAGAATAGAATAGAATAGAATAGAATAGAATAGAATAGAATAGAATAGAATGAATAGAATCAACCAGGTTGGAAGAGACCTTCAAGATCATTGTGTCCAACCCATCATCCAACACCACCTAATCAACTAAACCATGCAACCAAGCACCCTGTCAAGTCTCCTCCTGAACACCTCCAGTGATGGTGACTCCACCACCTCCCCAGGCAGCCCATTCCAATGGGCAATCACTCTCTCTGTGTAAAACTTCCTCCTGACCTCCAGCCTAAACCTCCCCTGGCACAGCCTGAGACTGTGTCCTCTTGTTCTGGTGCTGGCTGCCTGGGAGAAGAGACCAACCTCTGCCTGTCTACAACCTCCCTTCAGGTAGTTGTAGAGAGCAATAAGGTCTGCCCTGAGTCTCCTCCTCTCCAGGCTAAGCAACCCCAGCTCCCTCAGTCTCTCCTCACAGGGCTTGTGTTCCAAGCCCCTCACCAACTTTGTTGCCCTTCTCTGGACACACTCCAGCAAGTCAACCTCCTTCCTACACTGAGGAGCCCATATACCTGACTGAATTCTCCATGACTCATCGTTTCATTAGTGAGCTGTCTTGCAGCCCTCCTATAGAACTAGATGTGACAGGGAATCCTGGGTCTTGGGAGAAAGCCAGCCTGACTGATGGATGTGTCTCTGACTTCAGTAAGTCAATTTGGCTGTTCTTTAAAGTACCATTAATGTGAGAGATGAGTGTGGCTGTGTTCAGGTAGGTGAATTCAAAGCAGGATGCTCTGATTTTTTGAGTAGGCTGAGGGGTGTGTGATAGCATGTGCTTTTCAAAATGGTTACAGGATACTTGGAATTGGGTGCATTTTCATACCAGAAGGAGGGAAAAAACCCCAGTCAGGCTATGGATTAGGAGAGAGAGAAATTTAATTAGTTATGGAAATAATGTGTGTTGCACTTCTGCTTGCATGTATCATAGTATCATTCAGGGTTGGAAGGGACCACAAGGATCCACACACACTCACATCCAGCCTGAATCTCCCCACCTCCAGCTTCATTCCATTCCCCCTAGTCCTATCACTACCTGAAATCCTGACAAGTTCCTCCCCAGCCTTCCTGTAGGCCCCCTTCAGATACTGGAAGGCCACAATTAGGTCACCTCAGAGCCTTCTCTTCTCCAGACTGAACAGCCCCAACTCCTTCAGTCTGTCCTCATAGGAGAGGTGCTCCAGCCCTCTGATCATCCTTGTGGCCCTTCTCTGGACACCTTCCAGCACCTCCACATCCCTCTTGTAATAGGGGCTCCAGAACTGGAGGCAGTACTCCAGGTGGGGTCTCACCAGGGCTGAGTAGAGGGGGAGGATCACCTCCCTCGACCTGCTGGCCACACTTCTCCTGATGCAGCCCAGGATCTGATTGGCTTTGCGGGCTGCAAGTGCACACTGAGAGCTCATGTTGAGCTTCTCATCCACCAGCACCCCCAAGTCTCTCTCCTCAGGGCTGCTTTCCAGCCAGTCCCTGCCCAGCCTGGATTTGTGCCTGGGATTGCCTCGACCCAGATGCAGGACCCTGCACTTGCTCTTGTTGAACCTCCTGAGGTTGGCTTGTGCCCACCTCTCCAGCCTGTCAAGGTCCCTCTGGATGGCCTCCCTTCCCTCCATCGCCAACATCAGCTTATGTGACAAGAAGATTTGTTGACAATCTTTCTTAATTTCTGCCTGAAAAGTACTCTGGGTTCATCACTGAGGAGAAGATAGCAGGCTGTGTTTGTTTCTGTAGTTAAAAATGGCCTTAAAACCACATGTGTGCAAGGCTGGGGAAAGGGAGGGCAAGTGTTATGAGGAGAGGCTGAGGGAGCTGAGGTTGTTTAGCCTGTGGAATAGGAGACTCGGGGGGGACCTTATCACACTCTACAACTACCTGAAGGGAAGTTATAGCCAGGGGAGGTTTAGGCTGGAGGTTAGGAGGAAGTTTGACACAGAGAGATTGATTGCCCATTGGAATGGGCTGCCTGGGGAGGTGGTGGAGTCACCATCACTGGAGGTGTTCAGCAGGAGACTTGATAGGGTGCTTGGTTGCATGGGTTAGTTGATTAGGTGGTGTTGGATGATAGGTTGGATGCGATGATCTTGAAGTTCTCTTCCAGCCTGTTCCATTCCATTCCATTCCATGGGTCAGGCTCTTCTCCCAGGCAACTTGTGACAAGATGAGAGGGCATGACCTTAAGCTGCACGGGGGGAGGTTTAGGTTGGATGTTAGGAAGCACTTCTTCATGGAAAGGGGAATTAGACACTGGAATAGACTGCCCAGGGAGATGGTGGAATCACCCCTGGAGGTGTTAAGAAAAGACTGGATGTGGCACATGGTGACATGGTCTAGTCAGTGTGGTGGTGCTAGGTGATAGGTTGAATTTGATGATCTCAGAGGTCTATTCCAGCCTCAATGATTCTGTTCATGTACCCCATCTGTACAAAATGTTGGCTGATACAGTTGCAAAGCTTCATGAAGCTCCTGGGGCAGGTTGTGCAGCCAGATGCAGTAAAGGTGAAATGACTCATTTTATTAGATCACAGAATCGTTCAGGCTGGAAAAGACCCTTGGGATCATCAAGTCCAGCCATTAACCCTACTCTGCAAGGTTCACTCCTAAACCATATCCCCAAGCACCACATCCAAACCACCTCTAAACACATCCAGGGGTGGTGACTCAACCACCTCCATGGGCAGCCCATGCCAATGTCTGACTACTCTTTCTGTGGAAAAAGATCTTTCCTAATGTCTAGTCTAAACCTACCCTGCTGCAGTCTGAGGCCATTCCCTCTTGTTCTGTTGCTGCTTACCTATGTGAATAGAGCAGCACCAGCCTCTCCACAACCTCCTCTCAGGTAAGTGTAGACAGCAATGAGGTCTTCCCTCAGCCTCTTCTTTTTCAAACTAACCATCCCCAGCCCCTTCAGTCACTCTTCATAAGATTTATTCTCCAGGCCCTTCATCAGCTTTGTTGCCCTCTTCTGCACTGGCTCCAGCACCTCCACATCTCTCTTGGATTGAGGTGCCCAAAACTGGACACAATACTCGAGGTGTGGCCTCACCAGTGCCAAGTACAGGGGGACAATCACTTCCCTGTTTCTGCTGGGCACAGCATTCCTAGTCCAAGCCAGGATGCCATTGGCTTTCCTGGCCATCTGATTAAGAAACTGGTTTTGTTTAAGGATTCTGTGGTGAAATCCAATTAGAGAAAAGCAGATCCACAGAAACAAAATCTTCTACAGGTAGAGGTATGTTTGCTGAAAATGTACTCAGGAAGGTTCCTCAGATTCAGGATGGCACTCCTGGGCTGGTACTGAGGATCTGTTTAGACTTCCCAGGTTCCTTTTGGGGCACCAAACCCTGCTATTTTGGAGGATTGGCTGCTTCTTCCTTTCCATGGTTTGCCAAGTACTCCAGGTCACTTCAGGAAGGAGTGTTGAAGTTCTAGAGGAATCTCAAATACCAGCCTCACACCAGTATGCTCCTGTTGGAAAGTGGCAAATGATCTGTGCCCTTACAGTGCACTGAAGTGCAGTGGGCAGAGTATCACAGTATAACTTAGGTTGGAAAGGACCTCGAGGATCATCGAGTCCAACCTATCACCACAGACCCCATGACTAGACCATGGCACCAAGTGCCACGTGCAATCTCCTCTTGAACACCCACAGGGATGGTGACTCCACCACCTCCCTGGGCAGCACATTCCAATGACGAATGACTCGCTCAGTGAAGAACTTTCTCCTCACCTCGAGTCTAAACCTCCCCTGGTGCAGCTTGAGACTGTGTCCTCTTGTTCTGGTGCTGGCTGCCTGGGAGAAGAGACCAAACCCCTCCCGGCCACAACCTCCCTTCAGGTAGTTGTAGAGGGCAATGAGGTCACCCCTGAGCCTCCTCTTCTCCAGGCTAAACAATCCCAGCTCCCTCAGCCTCTCCTCACAGGGCTGTGCTCAAGGCCTCTCCCCAGCCTTGTTGCCCTTCTCTGGACACCTTCAAGTGTCTCAATGTCCTTCTTAAACTGAGGGGCCCAGAACTGGACACAGGACTCAAGGTGTGGCCTAACCAAAGCAGAGTACAGGGGCACAATGACTTCCCTGCTCCTGCTGGCCACACTATTCCTAATGCAGGCCAGGATGCCATTGGCCCTCCTGGCCACCTGGGCACACTGCTGGCTCATATTCAGGTGGCTGTCAATCAGCACACCCAGGTCCCTCTCTGCCTGGCTGCTCTCCAGCCAACTCCGACCCCAGCCTATAGCTCTGCATGGGATTGCCATAGCCAAAGTGCAGCACTCGGCACTTGGACTTGTTGAATGCCATCCCATTGGACTCTGCCCTTCTGTCCAGTCTGTCTAGGTCCCTCTGCAGAGCCTTTCTACCCTCTAACTGACTAACATCTGCTCCTAACTTGGTGTCATCTGCAAACTTGCTGATGACTGACTCGACCCCCTCATCCAGATCATCAATGAAGATGTTGAAGAGGACAGGGCCCAGCACTGATCCCTGGCGAGTCCAGGGCTTAATACTGAATGCAGCAGAGTGGAACCCCACATTGCAGGCTGGAAAGGGAGTCTGGCTTAATTCATTGGCAACTGCTTGCTTTGAGTGGTTCTCAGGATGTATGATGTTCAAGGTGTCCACCATCACCTCCCTGCTATCTTACCAACAGCTTCTGGAGCTCAGAGGGTCTTGTTGACCCAAGTATTGCAAAAGGGATTTGATTGTTAAGGTGGCTTTCCCCCCTTTCACAGTAAAACTGGGATTTCTGAGGCTGCCTTTTGTGTTTTTCAGTGTTCACTCCAAAGATACACAGCTGGGCTGTACTTACTGCAGTGAGCAAGGCTAGCAGGTTTCTACTCTAGTGAAAAATTCCTCTCCAAACTACTGAAAGCTAATGTTTGTAAACTCCAGAACTCAAAAATAGCACTGTGGGTTAGACCATGGTTCCCTACTTAAGAGCACAGGATTGCTCTCTGCTCTATGTCCTCAACACTCTGGGTAATTGTAAAATGTCTTTCCATCTTCTGTTCATCCATGTAGATTAGATTGTAAGTCTCATGTGCCTCTCTCTGCAGTCAGCCTTTACTCCTGCATAAGTTGGGAGATGGACCACGAGGATGAGCAGAGGGCTGGAGCACCTCTCCTATGAGGACAGACTGAAGGAGTTGGGGCTGTTCAGTCTGGAGAAGAGAAGGCTCTGAGGTGACCTAATTGTGGCCTTCCAGTATCTGAAGGGGGCTACAAGAAGGCTGGGGAAGGACTTGTCAGGATCTCAGGGAGTGATAGGACTAGGGGGAATGGAATGAAGCTGGAGGTGGGGAGATTCAGGCTGGAGGTGAGGAGGAGGTTCTTCTCCATGAGAGTGGTGAAGCCCTGGAATGGGTTGTCCAGGGAGGTGGTCGAGGCCCTGTCCCTGGAGGTGTTTAAGCCCAGGCTGGATGAGGCTCTGGCCAGGCTGATCTAGTGTGGGGTGTCCCTGCCCATGGCAGGGGGGTTGGAACTAGATGATCCTTGTGGTCCCTTCCAACCCTGACTGATTCTATGATTTCTATGATTCTATAACTCCCTGGATGATAAAGCACTTTCCACACCTATGGACTAGTAGTTCTCTAAGTACATTTTAAGCTTTCTTCTGAAGTCACTTCTTCCTAGGCTTATAGCACTTGTCTGTCTTTCTGTGCTGATTTGCTATTTCCACTCTCTGTGCCACAATACTACATAGAAACTGTTGATGACAGGATTGCAAAACTTTGTAGGCAACTTAATTCATGGTGGGCATTATCAATGCAAAAATGTCAGTCAGAATAGAATTAACCAGGCTGGAAAAGACCTTTGAGATCATCAAGTCCAACTCAACACTATCTAATCAACTAAACCATGGCACCAAGCACCCCATCCAGTCTCTTCCTAAACACCTCCAGTGATGGTGACTCCACCACCTCCCTGGGCAGCCCATTGGAGTCACCATCATTGGAGGTGTTTAGGAGGAGACTTGATAGGGTGCTTGGTTGCATGGTTTAGTTGATTAGGTGGTGTTGGGTGATAGGTTGGACGTGATGATCTTGAAGGTCTCTTCCAACCTGGTCTGGTCTGGTCTGGTCTGGTCTGGTCTATTCTATTCTATTCTATTCTATTCACCAGTCTCTCTTTCTGTGAAGGTTTCTGTGAAGTTCTGAAGGCTAGCACAGTATTATTCCAGCCTGTTTGCCTCCCAGTATGCATGCAGTAGATTATTACTTAGTTACTTGCATCAGTTTGAATGTTATGCTTTGTGGGGATTGACTTCTACATGCTTCACGTGGAAATGCAGCATGAACCAATGTAGTTGTGACAAACTAGAGGACTGCTTTGATTTCAAGGGCAGAGTAACTGGTTTTGTTAGGATAGGGTTCTTGTATCATGGAATGGAAGTAAATTAGCATTTGAGAAGCAGGGCTCTTAAGACTAACTCTGACTGAAAGACTAATGGTAGATCCCCTCTGAACTCAAAGGTTTTAGGAGAAGATTTCTGGAAGAGAGGCATCTAAGGCTTTCAGAAGCTGAAGGCACTCACTTCCTACTGCAGACTTTAGTGAATTAAATGACAGTGTTTCTTTCAAATCTTGTCAGTGCTGGGTGCACCTCTAGGTGATCAGCGATCTGGCTCCAGTTCACATGTAAGCAGGATGACTTATTAAAGCTCCTGTTCCGAGTTCTACTCTGCTTGCCCTCTGGGTACCTTTCAGGCTTTCAGATGCAAATGCCTTGCATTTTGTGATGACAGGATATAAATTCAGCCTGACAAGGATTGTGTTACTGTAAAAAAGACATTTTTTACTGTAATCATGGAATGATCTGGGCTGGAAAAGAGCTCCAAAGGTCATCTAGTCCAACCCCCTCTAACAGGGGCATCCTCAACTAGATCAGGCTACCCAGAGCCCTGTAAAGCCTCACCTTAGAATATCTCCAGGGAAGGGGCCTCAGCTACCTCCATGGGCAACCTGTTCCAGTGTTCCACTACCCTCATGGTAAAACAATGTATTTACCTGTAAAACTTCCATCTAGCTTGAGCTTTTCTCACCCCCTGTTGTTCATGGTTCCTCCACAAGCTCATGCAGAGTCAGGCTGGTTTGAGCTAAGGCTTCTAGAAAACTCTTAAGATGTCCTTCCCAGACTTTCTGCTTGAATTATCAGGGCTGCCAGTCTTTATAGCAGGTCTTGAGTTCCAGCTCTCCTAATTTGGAAGTCTGAATGTCATTGAAGTCGGTGGCAAAGCTGGTTTGATGTCTGGACAAGGAAGCACTCAAGTGATGCCTTTGCTGGCAGCAGTGCTGCCTGTGTCTCAGATTTTACCTTTTTTTTTTGACCACAGATTTTTCTCAGAGTGTTCTGTAAGCCATTTTACTTGATATTAAGAGGGAAATGCTGAAGAGTATTTCTGAGCTCATTCAGTGAGCTGATTGTGACAGCATATTGATTACTACAAGTGCCATTTAAGAGTGCTGATAACTTATTTCGTGGAGAACGATCACGACAAATCGAGGTTTAAAATAACTTCAGCAGAAAATAAGCTGCAGTGCTGGCTTTGCAAGAGGAGAATAGAATAGAATAGAATAGAATAGACAAGACAGGCTGGACATGAGGAGGAAGTTCTTCACTGTGAGAGTGGTGAAGCCCTGGAACAGGTTGTCCAGGGAGGTGGTTGAGGCCCCATCCCTGGAGGTGTTTATGACCAGGCTGGATGAGGCTCTGGCCAGGCTGATCTAATGTGGGGTGTCCCTGCCCATGGCAGGGGTGGGGTTGGAACTAGATGATCCTTGTGGTCCCTTCCAACCCTGACTGACACTATACTATGAAACCAGGTTGGAAGAGACCTTCAAGATGATCAAGTCCAACCTATCATCCAACACCACCTAATCAACTAACCCATGCAACCAAGCACCCTGTCAAGCCTCCTCCTGAACACCTCCAGTGATGGTGACTCCACCACCTCCTTGGGCAGTCACTCTCTCTGTGTAAAACTTCCTCCTGACCTCCAGCCTAAACCTCCCCTGGCGCAGCCTGAGACTGTGTCCTCTTGTTCTGGTGCTGGTTGCCTGAGAGAAGAGACCAACATCCTCCTGTCTACAACCCTCCTTCAGGTAGTTGTAGAGAGCAATAAGGTCACCCCTGAGTCTCCTCTTCTCCAGGCTAAGCAATCCCAGCTCCCTCAGCCTCTCCTCACAGGGCTGTGTTCCAAACCCCTCACCAACTTTGTTGCCCTTCTCTGGACATGCTCCAGCAAGTCAACCTCCTTCCTAAACTGAGGGGCCCAGAACTGGACACAGGACTCGAGGTGTGGCCTAACCAGTGCAGTGTACAGGGGCAGAATGACCTCCCTGCTCCTGCTGGCCACACTGTTCCTGATGCAGGCCAGGATGCCATTGGCCCTCCTGGCTGCCTAGGCACACTGCAGGCTCATGTTCATCCTACCATCGACCAGTACCCCCAGGTCCCTCTCTGCCTGGCAGCTCTCCAGCCACTCTGACCCCAGCCTGTAGCACTGCATGGGGTTGTTGTGGCCAATGTGCAGAACCCGGCACGTGGATGTGTTCAATCTCCTGCCCTTGGACTCTGCCCATCTGTCCAGCCTGTCAAGGTCCCTCTGCAGAGCCTCTCTACCCTCCAGCAGATCAACTCCTGCCCCCAGCTTGGTGTCATCAGCAAATTTACTGATGATGGACTCAATGCCCTCATCCAGATCACCAATAAAGATGCTAAAGAGCACAGGGCCCAGCACTGATCCCTGGGGCACACCACTAGTGACTGGCTGCCAGCTGGATGTGGCACCATTCACCACCACTCTCTGGGCTCAGCCTCCAGTCAGTTCCTAACCCATCGCAGTGTGCTCCTGTCCAAGCCATGGGCTGACCGCTTGGCCCGGAGTTTGCTGTGGGGGATGGTGTCAAAGGCCTTGCTGAAGTCATAGAATCACAGAATCAGTAAGGTTGGAAAAGACCTCAGAGATCCTCAAGTCCTACCTCTTACCTACTACCTAACACCTCCTGACAACTAACCCAAGGCTAGGGGTGCCCAGGGACAGGACAGGGGGCAATGAGCACAAACTGGAATCCAGGCGGTTTCACTTCAATACAAGGAAAAGATTCTTTGGTGTGAGGGTGCTGAGCCTGGAGCAGGCTGCCCACAGAGGTTGTGGAGTCTCCTTCCCGGGTTTCAAAACCCAGGTAGACTGTAAAAGTCCAGGTAGACTACATCCACAGGCCTCCCCACATCCACCATGTGGGTTACCTGATCATAGAAGGAGATCAGGTTGGTCAGGCAGGACCTGCCCTTCCTTAACCCATGCTGGCTGGGCCGGATCCCTTGGCCAAGGTTGTTACACCTTCCTTTCTTCTTGCTCACGCTTGCTGAATCTGAATTTACTGTTAAGGACTGGAATGATTCTTCTTTTGTGCTCACTGTGTCTTTCTTTATTTCCTTCCCCCCCTCCCCAGCAATGCAGAACCTTCTGAAAAAAGACTTCGCCTGAACAGCTTTGTGGCAGATTTTGGCAGACCTCTGGAGCCAGAGAGGGCCTTTTCCCACCAGGCAGCTGAGGAGTCCCAGTCGCTTTTCCATTTCTGTATCAATGAAGTGGAACATTTGGGCAAAGCGAAACAAAGTCAGAAAGCTCCAGGTCTGGAGAGCAATATCCACTTCCAGGAAGTTCCCAGGACCAGTGGAATGTTTGAGGAGGACCTAAACTGTCTCACAAAATTTAACATTCCCAACTTTGTGAACACTGAGCAGAACTCTTCGCTAGGAGAGGATGACCTTCTCATCGCAGAGCCACCCATCGTTTTAGAGAGCAAATCCGTCGGGCAGTCTTCCCATCGGATCTCTGACTGAAAAGTCTTTGCCTTTGAGCCAGACATTCCTCTGCTTCTCCAGTTTGAAGCCTTTCTGGGCCTTCTGGTGTTTTGATAGAAGGGATTTCAGGCCTGTGCTTTTTATCACAGTATAACTAAGGTTGGAAGAGACTTCGAGGATCATCGAGTCCAACCTATAAACACAGACCTCATGACTAGACCATGGCACCAAGTGCCACATCCAATCTCCTCTTGAACGCCTCCAGGGATGGGGACTCCACCACCTCCCTGGGCAGCACACTCCAATGATGAATGACTCGCTCGATGAAGACTTTCTCCTCACCTCAAATCTAAACCTCCCCTGGCGCAGTCTGAGACTGTGTCCTCTTGTTCTGGTGCTGGTTGCCTGGGAGAAGAGACCAACCCCTTCCTGGCTACAACCACCTTTCAGGTAGTTGTAGAGGGCAATGAGGTCACCCCTGAGCCTCCTCCAGGCTAAACAATCCCAGCTCCCTCAGCCTGTCCACACAGGGCTGTGCTCAAGGCCTCTCCCCATCCTTGTTGCCCTTCTCTGGACACGTTCAAGTGTCTCGATGTCCTTCTTAAACTGAGGGGCCCAGAACTGGACACAGGACTCAAGGTGTGGCCTAACCAATGCAGAGCACAGGGCAGAATGACTTCCCTGCTCCTGCTGGTCACACTATTCCTAATGCAGGCCAGGATGCCATTGGCCCTCTTGGCCACCTGGGCACACTGCTGGCTCATATTCAGGCAGCTGTCTATCAGCACCCCCAGGTCCCTCTCTACCTGGCTGCTCTCCAGCCAACTCTGGCCCCAGCCTGTAGCTCTGCATGGGGTTGTTGTGGCCAATGTGCAGAACCTGGCACTTGGATGTGTTCAGTCTCATGCCCTTGGACTCTGCCCATCTGTCCAGCCTGTCGAGGTCTCTCTGCAGAGCCTCTCTACCCTCCAGCAGATCAACTCCTGTCCCCAGCTTGGTGTCATCAGCAAATTTACTGATGATGGACTCAATGCCCTCATCCAGATCATCAATAAAGATGTTAAAGAGTGCAGAGCCCAGCACTGATCCCTGGGGGACACCACTGGTGACTGGCTGCCAGCTGGATGTGGCACCATTCACCACCACTCTCTGGGCTCGGCCCTCCAGCCAGTATACAAGGAATGGCTGTGCTGACAGAGCTTGGTTCAGAGAAGAAGTAAACCACTGAATGCTTTATTCTGTGTTCTAAACCTTTTGCCCAGCATAAGTTTTGCTTTCTGGGTGGGGTTTGTTTTGGTTTTCTTTCTTGTTTTGTTCTCTGTTTTTAAATGAGTGCCCCCTCCACCTACTGTAATCTGTAGGGATTGTGAAGGCTGGAGCCTAGCACTGGGAGGTGTGTGAAAACTCCTCAGCCAAGAAAAGTGTAAACCTCAAATTAAGACTGAAGCAAGGAATGAACAGGCAGCCCCCCAGGGTGGTTCTGCAGCTTCTGCCACTCCCCAAAGGGATATCACAGTATCACAGTATAACTTAGGTTGGAAAGGACCTCGAGGATCATCGAGGATATCTGAAACTGAGCAGCACAATGGATGGCTGCTTGGCATTCTCTTCAGTTTCTGACTCCTAGCTGCTTTTTCATGCACATTAAATCCAACTTTAAAATCTTCCAGAGGGAATACCTTGCATATTAAATTGGTTAAAGTGCTTACAGAATGCTACTACCACCTGCTGCTGCTGATTGCCCTGGAGACTAGCTTCAGGGTGGGTAAGATTGCACTGGGGAAGGGATCTGAAGCAAAAATGGCTGAAGAAAATTTCCCTTGGGGGCTTTTTCAAAGCCAGGAAAAGCACTATCCCTCTGCCAGGCCTGCCAGCTTGTGGGCAGAACCAACACCATCCAGGCCTTCAGGCTATGAGAAGCCTCAGGGAAGGCAGTGACTAGCACAGGGTGAGCAAACAGAGCTTGTGTGTGCCCAGGTGGTGCTGCAGCTGCCTGCAGCTTTCAGGTTGCCTGGAACCAGTGAAACCTGATGAATGAACTCCCAGAAGAGGACCCAACATGGTTACAACACGGCCAAAAGCCAGGTCTCTCCCAAACTGGTCTGGTCCTATCCTATCCTATCCTATCCTATCCTATCCTATCCTATCCTATCCTATCCTATCCTATCCTATCCTATCCTATCCTATCCTATCCTATCCTATCCTATCCTATCCCTATTTATATTCTATTCTATTCTATTCTATTCTATTCTATTCTATTCTATTCTATTCTCCCAACTCAAACTGAGCTCCTGTGCAAAACTGCAGCAGTTGAGATGTCTGGCTGCAGGAAGTGCCTTCCCCTGGTGCTTGTTCTGATGAGCAGCAGTGACACTGCCTTTCTGCCTTGTGAACAGATCAAGGGATTACTGAGCCAGGTGGTGGAGCTGAAGGAAGGGGTGGGAAGGTTGAGAAGAATGCCAGAATGAAATAGATTGGTGGAATCAGACCATGCAAGGGCAGCAAGTGGAGGCTCTTTGAGAAGCAGAGAATCCTCTCCTCTCATGTCACCAGGTAGAAGGAAGTGGTCTAAGAAAAGGGGAGGAATGGATACAGGTCCCTGCATGGGGAGGCAGGTGAACCTCTTCCCAGCCTCCCTCACCTTCCCAGTTACACAATGGATACAGAGCACTGGAAGTTGAGAGCCAGGATCGAGAGGCCTCTGTCCTACTCCTATCAGGTGGAAGACAGAAGCTTAAATGAAGCAGGTGAGTGGTGGTGGGTGCATGGCCATGGCAGGGGAACCTCTTCTACAAGGAAGAAGAGTTCTGGTTGTTGGAGACTTGCTCCTGGCAGGAGCAGAGGGCCCAGTGTGCAGGGTTGAGCCTCATCATAGGGAATTCTGCAGTTTCCTGGGAATATCACTGAGGAACTCCCCAGCATGGCATGGTCACCAGACTGTTATCCAGACAGGTGGGGAGGAAGCTGCATCCTATAGTCTGAGGGCAATGAAGAGAGACTTCAAGGCCTTGGGCTGGTTGGTGAAAGCATCTGGAGCACAAGTGATTTTCTCTTCTCTACTTCTAGTACCTGTCCATGATATGGAAGGGAGTAGAAGAATCCAGTCTGTAAGTACCTGGTTCCAAGACTGGTGCCTCAGGCAGGGCTTTGGATTCTTGGACACTGGCTGGGTTTATAGGACACCAGGACCAACGGTTGTGCATGGGAAAAGCTGATCTCCACTGGGGAAAGCATTCTAGGGCAAGAACTAGCAGTGCTCATTCATGCAGCTTTACACTGGAGTTGAAGGGGGATGTGGTGGTTGTGCTGGGCTTGCACCAGTGGGGCAGTGTTCCAGTATTAATGAAGACCAGAAAGCCTCCCACCCCCTAGGGTAGAATCAGCCTGCTCAGCTCACTCCCTGAAGTGCCTGCACACCAATGCATACAGCACAGGTATTGAACAGGAGGAGTTAGAGATCCATCTGTGGTTGAGGGGTTATGATCTGGTGGCAACCACAGACAAGGTGGGACAGCTTACATGAGTGGAATGTGGTCATGTCCTTTCTAGGAAACAGGTCAGCAAAGTAAGGTGGAATTGCTCTCTACACATTGGCCACAGCAACCCCATGCAGTGCTACAGGCTGGGGTCAGAGTGGCTGGAGAGCAGCCAGGCAGAGAGGGACCTGGGGGTGCTGGTTGATGGAAGGCTGAACATGAGCCTGCAGTGTGCCCAGGTGGCCAAGAGGGCCAGTGGCATCCTGGCCTGCATCAGGAAGAGTGTGGCCAGCAGGAGCAGGGAGGTCATTCTGCCCCTGTACACTGCACTGGTTAGGCCACACCTCGAGTCCTGTGTCCAGTTCTGGGCCCCTCAGTTTAGGAAAGATGTTGAGTTGCTGGAGTGTGTCCAGAGAAGGGCAACAAAGCTGGGGAGGGGTTTGGAGCACAGCCCTGTGAGGAGAGGCTGAGGGAGCTGGGGTTGCTTAGCCTGGAGAAGAGGAGGCTCAGAGGAGACCTTATTGCTGTCTACAACTACCTGAAAGGAGGTTGTAGCCAGGTGGGGGTTGGTCTCTTCTCTCAGGCAGCCAGCAGCAGAACAAGAGGACACAGTCTCAGGCTGCACCAGGGGAGGGTTAGGCTGGATGTTAGGAAGAAGTTCTTCATAGAAAGAGAGATTGGCCATTGGAATGTGCTGCCTGGGGAGGTGGTGGAGTCACCATCACTGGAGGTGTTTAGGAAGAGACTGGATGAGGCACTTGGTGCCATGGTTTAGTTGATTAGATGGTGCTGGATGATAGGTTGGACTTGATGATCTTGAAGGTCTCTTCCAACCTGGTTAATTCTATTTATGTACTGAGTTCAGGCTGGGGGTGAATAAAGGGTGAGTTGAGAGTTTGTGGGTGTGAATTAAGGGGCAAGAAGCATGACTGATACTGTTCTGAGTGTTTATTACAGACCACCTGATCAGGATGAAGAAGCTAATGAGGACTTCTATGGGCAGCTAACAGCAGTCTTGCAATCACAGGCCCTGGTTCTCATGGGGGATTTTAACTACCCAGATACTTGCTGGAGGACCTCCTCAGCCAGGCAGCCACAGTCCAGGAGGTTCCTCCAGTGCACTGATGGTAACTTCTTGATGCAAATCATGGATGAATAGACTAGACTAGACTAGACCAGGTTGGAAGAGACCTTCAAGATCATTGCGTCCAACCCATCAACCAATCCAACCCACCTAAACAACTAACCCATGGCAGCAAGCACCCCAGCAAGTCTCCTCCTGAACACCTCCAATGATGGTGACTCCACCACCTCCCCAGGCAGCCCATTCCAATGGGCAATCACTCTCTCTGTATAGAACTTCTTCCTAACCTCCAGCCTAAACCTCCCCTGGTGCAGCCTGAGACAGTGTCCTCTTGTTCTGGTATTGGCTGCCTGGGAGATGAGCCAAGTAGGAGAGGAGTGCTGCTGGACCTGATACTCACCAGCAAGGAGGATCTGGCTGAAGCAGTGAAGGTTGGGGGCAGCCTTGGCTGTAACAGTCATGAGATGATGGAGTTCAGGATCTTGTGTGGTAGAACAGAATACCAAGCAGGATCACAACCTTGGACTCAGCAGGGCCAATTTTGGCCTTTTCAAGCAATTGCTAGGGGAAATCTCATGAGACAAGGTACTAGAAAGCAAAGGGGCCCATTGGATAGTTGGTTAATATTCAAGGACCTCCTCTTCCAAGCTCAAGATGAGAGCATCCTAAAGGGTTGGAAATTGAGGAAGGCCTCCTTGTAATTCAACCTTGCAAGGGAGCTGAAGGACAACAGAAAGGGCTTCTTCAAATGCACTGCAGGAAAAATTAACACTAGAGGCAATGTAGGCCCAGTGCTGAGTGAGGTGGGTGCCTTGGTGACAGAGGACACAGAGAAGGCAGAGTTACTGAATGCCTCACTTGTCTCCACCTACACTGCTGGAGGCTGTCCACAGGAGCCCCAGCCCCCTGAGATGCCAAAGGAAGATATGACAAAGGAGTTTTCTTTGCTTGAGGAGGACTGGGTTGGGGAAGAGTTAAGTCATCTGGACATCCATAAATCCATGGGTCCTGGTGGGAGGCATTTGTGGGTGCTGAGGGAGCTGGTGGAGGTCATTGCCAGACCACTCTTCATCATCTTTGGTAACTCTATTCTATTTAAATTCTATACCTGGGAAAGAACAACTCCTGGTGTCAGTACAGGTTGGTGATTGATCTGCTGGAGAGCAGTGAAGGGGACCTGGGGGTCCTAGTGGATTGAAGGTTGACCATGAGACAGCAATTTGCTCTTGTGGCCAAGGCCAGTGCCTTTCTGGGTTGCATTAGAAGGGCTGTGGTTAGTAGGCTGAGAGAAGTTCTCCTTCCAATCTACTCTGCCCTGGGCAGAGTATTGTGTCCAGTTCTGGGCCCCTCAGTTCAAGGACCTCAGGGAACTGCTTAAGAGAATCCTGCACAGAGCCACAAAAATGGAGTGGAACATCTTCCTTACGAGGAGAGCCTGAGGGAGCTGGGGCTCTTTAGCTTGGAGGAGACTGAGGGATGACCTCATTCATGTTTATAAAGATGTGCAGGGTGAGTGCCAAGAGGCTGGAGCCAGGCTCTGCTGGGTGATGCCCAGTGACAGCACAAGGGGCAATGGGTGGAAGCTGAGGCTTAGGAAGTTCCATGGAAACAGGGGGAAAAATGTTTTCCCTGTGAGGTTGACAGAGCACTGGAACAGGCTGCCTGGGGGTGTGTGTGTGTGTGGAGTCTCCCTCTCTGGAGATACTCAAAACCTGCCTGGATGCATCCCTGAGTGATCTGCTCTGGGTGCTCCTGCTCTGGCAGGGGGGTTGGACTGGATGAGCTTTTGAGCTCCCTGCCAAGCCTTGAACATTTTGTGATTCTGTGAAAAGCAAATTGGTGCCTGTAATTGCAGCACTTCAGAGGGACATCCTGGCAGCTGCCCAGTGAGTTCTGCACACAGGCAGTCATTTTATCTTTTTACTTATTTTTATTGTTGCTGCAAACTTTCAGTTGGGTTAAGTGCAGGCTTCAGTAGCTGAATCACAGGAAATCAGCTAAACTATTCTGTAGTTAACTACCTGCAAATGGTGGTGGTATGTTAGGCTGGTGTTACGCTTGTAGGCTGCAGCTTCTCCTTTTTAGCTCCATACATGGCCCTCTCTTGACTGGTAGGCCAGTGAAGGGCTAGCAGGCTTTGCAGCTGTTGGGAGGACCAGCTCCAAAAGCATAACTAAGCTGCACTGGCTCCATCTGCCTTTTGTATTCAGTTGGGATTGTGTTGCAATCACAGCTGTTTTCCCAGGGAGAGGTTTGTTAAGGAATTGAGTGTATCTAATACCAGCCTTCATTTTCTGGAGAGTTAATAAGGTTCTGAGCCTTAGCCAGTTCCTAAATTGCAGTTCAGCTTTCTTCAGAAGAGGGTAACAAATGGCCATATGGGTTTAGAGCAAGGACAGAGGATGAGAGGAACTAGGTTCAAATCCTCTGCTGGATTTGAGTAAGAGTTCACCAAGCTGTGTGGTGCAGCAGACAGGCTGGAGGGAAGGGAGGCCATCCAGAGAGACCTGGACAGGCTGGAGAGGTGGGCACAAGCCAACCTCATGAAGTTCAGTAAGAGCAAGTGCAGGGTCCTGCATCTGGGTCGAGGCAATCCCAGGCACAAATCCAGGCTGGGCAGGGACTGGCTGGAAAGCAGCCCTGAGGAGAGAGACTTGGGGGTGCTGGTGGACGAGAAGCTCAGCAGGAGCTCTCAGTGTGCACTTGCAGCCCGCAAAGCCAATCAGATCCTGGGCTGCATCAGGAGAAGTGTGGCCAGCAGGTCGAGGGAGGTGATCCTCCCCCTCTGCTCAGCCCTGGTGAGACCCCACCTGGAGTACTGCCTCCAGTTCTGGAGCCCCTATTACAAGAGGGATGTGGAGGTGCTGGAAGGTGTCCAGAGAAGGGCCACAAGGATGATGAGAGGGCTGGAGCACCTCTCCTATGAGGACAGAGTGAAGGAGTTGGGGCTGTTCAGTCTGGAGAAGAGAAGGCTCCCAGGTGACCTAATTGTGGCCTTCCAGTATCTGAAGGGGGCCTACAGGAAGGCTGGGGAGGGACTTGTCAGGATCTCAGGTAGTGATAGGACTAGGGGGAATGGAATGAAGCTGGAGGTGGGGAGATTCAGGCTGGAGGTGAGGAGGAAGTTCTTCCCCATGAGAGTGGTGAAGCCCTGGAATGGGTTGTCCAGGGAGGTGGTTGAGGCCCTGTCCCTGGAGGTGTTTAAGCCCAGGCTGGATGAGGCTCTGGCCAGCCTGATCTAGTGTGGGGTGTCCCTGCCTATGGCAGGGGGCTTGGAACTAGATGATCCTTGTGGTCCCTTCCAACCCTGACTGATACTATGATACTATGAAGAGTGCTCTGCAGAAGGTCTCTAGCTGAAATTAAAGTAGTGGATTCAAGGTGCTGGCCTGACTGGGTTTCCTTGACACTAACCTGATGTGTATACAGCACAGCTGTGTCAGAATGGAAATATGTCAGTGGCCTGCTGCTGCATTCTCCATCCACTTGAATGCTGCTTAATTCATCCTTCCTTCACCTCACAGTTAGAAAAACAGTGAATGGGCTGTAGATTTAAAGAATACAAAGAGTAAGGGAAACCTCTGTTGGTTTTAATCTCCTGTGCTCTTTTGATAAAGGAATTGTACCTAAATTTCCTGTTCTCAAATGTGATTCTTGCACTGCTTTGTAGTGTTTTAAAGTAATGGGATTATGCTTAGAGGAGAGGCTGTTTAAAACTAGTGGAGCACAGCTGCATGGGGCTGCACTGAGGGCTCCAGCCTTCTGCTTCAGGGGCAGAGAAGGCCTGGCTTTACAGCAAGGCATTAACCACAAGTAAGGATGCAGTCGCTGGGGACTTTTTATGGTAGGCTGAACACGAGCCTGCAGTGTGCCCAGGTGGCCAGGAGGGCCAATGGCATCCTGGCCTGCATCAGGAACAGTGTGGCCAGCAGGAGCAGGGAGGTCATTCTGCCCCTGTACACTGCACTGGTTAGGCCACACCTCGAGTCCTGTGTCCAGTTCTGGGCCCCTCAGTTTAGGAAGGATGTTGACTTGCTGGAACGAGTCCAGAGAAGGGCAACAAAGTTGGTGAGGGGCTTGGAGCACAGCCCTATGAGGAGAGGCTGAGGGAGCTGGGGTTGCTTAGCCTGGAGAAGAGGAGGCTCAGGGGAGACCTTATTGCTGTCTACAACTACCTGAAGGGAGGTTGTAGCCAGGTGGAGGTTGGTCTCTTCTCCCAGGCAACCAGTACCAGAACAAGAGGACACAGTCTCAGGCTGCTCCAAGGAAGGTTTAGGCTGGAGGTCAGGAGGAAGTTTTACACAGAGAGAGTGATTGCCCATTGGAATGGGCTGCCTGGGGAGGTGGTGGAGTTGCTGTCATTGGAGGTGTTCAGGAGGAGACTTGATGGGGTGCTTGGTGCCATGGGTTAGTTGTTTAGGTGGGTTGGATTGGTTGATGGATTGGACACAATGATCTTGAAGGTCTCTTCCAACCTGGTCTATTTTATTCTAAATAAAGGTTTACTCTAAATAAAGGTGGTGGAGTCACCATCATTGGAAGTGTTCAGGAGGAGACTTGATAGGGTGCTTGGTTGCATGGTTTAGTTGGTTGGGTGGTGTTGGATGATAGGTTGGACACGATGATCTTGAAGGTCTCTTCCAACCTGGTCTGGTCTGGTCTGGTCTGGTCTGGTCTGGTCTATTCTATTCTATTCTATTCTATTCTATTCTATTCTATTCTATTCTCAAATTAAGAAATTTGGGAAACCTGCCTTCTGAATGTGACAACTGCTTCCTCCTGAGGCACCTCAAACAACTGATTACCATCTGCTGGTCAAGCTTTGTCTGAACTGAAACTCAGTATTGTCCTTGCTAACAAGCTCAGGGATTTCTGTTAAATGTGGCTTTTACAGCCAGTTTCTGGATGAGTGAGCTGCCTTCAGTCAGGCTTGATCTTATTTTGTTGTTGTTCTTTTTTCACTGCCCTTTGCCATGCTTGAAAACAGAAATGCCATTTAAATGAGATGGAATTCATCTCCTCTGCACCTGAGAAATGAAACTTAAAGCATTTCAAATGATTTCAAAGTAATGCAGGTCTAGTTTTAGGAAAGCTTTCTGTTCTCAGTGGGCTGACCTAAGCTTTTCTTCCACTGCCTTAAATCATTGTGACTTTTTGGGTGCATAACTGCTGCTTTGGGGAGTAAGGATCAGGATTCGTGTCTGGGACTGCTGCTGACAATGCCTGGATGAAAGGTATTTAATAAAATGAACAAGAGGTAATACCAACTTAACCTACACTGCACTTGAATTGTACTCTTGATGTCCTTCTGAAGCATGTATTGATTCTGTAAAGATATTGAAGTGTTTGGTTCCTGCTTCTGTTCTTCCCTGATGGTCCTCCAACTTTTTCTCTTATCTCCCTTCTATCTGTAAAGTCCTTCAGGCTGCTTTTTACAGAACACCCAGGCAGTCCTCACGGCATGGCTCCTGTGTGGCTTCAGAAGCACTGTGGCAGCGAGTCAGCCTGATTGAGATTTCTGCTCTGGCTTTGCATTAACACAATCAAAGGCAAACAGAAACTTTCTGCAGTCTTCAAGAGCTGTTACTTAAAAACTTCAAAAGGGATCAGGCCCAGTCAGCATGGATTTAGGAAGGGCAGGTCCTGCCTGACCAACCTGATCTCCTTCTATGATCAGGAGACTCACCTGTGGATGTGGTCTACCTGGACCTCAGCAAGGCCTTTGACACCGTCCCCCATAGCAAACTCCTGGCCAAGCTGTCAGCCCATGGCTTGGACAGCAGCACTCTGAGCTGGGTTAGGAACTGGCTGGATGGCCGAGCCCAGAGAGTGGTGGTGAATGGTGCCACATCCAGCTGGTGGCCAGTCACTAGTGGTGTGCCCCAGGGATCAGTGCTGGGCCCCATCCTCTTTAACATCTTTATTGATGATCTGGATGAGGGCATTGAGTCCATCATCAGTAAATTTGCAGACGACACCAAGCTGGGGGCAGGAGTTGATCTGCTGGAGGGTAGAGAGGCTCTGCAGAGAGACCTCGACAGGCTGGACAGATGGGCAGAGTCCAAGGGCAGGAGATTGAACACATCCAAGTGCCAGGTTCTGCACATTGGCCACAACAACCCCATGCAGTGCTACAGGCTGGGGTCAGAGTGGCTGGAGAGCAGCCAGGCAGAGAGGGACCTGGGGGTGCTGGTAGATGGTAGGCTGAACATGAGCCTGCAGTGTGCCCAGGCAGCCAAGAAGGCCAAGGGCATCCTGGCCTGCATCAAGAACAGTGTGGCCAGCAGGAGCAGGGAGGTCATTGTGCCCCTGTACACTGCACTGGTTAGGCCACACCTGGAGTCCTGTGTCCAGTTCTGGGCCCCTCAGTTTAGGAACTAGGTTGACTTGCTGGAACGAGTCCAGAGAAGGGCAAGGAAGTTGGTGAGGGGTTTGGAACACAAACCCTATGAGGAGAGGCTGAGGGAGCTGGGGTTGCTTAACCTGCAGAGGAGGAGACTCAGGGGTGACCTTATTGCTCTCTACAACTACCTGAAGGGAGGTTGTAGACAGGCAGAGGTTGGTCTCTTCTCCCAGGCAGCCAGCACCAGAACAAGAGGACACAGTCTCAGGCTGCGCCAGGGGAGGTTTAGGCTGGAGGTTAGGAAGAAGTTCCATACAGAGAGAGTGATTGCCCATTGGAATGGGCTGCCTGGGGAGGTGGTGGAGTCACCATCATTGGAGGTGTTCAGGAGGAGACTTGATGGGGTGCTTGGTGCCATGGGTTAGTTGTTTAGGTGGGTTGGATTGGTTGATGGGTTGGACGAGATGATCTTGAAGGTCTCTTCCAACCTGGTTTATTCTATTCTACATTGAGTTGGTTCAATGTGAAGGGAATAGGAAATGTTTTGACCAGGGTAAATCCTTCACAAGTAGTACCTGGAATTTAACAGTGCTTGAAAATAGAATAATTGTGCAAGTTTTCTTACAGATTTGCTGTAAAAAAATGAATTCAAGCTAAACATAAGGCAATGATTCAAGGAAAATGATGTTTAAGGTTCTTTTAATCCATCCTTTATACTGCTTCCTGGAAATGCATGATGAAACACTGTGTCATAAGAAGACAAAAAACAATACAGGGGGAGGATAATTCTGCTAAGTCTCAGAAAGCTCCCACTAAAACCCTCAGTGAAATACAGTTAAAGCCAAGGCCCTGTTTCATCAGCTTTTGTTCCATTTCAGGGTATTTTCCCCTGTCTGCACCACTGAGTCTGCTGGAGAAACACAGAGTCAGAACTTGAGCAGCCTTACAGCAGCCTTACCCTTACTACAGCCATTCAAGACCAGAACTATCCTGGTCCTGGGCGAGATTGCAGCGAAGTTGGTGAGGGGTCTCCTCCTGAACACCTCCAGTGATGGTGACTCCGCCACCTCCCCAGGCAGCCCATTCCAATGGGCAATCACTCTCTCTGTGTAGAACTTCCTCCTAACATCCAACCTAAACCTCCCCTGGCGCAGCCTGAGAATGTGTCCTCTTGTTCTGGTACTGGGTGCCTGGGAGAAGAGACCAACCTCTGCCTGTCTACAACCTCCCTTCAGGTAGTTGTAGAGAGCAAGAAGGTCACCCCTGAGTCTCCTCTTCTCCAGGCTAAGCAACCCCAGCTCCCTCAGTCTCTCCTCATAGGGCTTGTGTTCCAAACCCCTCACCAACTTTGTTGCCCTTCTCTGGACTCGTTCCAGCAAGTCAACCTCCTTCCTAAACTGAGGGGCCCAGAACTGGACACAGGACTCGAGGTGTGGCCTAACCAGTGCAGTGTAGTTTAACAAAAAAATCTCACTTCAGGTCACCTAGCCAAATAATGCAGCACATAGTACAGGGAAGAATTCAAAAGGTACATTAAAACAATGAAATGTTATCCTTTTCATTTACAAACCAGTCCCAGATCAAGAATTCAGAGCATATTTACACAGAGCTGGTGTTGGATAGACAGAGCATTAGTGTATTTACACATTTTATCAATACAGACTAATAATTCCTTATTGGCAGACAAAGGTACCTGAATGTGAAACAAAGGTTACTACAGTAATTAATTGCCATCTGACCATCTTTTGTTCTGGTCTACATGTATACACACAAAGTGTATGTCCACACTCAAAAGAAACCCCAGTCCTTGCCCTTAATTCCTGTCTGTGCTGATCTGATCTGATTAGTTCCACTGGTCTGTTCTTTGCACGTGCTCAGCTTGTAGAAGACAAAATGCAGCATGATCCACAAATGGACACAGAACTGAGCTAGTTCACATCTGACTTAACTGCTACCTTCAGCCAATACTACAGGGACCTGAAGAGTACATTCTAGCTTTTGTCTTCTTTTCCCTGCCTAAATGGCCTTCCAGTATCTGAAGGGGGCCTATAGGAAGGCTGGGGAAGGACTTCTCAGGATCTCAGGTAGTGATAGGACTTAGGGGGAATGGAATGAAGCTGGAGGTGGGGAGATTCAGGCTGGATGTGAGGAGGAAGTTCTTTCCCATGAGAGTGGTGGAGCCCTGGAGGTGGTTGGGGCCCCATCCCTGGAGGTGTTTAAGCCCAGGCTGGATGAGGCTCTGGCCAGCCTGATGTAGTGTGGGGTGTCCCTGCCCATGGCAGGGGGGTTGGAACTAGATGATCCTTGTGGTCCCTTCCAACCCTGACTGATACTATGATACTATGAAATACAGTTGCTTGAGCTCCAGCCTCACTATACATGCTGTGGAATTCTCAAGGACTTGCAGTGCTGAGAGTTAAAACTAGTGATTTACTGATTTGTTTGACAAAGCTGTCCCTGCAGTCACCAAGTAGCTGTCTTGAACTTTCTGTACCTTGCCATACTGCTGCTCCTTTTTCTACCCTTTTTAGCAGCAGGCTTTTCATCTGTGAGAAGTGTAATAGGCATCCCTCCCCATCTCCTCACTGGAGCAAAGAAGCCCCTGTGGGTTCTGTGCTTCCTGAGGCCATACTTCCTAGACTTACCATTTGTTCTTTTCCCTCCTGTTGGCCCTTCTTTCTTGAAAGGAGGGACCAAAAGCTTGGCACACTGAGTTAGATGTTAATGCTATCTAGTGTCTTGCAGGCTTTACACTTCAGTGCCAAACTCCAGCAGAGCCTGTGAGGGGAGGGAAGAAGACAAGGGTTCCTGACATTCAGCGTGTTACCTGCTATACCAATGGCTTCTGAACTGCCATACAAATCTCTTTTGTCACTCCTCAGACTAGAGTTATTTAAATTCTCTCTCATACAGCCTTTTCCAACTTGCCTAGTAGTTTAAATTTGCCTCTGTCAAGATCATCCACAGTGATACTGTGTCTGATCTAGAGCAGCCCATTGTAAGTCTTACTCAACACAGCCTTCCCTTCTAAAAAGGGACAGCAGGGATTACTCTCACACTGTATTTTACAGGCTGTAATTCAGCTGGACCCTTCTGTCATCATCAGAACCAGCACTGCTGGCAATACTTGCAAAGTAGACAGAACAAGTCTGAGCTTGAACATCAGCAGAGCTGCTCTGCTCCAACCTTCCAATCATCCAAAGCTGAAAAAGGTCTTAAAGGGAAGCAACACCTCATGAATTGCAGGGAGGGAGACAAAACGTTGGAAAAAGATTTTTATGCCCTATTAAATTCAAATTAGTAGCTCTGCAATCTAAAACTACAAGCTGTAGAGCAGGTCACTGACAGTGTTCACAGAGGAATCACTGCAAGCCAAGTAATAAACAAAAGTTACAAACAACCCAACAGGTTCTACAGACCCTGAGAAAGTATCAAATGGAATTTTTCCAAGGTAACTGAATTTATGGAGTAACTTCACTATTCCTCCTTAAAATTGCTTGTACCTTTATTACTGACAACACATAAGACATACAATCTGTCTAGGGTGCTGCTCAATGCAGCCCTGCCTTTGGGCAAGGAAGATTCCAGAGAAGATCAGGGGGTAGTTCATGGTTAGATTAATGATTTATAATAACCTTTTCTATACATAACTTGGAATATCAAAACCCTGCCTCCCCCTGCCAACTCCTCTCTAATTATGTCTTCCAACAGCTGTCTGCCAAGCTGAATCCCCTGGAATTAGTGGCAGGAATAACAACCCCCTGTTTCTGCAGCTCATGTAATACATCCAGTATGGAATCCAACTCCACGCGGAATTTCTCCAGCTCTCGGTTCTTCTGCTGTGCCAGCCTTCGCCACCTCTCAACCTCATGGCTCTGCCTTGCTTCAGTAAGATGTTGTGTGAGTTGGGCTGCCTGCAAATGACAGAATAAACCAGGTTGGAAAAGAGCTTTGAGATCATCAAGCCCAATCTATCACCCAGCACCATCTAATCAACTAAACCATGGCACCAAGTGCCTCATCCAGGCTGGTTTTAAACGCTCCCAGTGATGGTGACTCCACCACCTCCCTGGGCAGCACATTCCAATGGCCAATCACTCTTTCTGGGAAGAATTTCTTCCTAGCATCCAGCCTAAACCTCCCCTGGCACAACTGGCAAGCAAGTCAGCATTGTTGACTCCTTAATCAAACAGTCAGCCAGGGCTGCTCCTCAGCCAAAACGTGCCACTTCATTGTGTTTGATACTTGGCCTCAAAGCCCGGGGCTCAACGCTGCATGTTACAACCCCCACTGCTAGCAAAGCTGCATCAGTGACAGAAGGACAGAATCCAGCATTGGCTAATCAGCCTCAGGAGAATTTAACTGACCCTCTCCAAAGCAGCAATTAGAAGTCTGACTATTTAAGAGGAGTCAGAGCATGTAACAAAAACCCCTCTATAAGCAAACCCAACGTTGCTAATCGCTATTGAAATGTGTTAATTAAAAGAACAGTCTGCAAGAGTAATAACCCAAATCTGAAGGACAGGTGGCTTGAAACCCACAAGTTCTATGAATCATCAGGGAATGTCCTGTAGTCACAAAGGTCTGAAGCTGCTGCAGATACAAGTTTGAATTAATTTTGATGTGAATCCATGGCAGGAAGGACAGGGAACTGCTTGACAGGGCCCAGTGCAGAGCCATGAAAATGATGAAGGGATTGGAACATCTTCCTTATGAGATTAGACTGAAGGAGCTGAGGCTCTAGCTTGGAGAAGAGGAGACTGAGAAGTGACCTCATTCATGTTTATAAATATGTAAAGGGTGAGTGCCAAGAGGGAGCCAGGCTCTGCTGGGTGATGCCCAATGACAGGACAAGGGGCAAGGGGTGGAAGCTGAGGCATAGGAAGGTCCATGGAAACATGAGGAAAAATGTTTTCACTTTGATAGTGACAGAACACTGGAACAGGCTGCCCAGGGTGGGTTGTGGAGTCTCCTTCTCTGGAGCTATTCAAAACCTGCCTGGATGAATTCCTGTGTGATCTGCTCCTGGTGATCCTGCTCCGGCAGGGGCATTGGACTGAATGATCATTTCAGTTCCCTCCCAACCCCTAACATTGTGTGATTCAGCAGAACAGAATGTGAAGAAAAATAATAAAACCTGAGGCAGCAGGGTTTGTTCTTAATCCTGTAAAACATTTTATCCAGTCCCTGATGTAGAAATGTATGGAGAATAAAACCTTCCCTGAACAGTTGTGTACCTCAGTCTATTTCTTGAGATCTGGTTTGGAAACTGCAAAGCAAACTCCATAAACTAAGAGGTACAGTGGGGGCTGGATGATCTTCCAGTCCAACTGCCCTTCTCTGACCTCATATGTTTCAGTCAAAGCTACTTTAAACTACTAAATGAAAGACAGCATGCATTTAAGTGATGAAAATACTGAGAAAAAGCATCTATATGAACTAGAAAACCACTTCCAGATGATAGAAGCTCCCTCAACTGATGAAAAATCAGGCTAGAGGCTGTGGTAGTAAACAAGATGAAATCTTACTTTATAACATAAGAAAGTCTGAAATTTGAATGATAAAAAACCACCACCAGTGCAAAATTTTGTACACATTCAAGGGATACAAATGTGAGATAGAAGAAGCTGCATCACATGGATCCAAACTTCGAAATCCACAAGTTTTAAGCTTGTGGATGACAAAGGCTTTTCCCCCACCTTGTTTCTGGTATTAAAAGCAGTATGTGCTAGACTGCTGAAGATGTCCCTGCAGTAAGCAGGGACACCTTTAACCCAATCTAGTTGGAGGACAGACTGAAGGAGTTGGGGCTGTTCAGTCTGCAGAAGAGAAGGCTCCAAGGTGACCTAATTGTGGCCTTCCAGTATCTGAAGGGGGCCTACAGGAAAGCTGGGGAAGGACTTCTCAGGATCTCAGGTAGTGATAGGACTAGGGGGAATGGAATGAAGCTGGAGGTGGGGAGATTCAGGCTAGATGTGAGGAGGAGGTTCTTCACCATGAGAGTGGTGAAACCCTGGAATGGGTTGTCCAGGGAGGTGGTTGAGGCCCTGTCCCTGGAGGTGTTTAAGACCAGGCTGGATAAGGCTCTGGCCAGGCTGATGTAGTGTGGGGTGTCCTTGCCCATGGCAGGGGGGTTGGAACTAGATGATCCTTGTGGTCCCTTCCAACCCTGAATGATACTATGATACTATGTTCCTGCATACTACAGGGGGACAAGATGACCTTTGAAAGGTCCCTTCCAACCCAATGCAGTCCATGATTAATGACTCTGAGATGTTTCTGTGCTTTTAATGAAGCTTTTCTGAATGAGATGTCTAGGAGTAGGAAATAAAATCACAGCTCAGTTGAGGAATATTATCACAGCTTAACAACCTGCCTTACACACAGATCATTTTTCAGTAGCTAGCTTTCAGTGTGTAGCTGAAACAGGGAAAAACCAAAAGATAGAAGGGACTTGCAGAGGTCCTGTGGTTCAACCCTCTGCAAAAGCAAGGCCTCCTCAGATCAGGTTGTGGGGAAGTTACACACCTCATATACATCATGCACAAGTAATTACCACAGCGTGGACATGCTGCCTGGGACTGCATTTCCATGAGGCACCAAAGACAAAGCCAAAGAGTACCTGAGCCCTGCAGTGTCAGCTAAAGGAGCCTGTGCAAAGAGCATCACACCGCAGCTGCTTGAGCAGTAAATACAGACAGACTCTCAGTACCTTCTGAATTTCTTGCTCTCTTTCTGCATGTCTGGCCTCTATATGCTTGATTTTCCTTTCCAGGCACAAGAAGTGTTTCATTTCGGGACTCTGGCTCTCCTTAGCTTCTCTCAGTTCTTCCAACAATTTTGTCACCTACAGTTTGAGACAAGTGATGAAGTTATCATTCTGTTAAGCAGTGTAGAAGACAGGTTCCTTTCAAAGTGTGTTTGTTTAATCATTCCAGTCAAAAGCTGCAGAAAGGAAAGCATAAAAGACAAAACTCCATTATACAGAAGCTTAAACAGGGGCTCAGGGACTTAGATCTTTCATTTGAATGAAGTGGTCTGAGGATATGAAAATGTAGTCCCTTTGGATAAAACAAATCCTGTTCCTAAGATGCTATCAAGTGATTCTCCAACAGTCAATTTTGATACTTCTAAATGTGCTGAAAATGAATAGAGAGTGTTATGATTAGATTCTCTCACACAATCCTTTGTCACACTGTGGCCAACCATCAACTATAAAATGTACCAGCACATTTCTAAGGCAGTGTCAAGTGCCAATCTCTTTTTTGTGGTGCACTGGAATGGAATGGAATGGAATGGAATGGAATGGAATGGAATAGAATAGAATAGAATAGACCAGACCAGGTTGGAAGAGACCTTCAAGATCATTGTATCCAACCTATCATCCAACACCACCCAACCAACTAAACCATGGCACCAAGCACCCTGTCAAGTCTCCTCCTGAACACCTCCAGTGATGGTGACTCCACCACCTCCCCAGGCAGTCCATTCCAATGGGCAGTCACTCTCTCCGTGTAAAACTTCCTCCTGACCTCCAGCCTGAACCTCCCCTGGCACAGCCTGAGACTGTGTCCTCTTGTTCTGGTGCTGGCTGCCTGGGAGAAGAGACCAACCTCTGTCTGTCTACAACCTCCCTTCAGGTAGTTGTAGAGAGTAATAAGGTCACCCCTGAGTCTCCTCTTCTCCAAGCTAAGCAATCCCAGCTCCCTCAGCCTCTCCTCATAGGGCTTGTGTTCCAAGCCCCTCACCAACTTTGTTGCCAAGGAACAATGGATGCAAACTCCAACATAGAAGGTTTCACCTCGACATGAGGAGAAACTTCTTCATAGTGAGGATGAAAGAGCACTGGAACAGGCTGCCCAGAGAGGTTGTGGAGTCTCCTTCTCTGGACCCTTTCAAAACTTGCCTGGATGCATTTCTGTGTGGACTACCCTAGATGATCCTGCTTTGGCAGGGGAGCTGGACTTGATCTCTAGAGGTCCCTTCCAACCCCTAACATGATTCTGTGTTGAAGGGCAAAAGCAAGGCTTTGACATTTCCCTCTGTATAGCCTTGCAGTGATTTTTGTAACCAAGGCACTCCATTGCATTTTCTTACATGCCAGCACCTCGAACTCAGCCATCTGGGTCAATGGGATGATCATTGTCTTA
Source organism: Melanerpes formicivorus (assembly GCF_026170545.1). NCBI lineage: Eukaryota > Metazoa > Chordata > Aves > Piciformes > Picidae > Melanerpes > Melanerpes formicivorus. The sequence goes on from NW_027142354.1 coordinate 1,470,768, forward strand.
CCCACCCCTGTCAATAAATCAAAATCTGTAAAGCATTTGCAGAAGACACCAATTAGTAACATTCTTCTCATTGTACTCTTGCCCTGTTTTCCCAATAGGCAACAGATCAGTGGAGTGAAACAAGCTTTGTATGGAAAGGCAAACCTCTTATCACTGGATTCATAATAAGAACTCAAAGTCTCACCCTTTATTCAGCAAAGACAGAGCTTGTTTAGTAGGAGATCTTTTGTCTCTCCCTTGAAACCACCCTCACTTTTCTACAAATACTTCACAACACAGGTGGAATTGTAAGTGGGTAATTGTAAGTGTAAGGACTCGAAGGGGTGGCCTAACCAGTGCTGAGTATAGGATGTAGAAGCAACTAAAGATACTGTTTCTAAGAATTACTTTATGATATATGGCCAGCAGGAGCAGGGAGGTCATTCTGCCCCTGTACACTGCACTGGTTAGGCCACACCTCGAGTCCTGTGTCCTGTTCTGGGCCCCTCAGTTTAGGAAGGAGGTTGACTTGCTGGAACGAGTCCAGAGAAGGGCAACGAAGTTGGTGAGGGGTTTGGAACACAAGCCCTATGAGGAGAGGCTGAGGGAGCTGGGGTTGCTTAGCCTGGAGAAGAGGAGACTGAGGGGTGACCTTATTACTCTTTACAACTACCTGAAGGGAGGCTGTAGACAGGCAGAGGTTGGTCTCTTCTCCCAGGCAGCCAGCACCAGAACAAGAGGACACAGTCTCAGGCTGCACCAGGGGAGATTAAGCTGGAGGTTAGGAGGAAGTTCTATACAGAGAGAGAAGGTGGTGGAGTCACCATCATTGGAAGTGTTCAGGAGGAGACTTGATGGGGTGCTTGGTGCCATGGGTTAGTTGTTTAGGTGGGTTGGATTGGTTGATAGGTTGGACACGATGATCTTGAAGGTCCCTTCCAACCTGGTTTATTCTATGTAATTCTATATATTATCTATCTGAAGCTGTACAAGGATGAAAGAATGAAATCCTTTATTAGAATTAAGTAACCCCCACTCTAAATTTAATCCTACCTCTTTTTGTAGCAGTTCCTCTCTCATCTGTGACACCAAGAGGGCTTCCTGACGTCTCTGTTGCTCACTGATTTGTTCTTGGAGATGTTTTATTAATACCTACAAAAAAAAAAACCCATTAAAACCAGTGTGTGTCTGAGTGTGTTTCCTGAAGAAGTTTTGAAGAAGGAACAAGAAGAAGGCTTTGAAGGAAAGCTTTCCCTTATAAGATCAAGAAGGACCAGCAGGACTGGACCTGGGACCAGAGAGATGTCTTTGGACCCTTGCATTCTGGGTAGCTATCGACCTCTTTTCCTTTCCCCTCTTCACTTTTCCCCTTTCTCCTCTCACCTTTTCTATCTCCTATGGGTAAACAATAAAGTTTTACTGTTGATTGAAGTGAACCCCCTGGCACAAACTGAAACACAGGAGGTTGTTCTGTCTGGCCATAAGGAAAACTTTGCTTATGAGGGTGCCCAAGCCCATGTCTGGGCCTCTAAGTCCAGAAAGGTTGTGGAATCTCCCTCCTTGGTGACATTAAAGAGCTATCTGGATGTGGTCCTGCACAACTGGCTCTAGATACTCTACTTAGTATCATAGTATCATAGTATCAGTCAGGGTTGGAAGGGACCACAAGGATCATCTAGTTCCAACCCCCTGCCATGGGCAGGGACACCCCACACTACATCAGCCTGGCCACAGCCTCATCCAGCCTGGGATTAAACACCTCCAGGGATGAGCCTCAACCACCTCCCTGGACAATCCATTCCAGGGCTTCACCACTCTCATGGGGAAGAACTTCCTCCTCACCTCCAGCCTGAATCTCCCCACCTCCAGCTTCATTCCATTCCCCCTAGTCCTATCACTACCTGAACAGGGGGGTTGGACAAGATGACCTCCAGAGGTCCCTTCCAATCTCAGTCCTTCTGTGACTACAGGCCCATTTTTAAAACATAATACAAAAGAGCCTGCTTCAAAGAAAGACAAAGTTCATAGTAATGCAGAAGTAACTTTAACAGCTATCTGCAGACAATAAAGTTATCAGCTATATCTTACCTCTTGTGTTGAAATTCTGCTGTTTAGTTCAGCTACTTTAGAAGCAGAATGCTCCTTTGCATGCTGGCAAAGAATCTTCTCCACTTCCCTCTGATGGGAATCTTTCAGAGATGCAATGTATTCTGCTGTGTCTTCCTGTATCCTGGACAGAGTGAAAGGAAAATCAGAAGGAAAGCAGCTACAGAGAGTTTTTAAATAAATGCAGCCAGGTCTGTCCCTTGAACAGCCAAAACATCCCAAATGAGAAAGGTGGCAAGTCTTTGAAATTCCATAACCTCACAGGACAGCACCTCCACTACTTTGCCTCTGGAGGACAACAGGGTAGAAAGCCTACAGTGCTCTGTATCTACCTCATTTAACCAGGAGACAGCTAGGCTACAGAAAACTCAGCTAATCATCTCTTCTGGCCTGCATTAGGAATAGTGTGGCCAGCAGGAGCAGGGAAGTCATCGTGCCCCTGTACTCTGCATTGGTTAGGCCACACCTTGAGTCCTGTGTCCAGTTCTGGGCCCCTCAGTTTAAGAAGGACATTAAGACACTTGAATGTGTCCAGAGAAGGGCAACAAGGCTGGGGAGAGGCCTTGAGCACAGCCCTGTGAGGAGAGGCTGAGGGAGCTGGGGTTGTTTAGCCTGGAGAAGAGGAGGCTCAGGGGAGACCTCACTGCCCTCTACAACTACCTGAAAGGTGGTTGTAGCCAGGAAGGGGGAACCTGGCACTTGGATGTGTTCAATCTCATGCCCTTGGACTCTGCCCATCTGTCCAGCCTGTCGAGGTCTCTCTGCAGAGCCTCTCTACCCTCCAGCAGATTATCTCCTGCCCCCAGCTTGGTGTCCTCTGCAAATTTACTGATGATAGAGTGGCCTGGATTTGAAGGGACCTCCAAAGGTTGTCTAGTCCAACCCCCTCTGCAGTCAGCAGAGACATCCCCAACTAGATCAGGTTGCCCAGAGCCCTGTGGAGCCTCACTTTGAATACTTCCAGGGATGGGGCTCCAACCACCTCCCTGACCAACCTGTTCTAGTGTTCCACCACCCTCGTAGTAAAGAACTTGTTCCTAACATGCAATCTAAATCTGTTCTTCTCTAGTTTGAAGGCACTGCCCCTTGTCCTTTCACTGCAGGCCTTTTGTAAGCTGCCTCTCTCCACCCTTCTTGTAGGTGCCCAACATGGCTGATGCTGATGTATCAGTCCAATCCTGCATCAGCCAACACTTTAAGGAGGTTTTTACAAGGCAGGTGTTGAGCACTTACCTTCGAATGTTATTTTCGGAATAAGCCAGCTTGGCCTGAGACTTCACCCTCTGCTGGTTCATCTCTAGGGACAGTCTTTCTAGCTCCTCTTTCAGTTGTGCATTTTCTTGCAGAACATCTGAGAGATTAGGACCAGAGAAGGTTTGTGCTTGGTCTATTTTGTCACCCTTGAAAACGCTTCGGAAGGGTTCGCTGCCGCCCCGATGCTTTTTCTCTGTTGCCGACGAGTTCCTTTTCAAGATCTCTGTAGAGTTTTCCTTATTGTTGGCTTTACTCCTCAGATTGTTACTGGACAACATCACCATCCTTTCTTTCTGAAGTTTCTCTACAGTTTTTGTGAGCTCTTGTATTTCTTTGTTTTTCATGACCAACTCTTCATTTAGCTTCAGCAGCTTGTCCTGTGCGTTGCCTTGTTTCACGTGAGAGTCTGTGAACTCCACGTCTTTATTATCCTTTTTGTTCCTGAGTTTTAATTGGGAATTTTGACTTCTAAGGTCTTCAATCTCTGCCTGGAGGTTCTCAACGGTGATCTGATGGCTCTCCTTTAGATTCTGAAGCTCTTGTTCAAGTTCTGCTTTATCACCATTCAGTTTTGGTGATTCACTCATAAATTTGTAGGCAAGCAGTTGCTCGAGCTCTACAAGCCTTTGCTCGTACTGTATCTAAGGAAGGGGAGTAGGAGAAATAAACTAAGTCAGTTTCTTCATGTGTGCTTTTATTATCAGCTCTTCCTCTTATTCTTTAAAGTTACTCCACATCTGAAGCAAGATTGCATAAGACAAGATACACATCAGTATTACTATGGAGACAGACTGAGACAGTTGGGGCTGTGCAGTCTGGAGAAGAGAAGGCTCCGAGAAGACCTTCTTGTGGCCTTCCAGTATCTGAAAGGGACCCACAAGAAGGCTGGGGAGGGACTTTTTAGGGTGTCAGGTAGTGATAGGACTAGGGGGAATGGATCCAAGCTAGAGGAGGGGAGATTCAGATTGTATGTCAGGAAAAGGTTTTTCACCATGAGGGTGGTGAGGCACTGGAGCAGGTTGCCCAGGGAGGTGGTAGAAGCCTCACCCCTGGAGGTTTAGAAGGCCAGGCTGGATGTGGCTCTGGGCAGCCTGCTCTAGTGGGGTTTGGAACTGGATAATTTTTGAGGTCTCTTCCAACCCTGACAATTCTGTGATCAGCAACAAGGCTACTTAATCAGTTCAGAAAGTAGTAAGTGAAAAAAAATTATGGAAAGCAAACTTAAGTTTGCTGTAAAACAGAATCAGAACCACATAATGTTAGAGGATGGAAGGGACCTCCTGAGATCATTGAGTCCAACCCCACTGCCAAAGCAGCATCACCCAAGGTAGTCTGCACAGGAATGCATCCAGATGGGTTTTGAAAGTCTCCAGAGGAGACTCCACAACCTCTCTGGGCAGCCTGTTCCAGAGTTCTGTCACCCTCACCGTAAAAGAGTTTCTTCTCATGTTGAGGTGAAACCTTCTATGTTCAAATTTGTATCCATTGTTCCTTGTCTTATTACTGTGCACCACTGAAAAGAGATTGACCCCCTCCACCTGACACCCACCCCTCAGATATTTGTACTGTTGATCAGATCCCCTCTCAGTCTTCTCAGGAATAAATGCCCCAGGTTTCTCAGTCTCTCCTCAAGTTCCCTCATCATCCTCACGGCTCTCCATTGAACTCTCTCTAGTAGATCCCTGTCTCTCTTGAACTGGGGAGCCCAGAACTGGACACAATACTCCAGGTGTGGTCTCACCAGGGCAGAGCAGAAGGGGAGAAGAACCTCCCTAGACCTGCTGGACACACTTTTCTTGATGCACTCCCAGATACCATTGGCCCTCTTGGCTGCAAGGGCACATTGCTGTCCCATGCAGAGCTTGCTGTCCACTAGGTCTTTCTCCATGGAGCTGCTTTCCAGCAGAACTACTCAAACCATTTGCTCTAAACTAATCCTCACAATGAATGCAGTATCTCTGGGAAAGAAAATTAAATTGCCAAGAAACTATTTCCTTTTTATATCACTGAGTTCTCTTCAGATGTTACCAACTCAGACAAGGTTTAATACAGTGAAAAGTCTGAAGCCTGTCATGATGTGTTTGCCATGTCAGTTGCAAACATCATTGTCACATGCCTCAAAAGTATACTTCACATTTTAAAAACCATCTTAAATGTTAACAGGAGAGATTTTTATGTCTGGATTCAGAAGCCTGAACTCAGAAAGACACAAAATTCTTCTTCCTAATGAGCAAAGGAAAACCTAGCCCTTCTTAGGAGGCTGGAGAACCTCTGAGGAAAAGCAAAATTAGTTGACACTCATGGAGAAAAGGAGGAACAAGTGACTAATGCTTTCCTTTTCTACTCATTAAGAACCTATCCAGTCCACCTTTTCCTTGAAGTAAAATGCCTGATTTCCATGCTTCCTAACACAAGCTTTAAGGCTTGGTGTCAAGAAGGAAGAGACAGCCTCTTCTCACTTGTGCCCTGTAATAGGACAAGGGGCAATGGATGGAAACTACAGCACAGGAAGTTCCACCTCAACACGAGGAAGAACTTCTTTACAGTGAGGGTGACACTGGAACAGGCTCCCCAGAGAGGTTGTGGAATCTCCTTCTCTGGAGACTTTCAAGACCTGTCTGGACGCACTCCTGTGTGGACTACCCTAGGTGATCCTGCTTTGGCAGGGGGTTGGACTCTATGATCTCCAGAGGTCGCTTCCAACCCCTAACATCCTGTGATCCCGTGGCTTGCCATTATGTAACTTGTGGATAGAATGTTCCGTGCTCCCAGATGTTCCCTGTAAAAAACCCCATTCTGCAGATCTTCCAAACCACAGCCTTTGGTGCAGCAAGGAATCAGATGAGCAGCTACACTGACCCACAGGACCAAACCCACTTAACAGTGAGAATTAAATTGTTCTATCTCAAGCACTTGGCCTCTCAGTTCCAATAGTACTCTAACAAACTCTTTTTATCTCAGGTGCTGAAGCTACTGAAATTCCTTAAACATTTTTTCCCTTGAGTGTGGTCTTTGCCTTCAGTTTTCACCACTACTCCTCTGTCAGAACCCAGCACCCTTGTGACTTGCAGAGCAGACTACTCAACAAGCCTGCAGTTTTTACCTTTATCTTTTGAAATTGCTGTTCCATGGTACGGAGACTCTTTTTAGCTTCATCATCTTTACCTTCAAGTTCTGTTTCTAACTTTTTTATCCTTCTCTCCAAAAAATCAACTGTGTTTGCTTTAGCTGAAGGATCATCACTTTTCTCAGCAGCAGCAGCAGCATAAATCAGAGCAGGCAAAGAATTTGGATACCTTCTCTTTAGAATTCCTTCCATTTCTCTGATCTAAGCAAAAAGAAACCAGAAAGAAGATAACAAGAAAATAGTTCTGATGACAAATGAGCTGATGTAAGTGACAGGATGTGAGCAAAAGTCATCCCCTTCAAGCTGGGTGCAGAAGGAAAAGTAGAGATACATATGCAGAGATTTTTTTTATGGTGTTTCCATTTATGTTATAGTTTACAGTGCAAGACTCAATCTCTTGAGACCCTCTCAGGTCCAGAGGAGGGTCACTAAAATGATCAATGGGTTGGAGGACCTCTGCTACAAAGACAGGCTGAGGGAGCTGGGGTTGTTGAGCCTAGAGAAGAGAAGGCTTCAGCTTCCAGTAGCTGAAGGGGGCCTACAATAAGGCTGGAGAAGGACTGTTTACAAAGGCCTGCAGTGACAGGACAAGGGGCAATGGTTTGAAATTAGAGAAGAGCAGATTTAGACTGGATGTTAGGAACAAATTCTTTACCATGAGGATGGTAGAACACTGGAACAGCTTGCCCAGAGAGGTGGTTGAGGCCCTTTCTCTGGACATATTCAAGGTGAGGCTCAACAGGGCTCTGGGCAACCTGATCTTGTTGCTTAGAGCAGAAGGCTTGGACAAAGCTGACCTTTGGAGGTGCCTTCCAACCCAAGCCATCCTATGATTCTTTGCATTAGAATACTACAGAGGCTCTTTCCCATTTATCCCACATCCCTATCAAATGCAGCTACCTTCTTCTAAAACTCAGAGAGGCCTACTTCCACCTGACTTTTCCTCAGTAGAAACATGGATTTTAAAGTCTCTACTGACTCAGTTGTCATGAATCTTGTAGGAATCCAGTAACATTTAAACCTCTACTCTTGAATCAACTTGGTTGAAATTGGTCATAAGGGTAAGATGTTTCTGAACATAAACAGGAGCCTGAGAAGATAAAGAGCAAATTTATGTATGCTTCTGCCCTCTTTCCAAGAAACTCTAAACAGCACTTTAATGTTAAAGGGTTTAAAAAGGGCTACCAGCAAATAAGCTTATTAGAACACAGTAGCAGAAGATCTACTATAGCTTTTTGTGTTGTTACAGAATCATAGAATGGTCCAGGCCAGAAGGGACCTGCAAAGGTCATTCAGTCTGACCTCCCCACAGTCAGCAGGGACATCCCCAACTACATCAGGCTGCCCAGGGCCTCATTGAGCCTCACCTTGAATATCTCCAGGGAAGGGGCCTCAACCACCTCCCTGGGCAACCTGTTCCAGTGTTCCACCACCCTCGTAGTAAAGAACTTCTTCCTGATATCCAATCTAAATCTGCCCTTCTCTAGTTTGAAGCCATTGCCCCTGGTCCTGTCACTGCAGGCCTTTGTAAACAGTCTCTCTCCACCCTTCCTGTAGGCCCCCTTCAGGTACTGGAAGGCTGCTATTAGGTCTCCCCATAACCTCCTCAGGTTCAACTCCCTCAGCCTGTCTTTGTAGCAGAGGAGCTTCAAGCCCCTGATCATTTTTGTGGCACTCCTCTGGACCCTCTCCATAAGGTCCATATCTTTCCTATATTGATGGCTCCAGACCTGCACACAGTACTGCAGATGAGGTCTCAGCAGAGCAAAGCAAAGTGGCACAATCACCTCTCTGCTGCTGGAAACACATCTTTTGATGCAGCCCAGGATGTGATTTGCCTTCTGGGCTGCAAGTACACACTGCCTGCTCATGTTCAGCTTCTTGTCCATCAGCACCCCCATGGTCCAAGTTACTGTATCATAATTCCATAGCCCAAGTTACTTTTTCAGAAGGCTTCATTCAATCCTTTACCCATATGAAAGGGCTGGTAACTGTTGTAAGAGACCTCATCTGCAATAAAGGTTAAATGAAACAGTTCTGTTGTTGCATACTTGTCTCTCCAGATCCTGAATTCTTTTGGCATCTGCTGCTCTGTCTCTCAAACGTTTCTTCTGCTGCACACACTGATCTCCAGCTTCAGCTCTGAGCTTCTCAACCTGGCCAAGTTATGAGAAAACAAGACTGAGATACACACTGAGAGACATTGACCTGTAGTACAAAAGCACTGGAAACATGCACAACACAAAAGAAGCATGGGCATGTGTGGTTGGAAAGCTGCAGCTTGGAGAGGGACCTTGGGGTGTTGGTTGAACATGAGTCAGCAGTGTGCCCAGGTGGCCAAGAAAGCCAATGGCATCCTGGCTTGTGGTAGAAACACTGTGGCCAGCAGAGATTGGGAGGTGATCATCTCCCTGTACTCAGCACTGGTGAGGCCACACATTGAGCATTGTGTTCAGTTCTGGGCTCCTCACTACAAGGACACTGAGGTGTTGGAGAAGGGCAGTGAGGCTTGTGAAGGGCCTGGAGCATATGGCCTGTGAGGAGCATCTGAGGGAGCAGAAGAGGAGGCTGAGGGGAAACCTCAGTGCTCTCTACAACAGCCTGAAGGGAGGGTGGAACAAGGAGGGGGCAGCTTCTTCTCCTTGGTGAGAAGCACCAGGACTGAAGGAAATGGTTACAAGCTGCACCAGGGGAGGTTTAGGAATCTTAGGAAATATTTATTTGCTGAAAGGGTTCACCCTGGAGGTGTTCAAGAGGGGACTGAATGTGGCACTTGGTGCCATGGTTTAGTAGTCATGAGGTCTGGGGTGACAGGTAGGACCTGATGATCTTTGAGGTCTTTTCCAACCTTATTGATTCTGTGATTCTATGAAAAATTCCAAGATCATTTTAGAACAGAATAGAAAATAGAATAGAATAGAACTAACCAGGTTGGAAAAGACCTTTGAGATCATCAAGTCCAACCTATCATCCAACACCATCTAATCAACTAAACCATGGCACCAAGCACCCCATCCAGTCTCTTCCTAAACACCTCCAGTGATGGTGACTCCACCACCTCCCTGGGCAGCACATTCCAATGGCCAATCTCTCTTTCTGGGAAGAACTTCTTCCTAACAGTGATTTTATCACTGGTACTCTTTTTTTGTTTTAATTTCCATGCATCTTAAGCCAAATCTCCTGTCAAGCAGGCAATGCAAATCTCTGAACTGCTCAAAACTCATGTATTAGTTTTGCTTGCTTGGTAATTTGAGTGTTTTGGCTTTTTCCTCCCTACTTCAGCAACCAAAGGATTTTTTTTCTAAGGAAAAAGGAGAGTTTTGGATCAGTACTTAAGAGAAAGAAAACAGTATTCTTTATGCTACAATAGTGTAAAAGAGAGAAACTGAGAAGAGGGATGTTCCAAATTGTTAATATCACAGTATCACAGTATCACCAAGTTTGGAAGAGACCTCAAAGATCATCAGGTCCAACCTGTCACCACAGACCTCATGACTAGACCATGGCACCAAGTGCCACATCCAATCCCCTCTTGAACACCTCCAGGGATGGTGACTCCACCACCTCCCTGGGCAGCACATTCCAATGACAAATGACTCTCTCAGTGAAGAACTTTCTCCTCACCTCAAGCTTAAACTTCCCCTGGTGCAGCTTGAGACTGTGTCCTCAAAGTACTTCCTTTTCTTAATCAACACAACTGTAGGTTTTGGGGAAACAAACTTCTTTTTGTTTCCAGAAGCATCACCAATATGTCCAATGCAAGCAAAACCAGGTTTTAAACATTTGGCACTTGAAATTCTCACTGCATGTGCAGCAATAGCTATGTTGATAGGCAATATTGCTTCCATATTTGATATCTTGGCCTGTATCAGGAACAGTGTGGCTAGCAGGAGCAGCATTCTGCCCCTGTGCTCATCACTGGTTAGCCACATGTTGAGTCCTGTGTCCAGTTCTGGACCTCTCCATTTAAGAAGGACATTGAGATACTTGAACATGTCCAGAGAAGGGCAACAAGGCTGGTGAGGGGTTTGGAGCACAAGCCCTGCGAGGAGAGGCTGAGGGAGCTGGGGTTGCTTAGCCTGGAGAAGAGGAGGCTCAGGGGAGACCTTACTGATCTCCACAACTCCCTGAAGGGAGGTTGTAGCCAGGTGGGGGTTGCTCTCTTCTCCCAGGTGGCCAGCACCAGAACAAGAGGACACAGTCTCAAGCTGTGCCAGGGGAGGTTTAGGCTGGATGTTAGGAAGAAGTTCTTCATAGAAAGAGAGATTGCCCATTGGAATGTGCTGCCCAGGGAGGTGGTGGAGTCACCATCACTGCAGGTGTTCAGGAGGAGACTTGATGGGGTGCTTGGTGCCATGGGTTAGTTGATTAGCATTGGATGATAGGTTGGACTTGATGATCTTAAAGGTCTTTTCCAAGCTGGTTAATTCTATGCTATTCTATGCTATTCTATGCTATTCTATGCTATTCTATGCCACTCCATGCCACTCCATTCCATTCCATTCCACTCCATTCCATTCCACTCCATTCCATTCCACTTCATTCCATTCCATTCCACTCCATTCCATTCCACTCCATTCCATTCCATTCCACTCCATTCCATTCCACTCCATTCCACTTCATTCCATTCCATTCCATTCCATTCCATTCCATTCCATTCCATTCCATTCCATTCCATTCCATTCCATTCCATTTCTAATAAATGAACAAATCCCTCCCCCCCCCCCAAAAAATAATCACACAATAAAAGGGGGAGGGGTAATGAGATTATTACAGACAGAATTACATTATACTCCTCTCCATCACTGGAAAAAGAAGTAAGTTAAGCTTCTTAAATAAAGCCAGATATGATCACCTCTAGCTTTAGTTTTGCAATTTCTTCTTTGGCATCTTTGAGCCGAGCTGCATCTCTGTCCAAAAGATCCTGATTTTCTGCATACCACTGAAGCCTCTTTTTCAAATGAGTGATTTCCTGTTTGTATGATTCTTCCATAACTTTCAACTCATAAGACTTCTCACCTACAGGAATAAAAACAACTTTAGTCTTCTTTAATTGCTTCTTTAGTACAGAATTACTAACAAGTCAACACTATCCTTCTCAGCACGTTTCACATCTTTATTAACCCTGTTGAAGTGAAGTATTAAAAGCATACCCTGGTTAGGATCTTGAATGTATCTGAAAAACAGAAAGCTTTCCCTCATAGCTGAAGGGGTCTATAGGAAAGCCAGGAAGGGACTTTCTACATGGGCTTGTGATAGTATCATAGTATCAGTCAGGGTGGAAGGGACCACAAGGATCGTCTAGTTCCAACCCCCCTGCCATGGGCAGGGAAGGGGCCTCAACCACCTCCCTGGACAATCTGTTCCAGTGTTCCACCACCCTCGTAGTAGAGAACTTGCTCCTAAGATCCAATCTAAATCTGCCCTTCTCCAGTTTGAAACCATTGCCCCTTGTCTTAAAACCACAGCCTTTTGTAAACAGTCTCTCTCCATCCTTCTTGTAGGCCCCCTTCAGGTACTGGAATGTTGCTATTAGGTCTCCTCAGAGCCTTCTCTTCTCCAGGATGAATAACTGTAGCTCCCTCAGCCTGTCCTCGTAGCAGAAGTGCTCCAACCCCCTGATCATTTTTGTGGTCCTCCTTTGGACCCACTCTACTAGGTCCATGTCCTTCCTATATTGAGGGCTCCAGACCTGTACACAGTACTCCAGGTGAGGTGTCACCAGAGCAGAGCAAAGTGGCACAATCACCTCTCTGGATCTGCTGGCAACACATCTTTTGACGCAGCCCAGGATGTGATTGGCTTTCTGTCTGCTCAAACCAAGACAGTGAACCACGGGGGCAGACAGAATTATTTACCAAAATGAAGTTGCTTTACCTGATGTGGAAGCAATCTGAACTTTTGCTAAATCCCTCTCCTTCTTTGCTTGTCCCAGGTCTACCTCAAGGGCTTGCTTCTCTTGTTTGAGGCGCCTTATCTCTTCTTGCAACTTAGTTTCTTCCTTCTGAGTTTTAGATCAAGAGGTAAGACAAGAAAAAGAAAAAAACAACCACACACTGCCCACACAGTAAACCTGAATATGCTTTTTCACCAGGTTTTCTAGTTTTGTTATTGTTCACAAGCCTTGCAATAGCACAGCATGATAAACCTTAAGCTAGAATAAACCCCAAGCAATAAACTCCCATACATATATTTTAATAAGCCTTACATAATTGTCTTAGAAGCAGAAAACATCTCCCTTTTGGGAGGGTCAGCAAAGGAAATGATTTATGTCTAAGTCCCCACAGACTGGAAAAGGGGAAACATTGCCCCCATTTTCAAAAAGGGTAAGAAGGAGGAACCAGGGAACTACAGGCCAGTCAGTCTCACCTCTGTGCCTGGAAAGATCATGGAGCAGATCCTCCTGGAGGCACTACTGGCTCAGAAGAATAGTGAAGAGGTGATTGGGAACAGTCAGCATGGCTTTGCCAAGGGCAAATCCTGCCTGACCAACCTGGTGGCCTTCTATGAGCAGGTGACAAAATTAATAGATGAGGGGAGAGCAACTGATGTCGTTTACCTGGACCTGAGCAAAGCCTTCGACACTGTCCCACACCACATCCTGGTGTCCAAACTGGTGACACATGGGTTTGATTGGTGGACCACTAGATGGATAAGGAACTGGCTTGATGGCCGCACCCAAAGAGTGGCTGTCAATGGCTCCATGTCCCAGTGGAGGCCAGTGACAAGCAGAGTCCCTCAGGGATCAGTCCTGGGACCTGTCTTGTTCAACATCTTTGTGGGTGCCATGGACAGTGGCATTGAGTGCACCCTCAGCAAGTTTGCTGATGACACCAAGCTGTGTGGTGCAGCAGACACACTGGAGGGAAAGGAGGCCATCCAGAGGGACCTTGACAGGCTGGAGAGGTGGGCACAAGCCAACCTCATGAGGTTCAATAAGAGCAAGTGCAGGGTCCTGCATCTGGGTGGAGGCAATCCCAGGCACAAATCCAGGCTGGGCAGGGACTGGCTGGAAAGCAGCCCTGAGGAGAGAGACTTGGGGGTGCTGGTGGATGAGAAGCTGAACATGAGCTCTCAATGTGCACTTGCAGCCCACAAAGCCAATCAGATCCTGGGCTGCATCAGGAGAAGTGTGGCCAGCAGGTCAAGGGACGTGATTCTCCCCCACTACTCAGCTCTGGTGAGACCCCACCTGGAGTACTGCATCCAGTTCTGGAGCCCCTATTACAAGAGGGATCTGGAGGTGCTGGAACGTGTCCAGAGAAGGGCCACGAGGATGATCAGAGGGCTGGAGCACCTCTCCTATGAGGACAGACTGAAGGAGTTGGGGCTGTTCAGTCTGCAGAAGAGAAGGCTCCCAGGTGACCTAATTGTGGCCTTCCAGTATCTGAAGGGGGCCTACAAGAAGTCTGGGGAGGGACTTGTCAGGATCTCAGGTAGTGATAGGACTAGGGGGAATGAAATGAAGCTGGAGGTGGGGAGATTCAGGCTGGATGTGAGGAGGAGGTTCTTCAGCATGAGAGTGGTGAAGCCCTGGAATGGGTTGTCCAGAGAGGTTGGTTGAGCCCCCGTCCCTGGAGGTGTTTAAGACCAGGCTGGATGAGGCTCTGGCCAGGGTGATGTAGTATGGGGTGTCCCGGCCCATGGCAGGGGGGTTGGAACTAGATGATCCTTGTGGTCCCTTCCAACCCTGACTGATACTATGATACCTCGGCACCCACAAATATGTTGAACAAGTTGGGTCCCAGGACTGATCCCTGAGGGACTCCACTTGTCCCTGTCCTCCACTGGGACATGGAGCCATTGACAGCCACTCTTTGGGTGCAGCCATCAAGCCAGTTCCTTATCCATCTAGTGGTCCACCCATCAAACAGTTAAGCAGAACAATAGAAGTTCCTGAAACCTTTAACATGAAGCTTGCCAGACATCCTCCATGAAAACTGTAAGCAGCTATAGGACTACAAAAAGAGTTCTATGAGTGAATAACAACCAATTCTTTTCACTCTGATTCCCTTTCCTGGAACTCACTTGGTACAAAGCTGGGATAAGCACTTCTGGGTATAGATGCATCACTATTTCTGCAAGCTCTCACAAGTTAGTGCAGGATTTGCAGTAATCCTGGCAAAGCTGAGCTTCTTTCAGAGACTCTCTGCCTTGGGGGACTTCTAGAGTTCATAAAATGAGGTGCTTGTGATACCCAAGTGTGGCAAATAATAGGATGATCCACTACTTAAATTATATTCCTAGTTTATAGTATGAAAAGTCATGCATTCTCTGGTGAGAACACATGAAAATGAGGCTTGGCATAAACCTACCTGTGCTGCTCGAAGCTCTGAAAGCAGCTCTGTGAAACTCCGATTTCTGGCTGGGTCAGAATCCCTCATGATCCACGACTGGATGTTGTTAGTCTTCTCCACCTTTTCTCTATGTGGTGACAGCAAAAACATTCATGCAAAACAGTGCCTTGGTGTACTAACAGTAGCATACATAGAATAGAAACCAAACTACTCCCCCCAAATGGTATTAGAAAGCCTGGAGAAAAGGTGGCTCTGAGGAGTCCTTATAGCAGCCTCCCTGGACTTGCAAGGAGGCCTGTAAGAAAGCCAGGAAGGGACTTTTTATAAGGGCTTGGAGACACAGGACAAGAGGGAATGGATTGAAGCTTGAGGAGGGTATATTTAGACTGGATAGAAGGAAGAAATTCTTTACAGTAAGGGTGATGAGACACTGGAATAGTTTGCCCAGGGAGGTTGAGGATGCCCCCTTCCAGAATAGAATAGAATAGAATAGAATAGAATAGAATAGAATAGAATAGAATAGAATAGAATGGAATAGAATAGAATAGAATAGACCAGACCAGGTTGGAAGAGACCTTCATGATCATCGCGTCCAACCTATCATCCACCACCACCTAATCAACTAACCCATGCAACCAAGCACCCCATCAAGTCTCCTCCTGAACACCTCCAGTGATGGTAACTCCACCACCTCCCCAGGCAGCTCATTCCAATGGGCAATCACTCTCTCTGTGTAGAACTTCTTCCTAACCTCCAGCCTAAACCTCCCCTGGTGCAGCCTGAGACTGTGTCCTCTTGTTCTGGTGCTGGTTGCCTGGGAGAAGAGACCAACCTCTGCCTGTCTACAACCTCCCTTAAGGTAGTTGTAGAGAGCAATAAGGTCACCCCTGAGTCTCCTCTTCTCCAGGCTAAGCAGCCCCAGCTCCCTCAGCCTCTCCTCATAATGTGTTCACAGTCAGGTTGGAGGAGGCCATGAGCAACCTGGTCTAGTGGAAGGTGTACCTGAGCCCATGGCAGCGGGGCTGGAACTAGATGTTATTTAAGGTCCCTTCCAACCCAAACCATTCTGTGGAGCAATAGAAGTCTATCTGTGCAGGCTTAAAGAAAGAAGCAACTCTGCAGTACATCTTTACACCCAAAAAAACAACTCAGCTGTGAGGTGAAGTCTGCCTGCCTTGCACAAACTTGTTTGTTGGGTCTGCACAAGGGAGGGAAACAAAACCTACCCTGCCTCAGTGGAACTCATCCACAAAAAAGATTTGCAAATCAGGAATACACACAATTGCTAGGTTTTTCCCCCTCATTACTAGCACAGTATGCAAATCTTACAGGACCTCCAGTGCAGTGTACCTAATGATTTCTCCAGCACCAGGATCTCTTGGGACCCCTGATCTACTGTGTGTCCTACAGCAATATCAAAACATTTTGACATGTGAGCAGAGCCCTAAAACCAAACCAAGTGTAGCATACATATTACACTCTGATAAGATCATAGAATCATAGAATCAATAAGGTTGGAAAAGACCTCAAGTCATCAAGTCCAACCTGTCACCCAACACCTCATGACTACTAAACCATGGTACTAAGTGCCACGTCCAGTCCCCTCTTGAACACCTCCAGGGATGGTGATGTGGCAGTTTAGGCTGGGTGCCTCCTGTTACTGCCACACAAGCTACATCTCCAGTGTCCCAAGGGTCCAACCCAATAGGTGGACACAGGAAACAGCCTGTTTCATACCCATAATATCCTGCACCCTATAAATCCATCTGCAAAGTTGTTCTCTTCCTCTCTCTTCCCTGTCTGCTCCTGTGAGAGATGCTCCCTATTGGGTAATGGTGGGAGAGAAGGGGGAAGGGGGGTGGCAGTCTCAGATGTGGCCAGCCTGAGACTAGCCTAGCAGTGGGGGGGGGAAGAAAGAGCCCTGGGGGTTTTGGGTATACCCTCAGGTGGGGAGAAGGGAAGTGCTGGAAGCCTTTTGGGTGTGCTATAGGGGACACTCTATGCTTTTGCCTGGAGAAGAGGAGGCTCAGGGGAGACCTTATTGGTCTCTACAACTCCCTGAAGAGAGGTTGTATCCAGGTGGGGGTTGGACTCTTCTCCCAGGCAACCAGCACGAGAACAAGAGAACACAGTCTCAAGCTGTGCCAGGGGAGGTTTAGGCTGGATGTTAGGAAAAAATTCTTCACAGAAAGAGTGATTTGCCATTGGAATGTGCTGCCCAGGGAGGTGGTGGAGTCACCATCACTGGAAGTGTTTAAAAAGATACTGAATGATGCACTTAGTGCCATGGTTTAGTTGATTAGATGGTGTTGGGTGATAGGTTGGACTTGATGATCTCGAAGGTCTTTTCCAACCTGGTTAATTCTATTCTGTTCTTTGGGATTCTTTTGTCACTATGCTTGTGGCTTCTGTAAAACACTTGCTGCTTTTCCATTTAAACTTTCCATCACGTTTTGCAATCTGTTTGTGTGAACATCATTCTTTTGCCCCTCTCAGGGGAAAGAGAGGATCTGCCTGGCCTCAAACCGGGACAGCAGAATAAGAATGTTTGAATTTTAGCACTGAAATAGCTGCAAGTGGAAGACTTGTAGCATTCCCACAGGTCTACCAGATCAGCAAGATGACTAAGAACAAAGTGCTCATAATCAATGCAATTCTCATAAGAAGAAAAACTAACCCACACTCCCAAGAAACAGTGGAAAAGATGCATCTGGAAGGCTCCACATTGACTCATACATAAAGATAAGAAGCTCAGCTGAAAACTCCAGAGATTTTAGGTTGCCTACCTTATGGCTATTAATTCAGACATTAAGCACTGATTCTCCTTAAACATTTGCTCCTCATTTTTTTTGTTTTGGATCTGCAGCTCTTTCATTTGTTTGTATAACCTCTCATTTTCCTAAAGACGAGAGAGACAAAGTTAAAGAATGTTCACAAATTACTGCTTTCTCCAGTTCAAAACCCATTGTCTATGACTTGTATAGCTTGCCTGCTGAAACAGTGGGAGTAAACACTAACTGCTTTATTCCTAAGTTTCCAAAAGGCATTTCTACTTTCATTATCTTTATGCTAAAGCAATACACAGTGACCTCTACAATCTTGCCCAAGTGGAGAACCTAGGCTAGTTCCAATAAGGGTGGTGAGGCACTGGAATAGGTTGCCCAGGAAGGTTGTGGATGCCACCCCCTACCCTCTAAGTATCACAGTATCACTAAGGTTGGAAGAGACCTTGAGGATCACTGAGTCCACCCTGTCACCACAGACCCCATGACTAGACCATGGCACCAAGTGCCACGTCCAATCCCCTCTTGAAGACCTCCAGGGATGGTGACTCCACTACCTCCCTGGGCAGCACATTCCAATGACCAATGACTCTCTCAGTGAAGAACTTTCTCCTCACCTCAAGCCTAAACTTCCCTTGACACAACTTGAGACTGTGTCCTCTTGTTCTGGTGCTGGTTGCCTGGGAGAAGAGACCAACCCCTTCCCGGCTACAACCTCCCTTCAGGTAGTTGTAGAGGGCAATGAGGTCACCCCTAAGCCTCCTCTTCTCCAGGCTAAACAATCCCAGCTCCCTCAGCCTCTCCTCACAGGACTGTGCTCAAGGCCCCTCCCCAGCCTTGTTGCCTTTCTATGGACATGTTCAAGTGTCTCAATGTCCTTCTTAAACTGAGGGGCCCAGAACTGGACACAGTACTCAAGGTGTGGCCTTGAGTACTGCAAGTACTCAAGTGCTGCAAGTGCACATTGAGAGCTCATGTTGAGCTTCTTGTCCACCAGCACCCCCAAGTCTCTCTCCTCAGGGCTGCTTTCCAGCCAGTCACTGCCCAGCCTGGATTTCTGCCTGGGATTGCCT
This sequence comes from Melanerpes formicivorus, assembly GCF_026170545.1. NCBI lineage: Eukaryota > Metazoa > Chordata > Aves > Piciformes > Picidae > Melanerpes > Melanerpes formicivorus. Next base: position 1,489,387 of record NW_027142354.1, read on the forward strand.
CGACCCAGATGCAGGACCCTGCACTTGGTCTTATTGAACTCCATGAGGTTGGCTTGTGCCCACCTCTCCAGCCTGTCAAGGTCCCTCTGGATGGCCTCCCTTCCCTCCTTGGAATTATACAGTCCACATTTGCCCTTCACACTTAAAACTCCATCCCCTTTTTTAGAGAGCAAGAGAACTGTTTATAATAGAAAAATAGTAGCCATGAAATTGCTTTGATTTTGCAGCTGGCTAGAACAGCTCAGTATGCTGTATGGTATTACCTGTTGATAGCCTTGAATAATGACCTCTTGATCTTCAACTTCTTTTTGTATTTGTGCCAGTTTTTCTTCAGTGATAGGAGCTGCTGCTGTATGATGAGCCCATCTCTTCTCTTTAGTCAGCTCTTCCATACTTCTTAACTTTCAAAAAGAAATTGACACCCAGTTAATGAGAAAGTTTTGTTGGCAATGTGGAATTCTCCACAAGATCAATCTTTTCATTTAGATATGAAAGCAGATCAATGAGCTTCTGTAGAAATTGAATAATGATCAATGAGTTCATTATCCAGGTTGTGCAGAAGCATTCCAAAACAGGAACAAAGGACTTTGGGAGAAGTCAGTTTTCTTCTTCCTCCTGTTTTCTTATCTATTTAGACAGGAGGGTATGGGAATATGCAATACAGACAAAACATAAGATTGAATAAAGCATCAAAATACTGTGTCCAGTTCTGGGCCACTCACTGTAAGAAAAATATTGGGTTGCTCCAATGTGTCCAGAGAAGGGAAACAAAGCTGGGGAGGAGTCTGGAGCACAGCCCTGTGAGGAGCAGCTGAGGGAGCTGGGGTTATTTAGCCTGGTGAAGAGGAGGCTCAGGGCAGACCTTATTGCCCTCTACAACTACCTGAAGGGAGGCAACAAAGGGGGGTGAAGGGCAACAAAGCTGGGGAGGGGTCTGGAGCACAGCCCTGTGAGGAGAGGCTGAAGGAGCTGGGGCTGCTTAGCCTGGTGAAGAGGAGGCTCAGGGCAGACCTTATTGCTCTCTACAACTACCTGAAGGGAGGCTGTAGCCAGGTGGGGGTTGGACTCTTCTCCCAGGCAACCACCAACAGAACAAGAGGACACAGTCTCAAGCTGTGCCAGGGGAGGTTTAGGTTGGATGTTAGGAAGAAATTCTTCATAGAAAGAGAGATTTGCCATTGGAATGTGCTGCCCAGGGAGGTGGTGGAGTCACTATCACTGGAGGTGTTTAGGAGGAGACTGGATGAGGCACTTAGTGCTATGGTTTAGTTGATTAGATGGTGTTGAGTGATAGGTTGGACTCGATGATTTCAAAGGTCTTTTGCAACCTGGTGAATTCTGTATTCTGTAAAAACTTATATAGAATGGAACAGAACAGAACGGAACAGAACAGAACAGAACAGAACAGAACAGAATAGAATAGAATAGAATAGAATAGAATAGAATAGAATAGAATAGAATAGAATAGAATAGACCAGACCAGACCAGACCAGGTTGGAAGAGACCTTCGAGGTCATCGTGTCCAACCTATCATCCAACACCATCTGATCAACTAAACCATGGAACCAAGCCCCAAGCACCCTATCAAGTCTCCTCCTAAACACCTCCAATGATGGTGACTCCACCACCTCCATATCTCAACACACTGTACCCATCTGTAACAAGTAGACCAGGCTGGATGAGGCTCTGGCCAGCCTGATGTAGTGTGGGGTGTCCCTGCCCAAGGCAGGGGGGTTGGAACTAGATGATCCTTGTGGTCCCTTCCAACCCTGAATGATACTATGATACTATGAAGTGGTATTTTTTAACCTCTTGTTTTCTTTGCTTTAACACGTGAGTGAGCTAAATCTTAACAAAACAAACAAACCAACCAACCAACCTGCTGGAGAACTCTCCAAGTAGCAAACCAAAAGAACTTAGAATGACATAGTTCATAGGGAAAAAAAAATACTGTGTCTTCTGGGCAATGAATGTAACAGCAGGCATGCACTTCCAGACTTAGCAGCCTGTGTGGAAATCTGGATTCTCTGCTCATTTAACAACTCATGTACAATACCATTAAATTTTCAGCAGCAGTGTTTCTCCTGTGGAATACAAGATGACAAAGTACCTTACTCTGAAGAACGTAGTTTTCCTGACCCAACCGAGAAAGTTCTTTTCCATGCTCTGTTTTCAACTCCACTATCTTGGCCTCCAGCTCTTTCTCTTTCTGTGAAACCCTGCTGGTTAGCTGCTGAATCAAATCATTAGCTGTGTTCAGGTCCTCCTCTGCGACGTGCAGCCGTTTGAGCAAATACAGCTCTCTGTCGCAGCTTTTGGTAGGAGAAAAACTTAAATCCTAATGAAGAGGAGAAAAATAACAAGCAGGGAAACCATGAAATTATTTCTTTAGCAAAAAAAATTCCACTCACCAATTTCCTTTCACTGGCTGGTCTAATTCTCAATAACCACATAAGGCACTTGAAACAAAACCCAAAGCAAACAAACACCCACCCCACCCCCCAACAACTTCTCCAGCAAAACAACCTGCATTTACTTTACTGAGCTGCTTTCTTACTTCCAAAATACATGAGGAAAACAAACCAAAAAACCCCAGTGAGAAACAGACAACTCTCAACATAAGACACCAGTGTGTACTTGCAGCCCAGAAAGCCAATCACATCCTGGGCTGCATCAAGAGAAGCACAGGCAGCAGGTCGAGGGAGGTGATTCTCCCCGCCTACTCCACTCTGGTGAGACCACAAATAGATTACTGCATCCAGTTCTGGAGCCTCTATTACAGGAAGGATCTGGAGGTGCTGGAGCATGTCCAGAGAAGGGCCACAAGGATGAGCAGAGGGCTGGAGCTCCTCTCCTATGAGGACAGACTGAGGGAGTTGAGGCTGTTCAGACTGGAGAAGAGAAGGCTCCAAGGAGACCGAATTGTGGCCTCCCAGTATCTTAAGGGGGCTACAAGAAAGCTGGGGAGGGACTTTTTAGGGTGTCAGGGAGTGATAGGATTGGGGGGAATGGAAAAAAACAGAAATGGGTAGATTCAAATTGGATGTTTGGAGGAAATTCTTCCCCATGAGGGTGGTGAGACACTGGAACAGGTTGCCCGGGGAGGTGGTAGAAGCCTCATCCCTGGAAGTTTTGAAGGCAACCTGCTGTAGTGTGAGGTGTCCATGCCCACGGCAAGGGGTTGGAATTGGATGATCCTTGAGGTCCCTTCCAACCCTAACAATTCTATAATTTTGTATGAGAGCTACTACCTGAATTATTCTGCCTCTTACTTTTTGAAAAGCAATAATATATTCTGTGATTAATTCTTTATGCATTTTATAAAGGAAGATGGAAAAATCCATAGTAGCACTGCAAATTCACTCATCTTAAAGAAGTATGAAGATACTATTAACTATTCAAACTATTCTCCAAGTCACCTTGAAGAAGCCAGAAGATTCTTAAATTACTGAACACTCACTGCAATGCAAATGGAAAATAGAACCCACACAGTAGTGCTATTTATCATTAATAATAGAATACTTTCACTTTTAAAAGCTTAATTTAAATTTTTCCCCTTTTCTACTATGAATTAGAATAGAATAGAATAGAATAGAATAGAATAGAATAGAATAGAATAGAATAGAATAGAATAGAATAGAATAGACCAGGTTGGAAGAGACCTTCAAGATCATCGTGTCCAACCCATCAACCAATCCAACCCACCCAAACAGCTAACCCATGGCACCAAGCACCCCATCAAGTCTCCTCCTGAACACCTCCAATGACGGCGACTCCACCACCTCCCCGGGCAGCCCATTCCAATGGGCAATCACTCTCTCTGTATAGAATTTCTTCCTAACATCCAACCTAAACCTCCCCTGGTGCAGCCTGAGACTGTGTCCTCTTGTTCTGGTGCTGGCTGCCTGAGAGAAGAGACCAACATCTGCCTGTCTACAATCTCCCTTCAGGTAGTTGTAGAGAGCAATAAGGTCAGCCCTGAGTCTCCTCTTCTCCAGGCTAAGCAACCCCAGCTCCCTCAGCCTCTCCTCACAGGGCTGTGTTCCAAACCCCTCACCAACTTTGTTGCCCTTCTCTGGACTCGTTCCAGCAAGTCAACCTCCTTCCTAAACTGAGGGGCCCGGAACTGGGCACAGGACTCCAGGTGTGGCAGTGTGCAGTGCAGTGTACAGGGGCAGAATGACCTCCCTGCTCCTGCTGGCCACACTGTTAGAAATGAATAAAGCATTCCAATTTTAACTACATAGAACTATGCAAGCAACTGAAAAAGCAGTATGACTGTACTTGCATCTTTTAAAAGCAAAACATAACAGCTGATTAAAGGAAAGTCTTCATTCAAGATTTCAGCCTCTGGCAATCTTGTGATACTTATTACAAGAAAGAAGCTCTGTGGAGAAAGACCTTGGAGTCCTAGTGGACAGTAGAGTTCTCCAGGGGACAGCAATGTTCTGGTGCTGGCTGCCTGGGAATAGAGACCAACCTCCACCTGGCTACAACCTCCCTTCAGGTAGTTGCAGAGAGCAATAAGGTCTCCCCTGAGCCTCCTCTTCTTCAGGCTAAGCAACCCCAGCTCCCTCAGCCTCTCCTCATAGGGCCTGTGCTCCGCTCCAAACCCCTCACCAGCTTTGTTGATTCTACAGTTCTGTGATTAAAACAGGCTTGGTAAACAATGCTGTACAAACTACAATTAGAAGCATCACTCTTCATTACTCACATGCTGATATTGCTTGCAATAATCCCCAGCCTGGTGTCCAAGATCATTAACAACTGCTTGGGCAGGCAAAGCTCTGTTAATACTTCCCTTCGAGGCTGGGTCATTTGTTGCAGATCTTATTATCCTCGTAGCAAGCAAGGCTTCTTCATTTAGGCAGAGAGCAAAAATAGAACAAAATTAAATTGTTTAATGTCCTTTCAAAAAATTCCATTCATGTGATCCATCTCTCAGGCACAAAACTTATTTTACAGCCCGAATTTTCAACTGATTATAGAACCTTGAGAGCAAAATGAGAAAATGTTATATATATTTTTTTTTCATGATTATTTTTTTCAGTAGGGAACTGATAAAACCCAAAGGAACAGCTGGAAAGAGTAGCTGGGTAAGAAAATCCTTTGTGAAGCAAGGATAACCTCAGCTCTCTGCTTAATTGGGCCAGTTAGCTAGGTATACAGAAATCCAACATATTTCAAGCTATAGTGGGGGAAAAAAAAGAGCCACAGCAATGTTGAAAAATAGACTTTGGAGTACACTCAGCACATGCAACATCCATGTGGAGCAACTTGACATTAAAAAAATCACAGAATCACAGAAATGTTTCCCCCAGAGAGTATCACCAAGGTTGGAAGAGACCTCGAGGATCATCGAGTCCAACCTGTCACCACAGACCTCATGACTAGACCATGGCACCAAGTGCCACATCCAATCTCCTCTTGAACACCTCCAGGGATGGTGACTCCACCACCTCCTTGGGCAGCACATTCCAATGACCAATGACTCTCTCGGTGAAGAACTTTCTCCTCACCTCCAGCCTAAACTTCCCCTGGCGCAGCTTGAGACTGTGTCCTCTTGTTCTGGTGCTGGTTGCCTAGGAGAAGAGACCAACCCCTTCCTGGCTACAACCACCTTTCAGGTAGTTGTAGAGGGCAATGAGGTCACCCCTGAGCCTCCTCTTCTCCAGGCTAAACAATCCCAGCTCCCTCAGCCTCTCCTCACAGGGCTTGTGTTCAAGGCCTCTCCCCAGCCTTGTTGCCCTTCTCTGGACACCTTCAAGTGTCTGAATGTCCTTCTTAAACTGAGGGGCCCAGAACTGGACACAGGACTCAAGGTGTGGCCTAACCAAAGCAGTGTACAGGGGCACAATGACCTCCCTGCTCCTGCTGGCCACACTATTCCTAATGCAGGCCAGGATGCCATTGGCCCTCTTGGCCACCTGGGCACACTGCTGGCTCATATTCAGGTGGCTGTCAATCAGCACCCTCAGGTCCCTCTCTGTTTGGGAGCTCTCCAGCCACTCTGACCCCAGCCTGTAGCTCTGCATGGGGTTGCCATGGCCAAAGTGCAGCACCTGGTACTTGAACTTGTTGAATGACAGTAATTATCATATATGGAACTATTCACACCACACTCTTCTGAAGCACAGAAAGTAACTACATTCCTGATGAAGAGCAACTGAAGGAGCTGGGGATGTTTAGTTTGGAGGAGAGGAGGCTGAGGGGAGACCTTGTTGCTCTCTACAACTACCTGAAAGGACATTGTAGAGAGGTCAGCGCTGGTCTCTTCTCACAGGTAATTAGTGATAGAACAAGAGGGAACAGCCTGGAGCTGCGACTGGATAGGTTTAGACTGGATGTTAGGCAAGAGTGGTCAGGCCTTGGAACGTGCTGCCCAGGGAGGTTTTTGAGTCCCCCAAGCTTGGATGTGTTTTAAGGTGGTTTGGATGTGGTGCTTGTGGATATAGGTTAGGGGTTGAACCTTACAGAGTAGGGTTCTCAGTTGGACTTGGTGATCCTGAGGGTCTTTTCCAATCTGAATGTTTCTGTGATTCTGTGATCTCAGGAAATTCTTCATGTTTCACCCCAAAATAAAACAGTTCAGTCATTTACTTCCAACTCAGGCTTCAGAGGACTACACTGATGCTCTCCTTAGTGTTACAAGAGACATGAATAGAAAACAGGACTCTCTTTTTAGTTCTTTCTTTGTACTCTGGGAAAGCAAAGATAAAAAGAAGCACCCAAGAACAGCAAATTGGCACCACATGCAGAAGTGAATGTGTCAGCAAATCTCTGCAATGAAACATGCCATTTGTAGAGTCTTATTTTTGGACACCAGCCTTTTCTGTTATTTTGGTCCTACTGGTGAACAACAGTTAGGTCTCAAACATAGTGGTGGCATGAATGGAAGTGAAACAAGACTCAAGTTCAAAGCTTCACTTAGAAGCCTCTCTTCCACCAACTCCATGCTGATGCAGGAAAAAAAAAAGTAATATCAGCAATCAATAGCAGATTTGTTCTACACCATTTTGAAATCTCTGTTTAACACCCAAAGCATGAGCAGCAAAGCTCTTTGGCTTTTAAACTCAAGCTTTCTTATGATGGAATTACCTTTAGATTTTGATCTCTCTGCAGGACTTTTGGCTTTCACAATGGTCTTTTTGAAAGCTTCCTTTGGTGTTTTCTTTTCATGTGCTGGAAGAGCCTGTTTGGAGGGTGAAGGGGCTTTCCCATAGCCAGAACTTCTGATCACCCCATGAGGACCATATGGAGGTTTCTTCTTATGTAAAGCTGCTGGACTTCTGACATTCTTGTTTAACGCTGGTTTAGTTGGCACTGATCCTGATCTTTCATTCTTCAAGGAATGAGACTGAAGACCCTGTGATAGAACACATTCACTTAAAACAAGTTTTAGGCCCCAATGTGATCTGAAGGTAGCTTTGCACTACTAAAAGGACACAGAACCAGTTACCAGGGCAGCAGGAATCATAATTTTTACCCAAATTAATAGTATGTTATTTTGCAGAGTTTTACTGCTTCAGAAGCTCACACAGTGCAAGTATCTTGTCCTGGCTCTGTTTCATTGTTCTGTTACGTGGTGTGACATTACAGGGTCTTTACTTTACCAAAGTAGGTAGCTCACGACTGATGGCTAATCACCTGAACAGAAAGACTCAGTGATAAAGAAAGGAACAGTGCAAGCAGAAGAACTCTGCTAAACTTCATCATCAAAAACAGAGCACACAACCTAAAACCAGCTTAGTCTGTCTGCCCTGGTGGAAAATCCACCAGGATGAATCAGCCAAAACCCAATCTCTCTCCCTGCAACACCTTGCAGACAGAAGAGGGGATTGCCTTAAGGAGTGTGGTGCTAATTCAGGGGATGCAAGAAGAGAATTTGTGGATGCAGGGAGAAGATTTGGGATTGTATAATGCTGCTTCTGAAATGTTTGAGAAGGTGCAAAACTTACTGGATGTTTAGGGAAAGGATAAAATCTAGGTAAAGGGAGAGATTAAGGTGGATCAGATAGGTACAAATGTGGGAAGTAGAAAATGAGATTAAACAAGTTGGTGATATCACCAGGTTGCTGGTCAGTAGAGCTGTCCAGCACCTACACTGATCTCTCCTATATTCTTATTAAACTGTATTTCTAGCTGTTCTCTCTGTAAGTGTGGTCTCTATTCTGGGCCTGTGTCTGTTTATACATGTCCCCACAATGGGAGCACATGCTCAGACTTGCTACTAGCTTGAGCTGGAGAGACAGAACTGCAGCATCCTTGCACATACTGGGCTGGGACGGAAAGGAGCCTGCTGGTCCCAAAGTCCACTGGATTGGGCTACCTCTAAGAACAGCAATGGTAACAGGAGTTTCAAGAAAAACAGTATCAGTCTCTCACTTTCTAAACATCAGAGCATAATGAATCACATCCTGGGCTGCATCAAGAGAAGCATAGCCAGCAGGTTGAGGGAGGTGATTGTCACCCTCTACTCCACTCCGGTTGAGACCCCACTTGGAGTACTGCATCCAGTTGAGGAGCCCCTATTACAGGACGAATCTGGAGGTGCTGGAATGTGTCCAGAGAAGGGCCATGAGGATGATCAGAGGGCTGGAGCACCTCTCCTATGAGGATAGACTGAGGGAGTTGGGGCTGTTCAGTCTAGAGAAGACTCCAAGGAGACCTTATTGTGGCCTTCCAGTATCTGAAGGGGGCCTTCAAGAAAGCTGGGGAGAGACTTTTTAGGGTGTCAGGGAGTGATAGGACTAGGGGGAATGGATCCAAGCTAGAGGAGGGGAGATTCAGATTGGGTGTTAGGAAGAAGTTCTTCACAGTAAGGGTGGTGAGACACTGGCACAGGTTGCCCAGGGAGGTGGTAAAAGCCTCATCCCTGGAGGTTTTTTAAGGCTGGATGTGGCTCTGAGCAGCCTGATGTAGTGTGAGGTGTCCCTGCCCATGGCAGGGGGGCTGGAACTAGCTGATCCTTGAGGTCCTTTCCAACCCTAACAATTCTATGATTCTATAAATGACAGGCAGTCTAAAAATACATACATTTAAAATGTATTTCTATACAGTAAAAATCTGATTGATACCACTTACTTGTTTAGTTTTGCTGCCTTGTGAAAGCAGAGAGTCTTGTACTATTTTTTCTCTCAGTACATCAGGCTCTACTTCACTGGTCTGAATTTCTTTCTCAGTTGCCCTCTGAACGTTATCATCATTCACAGCTCTCTGTAGAAAGTTGCTCTCTTCTCTATTACATTTTTCAATTGAGTTTGTCTCCCAAACTGCATCATGCTGGTGCTCCTCAAGGGGCGAGTGGCTGATGAGGTCATTTGCTGTGCTGTCTACCAGTTTCACAAGACTACAAGAAAAATAACACAGAGTAAAACTTTTGCCCTTTGCTTTCCTAGCACTGTGGAGGAAGTGGGGGATTTCTCCTTTAGGCATCAGCTGTAAAGACTGCTTGAATTTCAAAGAGCCACTAGGCTTCTCTTAAGAACAACCGTGCCGATGTAGTTACACAGATTCACTTCCAGAGCCACTTCCCAGTAGTGACTGTTTCTGTGGAGGCACCAAACTCAGCTACAAGATGAACACCTGCAAGCATGCAATTAATGCTAATAAAATAATGAATGGTAATTTCTGCTGAGTGCTGCTACATGGTGAGCTTCCAAAACTCATTTGCTAGGCATAACCTCTTCTGACAGTTTCCAGGACCTGTGCTGGGCCTGTGCTTTAGACAGCAGCTGGAGCAAACCAGAAGGAAACGTGGAGCACAGGATAGTGAGAATTAAGAGAACAAGCAGAAAAAGAGGATTTGAGTTTAGATGATGGAGGTTGGAATGTTAGGATAGGATGTGGGCTGAAATCCATATGTGGGGGGAGGGAAAGAGCAGAAGACTGTGAAAGCAAACAAGTGTGGCAGCTGTGAGAGTGAGGAACACTACTCCAAATGATTTGGCAAACATTGATGCTTATCACTTAACAAAAGAGAATCCTTGGTCTAAACCAATTAACCTACATATTCATTTTACAAGGCACTGCAGATGTTTTAATGCCAGTGAAGGTCACAATGAAATTTCAGTACTTAACTAGGCAAAACCACAGCTGAGTCATTTTCTAAGCTGTTTTCCACAATTAATTAATGGACTTAAGTTATTACAACAATTCTCGAAATGCATTCTGGAATAAATACCTTTCAGGCTCCACATGAAAACTTCTGATATTAAATGAATGTCCTCTAATTGGTTTCATCAATTCTTCCACAGTAGGCAAATCTAATTTGTACAAAATAAAGAAAAAAATAAACCAACCAAACTCTGCTCTGACACACTGTGTATAGGGCTGGAGCCCTCAATATAGGAAGGACAAGGACCTGATGGAGTGGGTACAGAGGAAGGACACAAAAATGATCAGGGGGTTGGAGCACCTCTGCTACAAAGACAGGCTGAGGGAATCAGGGTTATTCAGTCTGGAGAAGAGGAGGCTCTGAGGAGACCTAATAGCAGCCTTCCAGTACCTGAAGGGGACCTACATTAAGGATGAAGAGACTGTTTACAAAGGCCTGCAGTGACAGGACCAGGGATAATGGCTTCAAACTAGAGAAGAGCAGATTTAGATTGGATGTTAGGAACAAGTTCTTTACTATGAGGGTGGTGGAACACTGGAACAGGCTGCCCAGTGAGGTGGTTGAGAACCCTTCCCTGAAGGTATATTCAAAGTGAGGCTCAATGAGGCCCTGGGCAGCGTGGTCTAGCTGGGGGCATCCCTGCTGACTGCGGGGAGTCAGATAAGATGACCTTTGGAAGTCCCTTCTGGCCCACACTCTTCTATGATACCACAGGAAAAGAAAATGGTTTGAATGAAAAGTTTTTCAATGTCCTAAGTGGAGTATTGCCCTCTACAACTACCTGAAAGGTGGTTGTAGCTGGGAGGGGGTTGGCCTCTTCTCCCAGGCAACCAGCACCAGAACAAGAGGACACAGTCTCAGACTGCGCCAGGGGAGGTTTAGACTTGAGGTGAGGAGAAAGTCCTTCACCAATCGAGTCGTTCATCATTGGAATGTGCTGCCCAGGGAGGTGGTGGAGTCACCGTCCCTGGAGGCATTCAAGAGGAGATTGGATGTGGCACTTGGTGCCATGGTCTAGTCATGGGGTCTGTGTTGGTAGGTTGGACTGGATGATCCTCGAGTTCTCTTCCAACCTTAGTTATACTGTGATACTGTATTAAAGACATAGGCAGTTAACTCATTACATATGATTGCACAAGACATGCTTTCCTTTGAGGTATTTACCTGATTCAGTAGTGGATATGTTTTTTAAACAGATGTCATTGCTTTGTGAACCACCTTGCACTAAGCATTCTGAGACTGCCCTGGCAGGACCTGGCAGTTTCTGCTCATCAGTGTCTCCCAAAGACTGATCGATGTGGCGGTAGGCTTGGTGCAGTGCCTCCATGTCACTGCTGGTTTGTCCATAGGAAGTGCCTGGAAAAAAAAATGCAGGCTCATCAGAGAATCACAGAGTTGTCAGGGTGGGAAAGGACCCCAAGGGTCATCTAGTTTCAACCCCCCTGCCACCCCACATTAGATCAGGTTGCTCAGAGCAACATTCAGCCTGGCCTTAAAATCTTCTAGGGATATGGCTTCTACCACCTCCCTGGGCAACCTATTCCAGTGTCTCACCACCCTTATGGTGAAGAAGTTCTTCCTAACACCTAATCTGAATCTCCCCTCCTCTAGCTTGGATCCATTCCCCCTAGTCCATCACTACCTGACATCCTAAAAAGGCCCTCACCAGGTTTTTTGCAGGCCCTCTTCAGATACTGGAAGGCCACAATAAGGTCTCCTTGGAGCCTTCTCCTCTCCAGACTGAATAGCCCCAACTCTCTTAGGTGCACCAGCTCTTCGATCATCCTCATGGCCCTTCTCTGGACATGTTTCAACATGTTCTTATCTTTCTTGTAACAGGGGCTCCAGAAATAGATGCAGTAGTTCAGGTGGGGTCTCACCAGAGTGGAGTAGAGGGGGATAATCACCTCTCTGGACCTACTGCCCACACTTTTCTTGATGCAGCCCAGGATAAAATTGGCTTTCTGGGCTGCAAGTGCACACTGGTGGCTCAAATTTAGCTTCTCCAGCACCCCCAAGTCCTTTTCTTCAGGGCTGTAATAAAGCTAGTCACTGCCCAGGCCATATTGGTGTCTGGGATTGCCCCAGCCCACATGCAGCACCCTGCTCTGTCTTGTTGAACTTCATGAGGTTGGCATGGGCCCACCTCTCCAGCCTGTCAAGGTCCCTCTGGATGGATCCCTTCCCTCCAGCGTGTCAGCTGCACCACACAATGCACTCAATACCACTATATCAGCAGCACTACAGGATTTTCTGTTCTGGGAAACACCCCCCTGGACCCTGTGTTTCAGTTACTAGTTTAGTCTGTTAGGTGATGACAGACATTTCAGTTATGAAAACAACTATTAGACAATCTCCTTTTTACTATAAAAACAAACAGTTGCCATGTTAAATAGTAGCACACACTAAATAGTCTCATCTACAGTTTGCATGCCTCTCCACTCCCCTCCCCACCTTGGTATTTTAGCAGCACTAAAACTTTAACAGCATGTGATGCAACTATTGTAACAGATATCATCAGAGCCATACTCTGCATATAAATGGCATCCACTGTTGTACAAAGTTTTAGAAGAGAATGTGTTTTATAACTGTTACAGTTCTAACATCTGAACTGGAAGTTTTTCCAGAGGATTCGAGTCTAGGGGCTGGACATGGACTAATGCTAGATAAATTTATCTCATCCTTCTTATATTTATCTCATCATTCTTATATTCTGCAGCACAAGGTTGTTTTTCTCTCTCTCTGGGCTGCCTCTGGGTTGCTTCTTGCTTCTCTGTTCTGCCTGTGACCTTGCATGCTGCCTGGCTGATTTCTGTTTGAGTAAGGTACAGCATGGGAAAGAGATAACTGGGGCTGGCTGTAATACAGCCCTCTGGACTCTTTTATGTCCAAGAAGGGGGAGATAAATTGTTTGTACAAGGGGATGTTTTGCTGTAAATATATGTAAATATATTTGTAGATATTTATTGATTTTATACTTAAGTATACTTTTGTAAATATAATTCCATTTTACTTCCAAAGTCTGACTAGTGTGGTAAATTTCCTCCTTGGGGTGGTGCAAATGCAAACCCACAACAATAGGAATAGTGTGGCCAGCAGGAGCAAGGAAGTCATTGTGTCCCCATACTCTGCAATGGTTAGGCTGCACCTTGAGTACTGTGTCCAGTTCTGGGCCCCTCAGTTTAAGAAGGACATTCAGACACTTGAACATGTCCAGAGAAGGGCAACAAGGCTGGGGAGAGGCCTTGAACACAAGCCCTGTGAGGAGAGGCTGAGGGAGCTGGGGTTGTTTAGCCTGGAGAAGAGGAGGCTCAGGGGTGACCTCATTGCTCTCTACAACTACCTGAAAGTTGGCTGTAGCCAGGAAGGGGTTGGTCTCTTCTCCCAGGCAACCAGCACCAGAACAAGAGGACATAGTGTCAAGCTGCGCCAGGGGAGGTTTAGACTCAAGGTGAGGAGAAAGTTCTTCACCGAGCGAGTCATTCGTCATTGGAATGTGCTGCCCAGGGAGGTGGTGGAGTCACCATCCCTGGAGGTGTTCAAGAGGGGATTGGATATGGCACTTGGTGCCACGGTCTAGTCATGGGGTCTGTGTTGATATGTTGGACTCAATGATCCTCGAGGTCATTTCCAACCTTAGTTATACTGTGATACTGTGATAATTCATAGAACAGCCTGGGGAGGGAGGGCCCTCCAAAGGTCATCTAGTTCAACCCTCCCTGCAGTAAGCAGAGACATCCTCAACTAGATCAGGGTGCCCAGAGCCCTGTTGAGCCTCGCACTGTGTCCAATGCTGTCAAAGAAGAATTTTAGCTATGGTGAAGAACCAAGGGAGATGGTATTAAAATAAAAATTAAACTGCCCTGTCAAAAGAACCTTTACAATAGGCAAGTGTAAAAAGGTGTCTTTTTAGCAGACATCTTACTTTTTCCTGAAAGGAGGAAGAAACACTTCAAAGATGTTGAGTTGCTGGAAGGTGTCCAGAGAAGGGCAACAAAACTGGGGAGGCGTCTGGAGCACAGCCCTATGAGAAGAGGCTGAGGGAGCTGGGGTTGCTTAGCCTGGAGAAAAGGAGGCTCAGGGGAGACCTTATTGCTGTCTACAACTACCTGAAGGGAGGCTGTAACCAGGTAGGGGTTGGTCTCTTCTCCCAGGCAACCAGCACCGGAACAAGAGGACACAGTCTCTAGCTGTGCCAGGGGAGGTTTAGGCTGGATGTTAGGAAGAAATTCTTCATAGAAAGAGAGATTGGCCATTGGAATGTGCTGCCCAGGGAGATGGTGGAGTCACTATCATTGGGGGTGTTTAGGAAGAGACTGGATGGAGCACTTGGTGCCATGGGTTAGTTGATTAGATGGTACTGGATGATAAGTTGGACTTGATGCTCTCGAAGGTCATTTCCAACCTGGTTAATTCTATTCTATTCTAAAAGCCAAGGGCTTCTTGTTCACTGTTAACCTATGAACAAAGACATCAAGCCACCTCAAGTAAGGTGGTTTGAGTATTTTTGGGTGTGTGTGGGGGGTTGGTTTGGTGAAGGGTTTTTGTTTTCTTGAGTGTTTTCTTGTTTGTTTCACTTGGTGGTTTTGGGGGTTTTTTTTGTGTGTGTGTGTGTTTCTGTATTTTTTTTGGGTTGGTTTAGCTTTGTTTTTCTTTGGTTTAGTTTTGAGTTTCTGCTGGGTTTTGTTCAGTTGGGTTTGGGGTGGGTTTTTCCCCTTTATTTTTGCTGGGTTTGTTTTCTTGTGAATTTTGTTTGTTTTAAATGTTTTCAGTTCTGAGTAACCTTTACCTGCTTCATTTATTTCAGCTCCACTCACTTCTTCAGGCAGATAATGTTCACTTAGAGCTACATTTGATGTCTCAAAGGCCTTTTGAAATTCTGTAGCTGAATCTTGTGAATCAAGTAATACAACTAAAACCAAGAAGATAAATGTTAAAGAAAACACATCTCTGATTTACATTCTGTCTGCAGTGGAACTAGAGGTATAACAAAGCTTATGTGGAGGTACTAAACATGCAAAAAATGCTATCCAGAACATTCTAAAGCTACTAATGGTAAAGGGGTGAACTGTTTGCAAGCATCAAAATCTCAGTAGCAACTACATAGAGTAAAACTAAATTACATTGATGATCATAGAGATTAATTTTTAACCATTTTGAGTCCAACAGACTTTCAGTAGAGCACAATAAAATCAGGTGGAAAACATCCAAATAGTAAAAATCAGGTAAGAAACTTCTGAAGATGTTCCATACAGTATTATCCCACTGACCAGAGTTTATTTTACCTTTAGCCAGCATGCCACCATTTGCTTCTTCCTAGCAAAAAGAAAGATAAAAAAGTTACTTATTCATTATCAGGGAAAAAAAAAAACCAAAACAAAAAAACAATCTGGAAAAACATAAAAATTTGTCCAAAATCTAAGAAGAGGTCTTTGAACTTAGACAAGCCCTATGAGGAAAGACTGAGGGAGCTGGGATTGCTCAGCCTGGAGAAGAGGAGACTCAGGGGTGACCTTATTGCTCTCTACAACTACCTGAAGGGAGGTTGAGGTTGTAGACAGGCAGAGGTTGGTCTCTTCTCCCAGGCAGCCAGTACCAGAACAAGAGGACACAGTCTCAGGCTGCACCAGGGGAGGTTCAGGTTGGATGTTAGGAAGAAGTTCTATACAGAGAGAGTGATTGCCCATTGGAATGGGCTGCCCAAGGAGGTGGTGGAGTCGCCGTCATTGGAGGTGTTCAGGAGGAGACTTGATGGGGTGCTTGGTGCCATGGGTTAGTTGTTTGGGTGGGTTGGATTGGTTGATGGGTTGGACACGATGATCTTGAAGGTCTCTTCCAACCTGGTTTGGTTTATTCTAAATAAAGGTTTATTCTAAATAAATAAAGACCTAAGCAGTGCTTCATGCTCCAAGAATATGCACTTCTCAAATTCTCCTTAGGATGCCAAAATGTCCTCAACACCCTCTAGCCTATAAACCCTCTCAAATGTCTGGGACCTAAATGCTACTCCACACAGAAATGAAAGAATATTTTTGTACTTTCCTGCTTCTTTTATGTTGTAGCTGGAGAAAAGAAAATGATGCAGCAGTAAGTAGATTACACTCCAGTCCCATTTGTTCTTGTCAAACACTCATTGGAAATACTATTCTAATGTAATTATTGTAAAGGAGTTTTGAGAAACACATTTCCCTGTTACAGATGAACACATGGTGCTCTGTAGCAGAACATGTGCTCCAGCCACGTGTGCTCCACATCAAAAGACCTGAGCCAGTCAATATTAATACTCCCAGAGTCACATAGCATAGAGTTTGAGTCTTCTGTCCAAACTGCTTCTCTATACAGAACTACTTTCCTCAGGCTGTGTCCCTTGCTGGTGTAGAGGGAGGTGGTTGAGTCATCATCCCTGGAGGTGTTCAAGAGGGGATTGGATGTGGCACTTGGTGCCATGGTCTAGTCATGGGGTCTGTGTTGATAGGTTGGACTCAATGATCCTCGAGGTCCTTTCCAACCTAAGTTATACTGTGATACTGTGGGATCCCTACTTAACAGCCAACCACTGCAGTTCCTGAGGCTGAGCCTCCAACCAGAGCTCATCATTTGTGCACTCCCATCCACAGTTCTTTATTCAAAGGAGATGTAAGAAGGAATCATAGTATCAGTCAGGGTTGGAAGGGACCACAAGGATCATCTAGTTCCAACCCCCCTGCCATGGGCAGGGAATCCATGTCAAGATCTTAATCCTCTCAATGATTTGTCACAGGAAAGTGTATATCCTTAATAGAACAATATAATCCCAGGACCACTATATTACAAAGAGAGACTGAGGGAGCTGGGTCTCTTTAGCTTGGACTAAGGGGTGACCTCATCAATGTTTAGAAATATGTAAAGGGTGAGTGCCAAGAGGATGCAGTCAGACTCCTCTCAGTGATGCCCATTGACAGGACAAGGTACAATGGATGGAAGTTGAGGCATAGGAATTTTTCCATCAAGGGTGACAGAACACTGGAACAGGCTGCCCAGGGGGGTTATGGAGTCTCCCTCTCTGGAGATATTCAAAACTTGCCTGGATGCATTCCTGTGTGATCTGCTCGAGGTGATCCTGCTCTGGCAGCAGGGTTGGACTGGATGACCTTTGGAGGTTCCTTCCAGCCCCTAACATTCTGTGATATTCTTTTTTAGACAGTACATATCATACAAAATTTTACTATGTTTAAAGTTATACATTGCAGAGCTTTTTCATGCAAGTGATGCAAACATTTAGTAAGTTATACCTGTTTTTGAGGAGTTAAATCAACAGTTTGATTCATCTGACTGCCCTCCGTTTTGAAGGCAGGATTAGAATCTGTTTCTTCTTCAAAATCTTCACTGTAGCTGCCTGAAGAGTAAAATAAACATCAGACAGAGCAAATATGCAAGGAAGATGAAACAATAAGGGAAGAGTAATTTCCTTTTCTCTCATCTAAGAATCATTCCTTCCACTATTACTCTTTTCACAAAGGCAACAGAGACTGGGTGTGGTACTAAAACTACTAACCCACACACAGCATCTCTAAATTCAGATGAAGTCTGCCTCATGATCAGACATACTTTAACTCTGTATCCCTGAGGTGTACTTAAAATGACCCCTTTTATTGCATCACTTGCTCTCCTTTATGGGTGAAATCAGGCAGTTCTCCCCCAGCAGACAAAGTACTCTCTACATCCACCTCGATAAGTCCAGCAGACAGACAAAGTCCGCTCTACAGCCACCTCAGTAAGTCCAGCAGATTTTAGGCTCAGAATCTTCAATTCTGCTTCCTCTGACCTGATTTGGTGGCCACTCCCAAAAAAGAGAGCATTATTTAAAACCATAAGTGTCAGAAAATCAATTTTACAAGCAAGCCAAACGCTTTTCCTTCAATTCCTTAGGTAGTTCCACAAGTTCTGACCCTCTGTTGTTGCCTTACCTCCCTCCCTCAGCTCCCCTGGTTACAAGGCTTCAGCATCTGTGTTACCTCTAACACTTAAATCTAGAAGCACTGCAAGACACTGGTTTATTATGTGTTCTTTCTGCATTTTATCACCAATACAACAGACATAGCCTTAACTCAAATGTAAAAGCTGCCCTCTGAAGGGTTACTATTTTAGCCTTCTCATTGGTTTTGGACCATGAGAAGTGATCAGCTGAGAGCAGCTTTCTCACACTGATTTAAGACATACAAAGTACTTTTACTATTCCTGCCCACATATCTTCCACTGTTTGGGAAAGAATAATAAATTGCACCAGTACGGGTTGGGAGGTGATCTGCTGGAGAGCAGCCATTTGGAGAAGGGCCTCAGAGACCTGGTTACAACAAGTTATCCATTGGTCAGCAATGTGCCCTTGTGGCCAAGAAGGCCAATGGGATCCTGGGGTGCATTAAGAGGAGTGTGTCCAGCAGATTGAGGGAGGTTCTCCTCCCCCTCTACTCTGCCCTTCTGAGATCTCACCTGGAATATTGCACCAAGTTTTGGGCTCCCCAGTTCAAGGGGGACAGGGATCTGCTGGAGAGTCCAACGGAGGGCTACAAGCATGATTAAGGGACTGGAGCACTGCCTTATGAAGAAAGGCTGAGAGACCTAGGGCTGTTTAGTTTGGAGATGAAAAGACTGAGAAAGGGAAATGTCTAGAAATACATGAGGGCTGGGTGTCAAGAAGGAAGGGACAGCTTCTTCTCACTTGTGCCCTATGACAGGACAAGGGGCAATGAATGTAAACTACAGGACAGGAGATTCCACCTCAACATGAGGAAGAACTTCTTTACTGCAAAGGTCACAGAGCACTGGAACAGGCTCCCCAAAGAGGTTGTGGAGTCTCCTTCTCTGGAGACTTTCAGGACCCATCTGGATGTGTCCTAATGCAAAGGCAGACTAAACCAACTCTGATGTAAACTTTACCCACAACAGTCAAGGTGATAAGACAAGAAGTCATCAACTGGTTTATATATTACTCAGAACAACAAAGTTCAGTGAGGATGCTGGACTGTCTTGTGAACCTGCAACCCAGAGACAAGTCTTTTGCCCAGCTCCAAAGGCAACACAGAGCATAGAAAAAGCTATGAGACTGTAGTACAGTTTCCTCCTTCCAGACCTTTAAAGGACATCCCAATTTCTTCCTTCCATACCTTTAAAGGACATCAAGGTCTTATGCCAATCTCTGACACCCTGCTGTGACATTTTCTGAAGACTCTGCATTCGAACTGGAGCAGTAATCCACAGCTTTCATTTCTGTCCTTCTGCTTAATGAGGTTCACACAATTCTTAGTGTACACACAGGAAAAAGAAAATCATAAAGAAGTAGAAAATGGTATTACCAGATTTCTCTTCCTGTGCAGGTTCTCCTCCTCCTCCTTTTTCAGTTTCTTCATTTCTGAGGAACAAAAATGAAAATTTTACTCTCTTCTTGGACAGCAAATAAATATTTTATTTCCCCAACTCCAAACTTTGATAACTCTTACAAGTAGCAATAAAATTACAAATTTCTTCCTATTATTAGTCATTAAGTCTTCATTTAGTTACTAAGGATTTTAAACTGACTTGTTACTATTGAGCAATGCACAAGACTGTGTAGCTATAGCCACCTATCACCAAGTCATGTTCTTGCCTTACTCCTTTATTTATTAAGCTACTTTCTTTCCTAGTCTTCATAAAACAACCCCAAACCAGAACAAACAAAAAACTAACTGAAATCACACAGAGCCCTGGGGCTGTTTAGTCTTGAGAAGACTGAGAGGGGATCTATGATCA
The DNA here is from genome assembly GCF_026170545.1 of Melanerpes formicivorus. NCBI lineage: Eukaryota > Metazoa > Chordata > Aves > Piciformes > Picidae > Melanerpes > Melanerpes formicivorus. The sequence continues at coordinate 1,509,269 of NW_027142354.1, forward strand.
ATGCCTATAAATATCTGAGAGGTGGGTGTCAAGTGGAGGGGGCCAAGCTCTTCTTGGTGGTGCACAGTAATAAGACAAGGAACAATGGATACAAACTTGAACATAGAAGGTTTCACCTCAACATGAGGAGAAACTCCTTTACAGTGAGGGTGACAGAGCACTGAAACAGGCTGCTCAGAGAAGCTGTGGAGTCTCCTTCTCTGGACACTTTCCAAACCTGCCTGGATTAATTCCTGTGCTGACTACCCTAGGTGATCCTGCTTTGGCACAGGGCTGGACTTGATCTCTGGAGGTCCCTTCCGACCCCTAATGTTCTATGATAGGATGCTGGCCCACAAAATCTCAGTGGCCATACCCAAGTTACACAGCCCACAACTTTTGTTCCCTCTAAGTTACCGTAGGAGTTGCGCTAGGATGGCAGAATCGTTGGCATCCAGCTCCTCATTTAATCTTGCATAATCAATAGTAGAGGAAGCTTCTTGTTCCAGCTTGGCAAAGAAGATCTCCTTTTCTTCTTGTTCTTCCAAGGTATCCAATCCAACTCCCACAATACTTTGATTAGGCCCAGAAGCTAAAACTGAATCTGAATTTCAAAACAAAGGATAAACTGTGACTGTGCTGCATGTCCACACAGAACAGTCATAACACTTACCACCTACTGACAAACATAAAATATTTATTGCACCAAATCACCACAAACTAGCACCACAACCCTCCAGTCCACAAGAATAATCCCGACTGGCAATGAAATAGAATCATAGACTCATAGAATCAACAAGCTTGGAAAAGACCACAAAGATCATCAAGTCCAACCTGTCACCACAGACCTCATGACTACTAGACCACAGAACCAAGTGCTATGTCCAATCCCCTCTTGAACACCTCCACATTCCAATGCCTAACAACTCTCTCTGTGAAGAACTTTCTCCTCACCTTGAGCCTAAACTTCCCCTGGCACAGCTTGAGACTGTGTCCCCTTGTTCTGGTGCTGGTTGCCTGGGAGAAGAGACCAACCCCCACCTGGCTACAACCTCCCTTCAGGTAGTTGTAGAGAGCAATAAGGTCACCCCTGAGCCTCCTCTTCTCCAGGCTAAACAACCCCAGCTCCCTCAGCCTCTCCTCGCAGGGCTTGTGCTCAAGGCCTCTCCCCAGCCTTGTTGCCCTTCTCTGGACACCTTCAAGTGTCTCAATGTCCTCCTTAAACTGAGGGGCCCAGAACTGGACACAGTACTCAAGTGTGGCCTAACCAGTGCTGAGTACAGGGGCACGATGACTTCCCTGCCCCTGCTGGCCACACTATTCTTGATGCAGGCCAGGATGCCAACTGCTAGTTGTTTAGATCTAGGTAACTTCATGCCAGGGTTGTGCTATTGGTTCTCACCATTTGTCTCCAGGCTGTCTTTACTTAAGGAGAAGTCACCCTCATTACATTTCTGAAGCCGCACCTTCTCCACATGCATATTCTCATCATTCTCTCCCATAGGCTGTGAGGTGTTCTGTACCTTGACAAAGCTTCTATTGGCTCCAAGCATTCCTAGGGAAAAAAAAAAGCTAGTTGTGATGCTCCTCACTATCATCTAAAAGCTATTTTAAAAGACACTTCAGTCTTTGAGTTACCTACCAGAACCACCAAGTTTAGTCTCATGTTACAACTGCAAAGATACAGCCTCACAAATCACATTCACCTAACCCCTACAATGAGATATATAAATCTTGTTTAATTAGAGTTAATTAGGCTATTATATACACCATTACATTTTATTATCACATAAATTTTTATCTTTCCCATTTGCATACAAACCCAAAGTTCAGCATGGGACAAACACAACCACTGTAAAAAATGACTTACTCTAACATTACTCATGGAAAACAAGCACATACACCAACCCCATGCAGAAATTTACTTTCTGTTGTTGCTCTCTTCCTTTTGTTTGATCTACTGACCCAGAGAAAGCACCACAGAGTTTTGAAAATGGCACCCATTGGCCTAGAAGCTACATTTCATTTGTTACAAATTAAATGAGGATAGACTGAGGGAGTTGGGGCTGTTCAGTCTGGAGAAGAGAAGGCTCTGAGGTGACCTCATTGTGGCCTTCCAGGATCTGAAGGGGGCTACAGGAAGGCTGGGGAGGGACTTCTCAGGATCTCAGGGAGTGATAGGACTAGGGGGAATGGAATGAAGCTGGAGGTGGGGAGATTCAGGCTGGAGGTGAGGAGGAAGTTCTTCCCCATGAGAGTGGTGAAGCCCTGGAATGGGTTGTCCAGGGAGGTGGTTGAGGCCCTGTCCCTGGAGGTGTTTAAGCCCAGGCTGGATGAGGCTCTGGCCAGGCTGATGTAGTGCGGGGTGTCCCTGTCTATGGCAGGGGGGTTGGAACTTGATGATCCTTGTGGTCCCTTCCAACCCTGACTGATACTATGATACTGTAAGTGCTTTAAGGAAACAAAAAAACCAAACCAACTGACCAACAACAATAAAATATCAAATTTATGAATCTAGGATTCATTTGTTGGAAACTTTAAGGGAAAAAACAGTAACTGAGGTATCTTAAAGGTCACTGATGAACACCTTGCCCTTCAATTCTGCTTTTTCAAATACAACACAGAGTTGCTTTTCTTACTATAATTTCATTGTTGTGAGGGTTCAACATCACTCTATCAGCCTTGTGTGAATTCTGCTCTGAGACAGAGCAATGCCAGATCTCCTTTCTTACAGAAAACCAAGCCTCAAATATTGCATTGCTCATTACAAAAGCAACACCAAATCCCTTCAGCCTACCCTTAAAACAGACATCTAATCCCAGATTCTTCAGGTCTCCTAGAAGAGGGGCTTGGAGAAAACCTGCTTAAGCATTTTATCTAATGACATATGAAATGATTTAACAGTTCTCAGAGAAGGGAACAGAAACCACTTCCATTTTTTTCAAACATGAAAGTCCAGCTGGTAAAATAAACTCAAATTTCTTTGTTCTGTCTGGTCAAATAATGTTTAGACTGCAGCTGTACTCCTGTACTGAACTGATGAGGAGTGGTGAAGACAATGACAATTCATTTCCTGCAGGCAGGAGACTGCGGGAGATGAGAACATCAATAACCTTTCAGATCAAGAACACTAAACCAGTCTTCCACATGCTCATTAAGTGCTCCAGCTCTGGGCTGTTACTGTCATCTACACAGGTCCAGACAATTCCCCATTGAGAAAGGCCACACTTGCCTATATCATGACAATGGAGAATCCTCTCCCTTCAGTACTGAAAATGTAGCCAGGGTGAGGAAAACAACTAAGAGTCTGAACACCTTTTCCTTTCCTACTGGGCAGCCCTTAGTGCATTCTGACTATAAGATCCTCTCTGTTAAGAAGTAGAATAGGGTTGGTTTTTCATTTCAATCACAAAGTCCCCCTGCACAGTTTATAGGAGGCTAAGTGCATAAGATTCTATGCCCTGGAAATGACTTTCACATTCCTGTATCCAGCTTCCACTCTATCCTTGATATAAAGCTCTGACTGACTTGCCTTGCACGCAAAAATATAAATGCCAGACTAAAAGTCAAGACCCAGATGTGCACACAGTTAATGCCTCAATACAAACATTTTGCTCCTACACTGAAGAATATGAAATGGAAAGCTCAGAGTGCCAAAGAGGAATGAAAAAGGGCAAACAGTCCCTCTTTGTGGTAGCTAAATGCAGCAGTTTAGCTAGATGGACCTCTGTTCTAGTTATCAAGACAGAAATCTGTGTGCTGCTGACTCACAAGCTCTTTGCTGAGCTTTACATTAGCCAGATCTCCAAAACTCTTCTTCCCAATGATTCTATGTTATTACTGCCCTCCTGGTAAGATTGGCATGAAAGAAGATGGGAATCCACTTCAGAAAATAGACAATTAGAACAGTTTTAAGGGAAAACCTTTTCATGAGTTGTTCTGTTAAAATGATCTGAAATTCAATAAACTTTGACAGACTCAGAATCATAGAATTGTTTTGGTTGGAAAAGACCTTTAAGATCATCGTGTCCAAGCGTCAGCCTAAGACCACCATGGACATTAAACCAGAAGTGTTCAAGAGGGGATCGGATGTGGCACTCGGTGCCATGGTCTAGTAGTCATGAGGTCTTGGGTGACAGGTTGGACTTGATGATAGTATCATAGTATCAGTCAGGGTTGGAAGGGACCACAAGGATCATCTAGTTCCAACCCCCCTGCCATGGGCAGGGACACCCCACACTAGAGCAGGCTGGCCAGAGCCTCAGCCAGCCTGGTCTTAAACACCTCCAGGGATGGGGACTCAACCACCTCCCTGGACAACCCATTCCAGGGTTTCACCACTCTCATGGGGAAGAACCTCCTCCTCACATCCAGCCTGAATCTCCCCACCTTCAGCTTCATTCCATTCCCCCTAGTCCTATCACTACCTGAGATCCTGACAAGTCCCTCCCCAGCCTTCCTGTAGGCCCCCTTCAGATACTGGAAGGCCACAATTAGGTCACCTCAGAGCCTTCTCTTCTCCAGACTGAACAGCCCCAACTCCTTCAGTCTGTCCTCATAGGAGAGGTGCTCCAGCCCTCTTGATCATCCTTGTGGCCCTTCTCTGGACACATTCCAGCACCTCCACATCCCTCTTGTAATAGGGGCTCCAGACCTGGACACAGTACTCCAGGTGGGGTCTCACCAGAGCTGAGTAGAGAGGGAGGATCACCTCCCTTGACCTGCTGGCCACACTTCTCCTGATGCAGCCCAGGATCTGATTGGCTTTGCGGGCTGCAAGTGCACACTGAGAGCTCATGTTGAGCTTCTTGTCCACCAGCACCCCCAAGTCTCTCTCCTCAGGGCTGCTTTCCAGCCAGTCACTGCCCAGCCTGGATTTGTGCCTGGGATTGCCTCAACCCAGATGCAGGACCCTGCATTTGGTCTTGTTGAACCTCATGAGGTTGTCTTGTGCCCACCTCTCCAGCCTGTCAAGGTCCCTCTGGATGGCATCCCTTCCCTCCAGCGTGTCTGCTGCACCACACAGCTTGGTGTCATCAGCAAACTTGCTGAGGGTGCACTCAATGCCACTGTCCATGGCATCCACAAAGATGTTGAACAAGCCTGGTCCCAGGACTGATCCCTGAGGGACTCCGCTTGTCCCTGGCCTCCACTGGGACATGGACCCACATCTCCCACATTACAGGGGATACTACCAATGCTAGTGAAGGCAAGAGTGTCTTCTTTTAACTGATCTACACCCTCTGCATTCTGAGCAACATACCAAATTTGGAAAACAGAATAACTTGGCTTTCAAAGTCTTTTTTGATTGTGGTTTTTTTGGTTGGTTGAGGGGCTTGGGGGGGGGGAGGGGGAGGGGGGAAGGGCTACTTTGTTTTATTTGTGGGGAGCTTTTTGTTTGTTTGGGGTTTTTTAGTGGGGGTGGTGATTTTTGTTGTTGTTTAATTGTTTATGTTTGAAGAGTCTTGATTTCTGCTGTCCTTTTGGCTTTTTTTTGGGACCTGGGGGGGGTTTTTATTTGTTACCTCTCATAATGCCTTCTTGAAGTTGCAACTTTCTTGAACTCCCACGGATTTTCCTACTCATACTTTCCAGTGGTCCCTTTTTTTATCCCAGTTCTGGGCCCCTCAGTTTAGGAAGGAGGTTGACTTACTGGAACATGTCCAGAGAAGGGCAAAGGAGTTGGTGAGGGGTTTGGAACACAAGCCCTGTGAGGAGAGACTGAGGGAGCTGGGGTTGCTTAGCCTGGAGAAGAGGAGACTCAGGGGTGACCTTATTGCTCTCTACCACTACCTGAAGGGAGGTTGTAGACAGGCAGAGGTTGGTCTCTTCTCCCAGGCAGCCAGCACCAGAACAAGAGCCCACAGTCTCAGGCTGCGCCAGGGGAGGTTCAGGTTGGATGTTAGGAAGAAGTTCTATACAGAGAGAGTGATTGCCCATTGGAATGGGCTGCCTGGGGAGGTGGTGGAGTCACCATCACTGGAGGTGTCCATGAGGAGACTTGACAGGGTGCTTGGTTGCATGGTTTAGTTGGTTAGGTGGTATTGGATGATAGGTTGGACGCGATGATCTTGAAGGTCTCTTCCAACCTGGTGTGTTCTGTTCTATTCTATTTTGTAAATACACAGGATTTAAGTCCTGCCATTTGAAAATAACTAAAATAAGAAGCTGAGCTGCACTTAAGTCAAGGGTTAGTGCTGGGCTGGCCACTAGACAAATGAGAGATGCTTTCTATTAACCATCACACTTGCGGGGAAAAGCTTCAAAACAAAAATAGAAAGGATCCAAACCTCCAGAGGATGATAAACATCTGTTTAAAAAGGTAACTTCTTTGCTCCTTAAATCTGACCAGAACTGTCAAAATGGAACCATTTAACCTTTTTAATATCATATAAAAGACAGTAAATTTATTACCCTCAGAATTGTCTTGACTGTCAGAAGTGAGGCTTCCTTCTTCTTTGTTTAAATATGAAGCTTTCTTGTCCTTATGAAATTTCTCAAGCATTTTGAATTTAGACAAAGCCTTGCTGTCAGATGCACTGGAAGAAGGTTGAGGGGGAACTACTTCTAAGTGTACATTAACATTTATAAATGTTTATACATAATGGACAGGGAATAAAGAGAAAAACCAGAATGTGAACATTCAAATTGACTCTTCTGACAAAGTAATGCAGTTCATTTTCTTGTAGATTTGATTATCTATCATTTTCTGACTACAACTAAAACTAACATTCAAATACACTGTTTAGGAGCTCAGTATATTACCTGAAAACAAAGAAAGCTAGCAAAACTACTGCAAGGATAGAAGTAGTTTTGTACTACAAGCATTGCAAGAAAGCATCTAGATCTGTCAAGGAAAAGCTGAAAAGTACAGGTACATAAATATCACAGAATCATAGGATGTTAGGGGTTGGAAAGGACCTCTAGAGATTGTGTCCAACCCCTCTGCCAAAGCAGGATCACTGAAGGCAGGCTGCATGGGAACACATCCAGGTAAGTTATGAAAGTCTCCAGAGAAGGAGGCTCCACAACCTCCCTGGGCAGCCTGTGCCAGTGCTCTGTCACCCTTACCATAAAGGAGTGTTTCCTCATGTTGAGGTGGAACCTCCTGTATTCTAGCTTGTACCCATTGTTCCTTGTCCTATCACTGGGCACCACTGAGAAAAGACTGGCACCTTCATCTTCACACCCCTCAGATATTTATAGACATTAATAAGATCCCTTCTCAGCCTTCTCTTCTCAGGACTAAACAGCCCCAGGTCTCTCAGAGAGACGTTGAAGTCCTGCAATCATTCTCATAGCTCTTCACTGGACTTTCTTCACCAGATCCTTGTCTCTCTTCAATTGTGAAACCCAAAACTGGACACAGTATTACAGGTGTGGTCTCACCAGGGCAGAATAGAAGGGTAGGAGAACTTCCCTAGCCCTGCTGGCAACACTTTTCTTAACGCATACCAGGATGCTATTGGCTCTCCTGACCACAAGGGCATATTGCTGCCCCATGGAGAACTTGCTGTCCACTAGCACTCCCCGGTCTTCCTCCATAGAGCTGACTCCTAGTCTGCACTGGTACCTGGTGTTACTCTTCTCCAGATGCAGGACTTTGCACTCATCCTTATTAAACTTCATGAGGTTTGCTTCCACAAACAGAATTACTGCTGTCTTTATCACTGACAGGCACAAGAAACACATCTTGTCTGCTCAAACACTTTCATAGTTTCATAGTTTCATTCAGGGTTGGAAGGGACCACAAGGATCATCTACTTCCAACCCCCCTGCCATGGGCAGGGACACCCTACACTAGATCAGGCTGCCCAGAGCCTTGAGAGAGCCTACCTAGCAACAAATAAACCCAAATGCCTTTGTTCACATTAGCAGAAGTTTTAAATAACCTAAGCTGAAAACTGCTCTCTCATTGTATTTAAAATGATGACAGTGGAACAGGTTGCCCAAAGAAGTGGTGGAAACCTCATCCCTGGAAGTTTCTAAGGGCCAGGCTGGATGTGGCTCTGGGCCACCTGACCTAGTGGAAAGTGTCCCTGCCCATGGCAGGAGAGTTGGAACTAGATGATCCTTGAGATCCTTTCCAACCCTGACAATTCTGATTGTGTGTGATAGTCACATGATAAACTATATATCTCAGGCTAGCCAGATGCATTCATTGCATTAGTCTTTTCTTTTTTCAGATTAGAATAGAATGAACCAGGTTGGAAAAGACCTTTGAGATCATCAAGTCCAACCTAACACCACCATCTAATCAACTAAACCATGGCACCAAGTGCTTCATCCAGTCTCTTCCTAAACCTCCAGTCATGGTGACTCCACCACCTCCCTGGGCAGCACATTCCAATGATCAATCACTCTTTCTGTGAAGAACTTCTTCCTAACATCCAGCCTAAACTTCCCCTGGCACACCTTGAGACTGTGTCCTCTTGTTCTGCCTGTCAGGGTGGAGAGGGCTTCTAAATTGGCTAATTGAGAAAAAACCCTCTTAGTTACAGGTCTTTTGAATTTAGCCTGACACAAGAGAGAGCAAGAGTAGTCTAGGGCATCAGGCCCAGGGGATCTGCTATCCAGAAACAGGACTACAGGTATATGTGACAAGAATCTAACACAACCTGGAAACATTCAAGATGACTAAGTTCAACAAGACCAAGTGCAGGGTCCTGCATGTGGGTTGAGGCAATCCCAGGCACAAATACAGACTGGGCAGGGACTGGCTGGAAAGCAGCCCTGAGGAGAGAGACTTGGGGGTGCTGGGGGACAAAAAGCTCAACAGGAGCTCTCAGTGTGCACTTGCAGCCCACAAAGCCAATCAGATCCTGGTCTGCATCAGGAGAAGTGTGGCCAGCAGGTCAAGGGACGTGATTCTCCCTCTACTCAGCTCTGGTGAGACCCCACCTGGAGTACTGCCTTCAGTTCTGGAGCCCCTATTACAAGAGGGATGTGGAGGTGCTGGAACGTGTCCAGAGAAGGGCAACGAGGATGATCAGAGGGCTGGAGCACCTCTCCTATGAGGACAGACTGAAGGAGTTGGGGCTGTTCAGTCTGCAGAAGAGAAGGCTCCCAGGTGACCTAATTGTGACCTTCCAGTATCTGAAGGGGGCCTACAAGAAGGCTGGGGAGGAACTTGTCAGGATCTCAGGTAGAGATAGGACAGGGGGGAATGGATTGAAGCTGGAGGCGGGGAGATTCAGGCTGGATGTGAGGAGGAAGAAGTTCTTCACCATGAGAGTGGTGAAGCCCTGGAATGGGTTGTCCAGGGAGGTGGTTGAGGCCCCATCCCTGGAGGTGTTTAAGACCAGGGTGGATGAGGCTCTGGCCAGGCTGATCTAGTGTGGAGTGTCCCTGCCCATGGCAGGGGGGTTGGAACTAGATGATCCTTGTGGTCCCTTCCAACCCTGACTGATACTATGATACTGATACTATGAAGCTGCTGAGTATGTGGCAGGTGTAATTCCAAAAGAGGACTGGTCTGAAATTCATTCTGATAAAATGCAAAGGTCCTTTACTCCCTCAACTGATGTCCTAGTCCACTAGTGAGGCATCACTTCTCTGGATTTATAGCCCACATTTACTGGGAAACTAGGAGTGCCAACAGCACCACTTCCCTTGTAAATAATGCAAACACTTGATTCCTTTTAAAACAGTAATTGGCAGTAACTACCAAGGTCCCTCCTACTGCTCATATTTCAAATATGAAGCCTAATTTGAGCAACAGATTTGGGGTTAGTGTTTATTTCCCAGATCAAGATGCTTTGTAGCTATTCTGTGCAAATGAAGTGTATGAAAACAGGACAGCATAAACTCTCTAGAAAGCTTAAAGAGGGAAAGAGTCTATAAGCTACACAGCAGATCATCAACATGATCTAAAAACCAGCTGCCAAGTATTTCTTTGTCATGGCTCTCCAGATGTGTCTTCTCTGCTTCAACCTAACACCAAAGCCACATTTGAAACAGTTCACACAAGCTCATTCTTACTGCTGTTGATTGAAGTATTTCCCAGATCTTAATTATTATGTGGAGTACCTCTTAAGACAGCATTAAGAGCCTCTTCACATGAAAGGTTGAGTCTGAAGTTACACTGACTAAAATAATTCTACAGACCAAGTAATTTTGTCACTACAAACAGAAAGGGCAGGTCCTGCCTCTCCAACCTGATCTCCTTCTATGATCAGGTGACCCGTCTGGTGGACGTGGGGAGGCCTGTGGATGTAGTCTACCTGGACTTCAGCAAGGCCTTTGACACCGTACCCCACAGCAAACTGCTGTCTAAGCTGTCAGCTCGTGGCTTGGACCACTACACTGTGTGCTGGGTTAGGAACTGGCTGGAGGGCCGGGCCCAGAAAGTGGTGGTGAATGGTGCCACATCCAGCTGGTGGCCAGTCACCAGTGGCGTCCCCCAGGAATCAGTGCTGGGCCCAGTGCTCTTTAACATCTTCATTGATGATCTGGATGAGGGGGTCGAGTCAGTCATCAGCAAGTTTGCAGATGACACCAAGTTAGGAGCAGATGTTAGTCAGTTAGAGGGTAGAAAGGCTCTGCAGAGGGACCTCGACCGACTGGACAGATGGGCAGAGTCCAATGGGATGGCATTCAACAAATCCAAGTGCCGAGTGCTGCACTTTGGCTACGGCAATCCCATGCAGAGCTACAGGCTGGGGTCAGAGTGGCTGGAAAGCTCCCAGACAGAAAGGGACCTGGGGATGCTGATTGACAGCCACCTGAATATGAGCCAGCAGTGTGCCCAGGTGGCCAAGAGGGCCAATGGCATCCTGGCCTGCATTAGGAATAGTGTGGCCAGCAGGAGCAAGGAAGTCATTGTGCCCCTGTACTCTGCATTGGTTAGGCCGCACCTTGAGTCCTGTGTCCAGTTCTGGGCCTCTCAGTTTAAGAAGGACATCAAAACACTTGAATGTGTCCAGAGAAGGGCAACAAGGCTGGGGAGAGGCCTTGAGCACAGCCCTGTGAGGACAGGCTGAGGGAGCTGGGGTTGTTTAGCCTGGAGAAGAGGAGGCTCAGGGGTGACCTCATTGCCCTCTACAACTACCTGAAAGGTGGTTGTAGCCGGGAAGGGGTTGGTCTCTTCTCCCAGGCAACCAGCACCAGAACAAGAGGACACAGTCTCAAGCTGCACCAGGGGAGGTTTAGACTCGAGGTGAGGAGGAAGTTCTTCACCGAGCGAGTCGTTCGTCATTGGAATGTGCTGCCCAGGGAGGTGGTTGAGTCGCCATCCCTGGAGGCGTTCAAGAGGAGATTGGACGTGGCACTTGGTGCCATGGTCTAGCCATGGGGTCTGTGTTGATAGGTTGGACTCGATGATCCTCGAGGTCCTTTCCAACCTTAGTTATACTGTGATACACCACCTGGACTGTTTCCAGTCCAGAGGCAGCACACACGGAGCACCCCACTGGCCAGCAGAGGGAAAAGAATCACAGCAGTAGATACAATTAGAACTGACTGTAGCCTTTGACGTTAATGAAATAGAACAGGGAACCTTCATATTTCTTGAGAATGAAATACAGGAGGTGTAAGAGATTTTCTGTTTACTAAACATACTGATTTTTGTTAAGATTTTCAAAGATGTTTCCCTCCCCTTCACTGCTTTGCATTCAATCCTGCATGCCTGACATCACTGTAGGTAGTGATGTATGATCCAATAGCAATGGAGCAAAGTTCACACAGCTACTGGTTTCCTCTGGAAGTGACAAATGAAGTAAGTGGCAGCTTGCTTTCTGTGAAAACACCATGGTCTAATGGGCAACCTGCAAAGGATCTTCTACAGGAAATACACCAGCAACACAAGGCTAATATTGAATGCATCTAACAAAACACATTTAATCAAATACCAGGCTGGGAATCTGAATGGGGACTCTTCTGGTCACTATTTTCCACTAGTTCAGCATGGTTTTCCATCACTTTCTTCTCTTTTCTTGTTTTAATAAATCTGGTTTGAACATCTTGAAGAGTCAGACATACAGCAAGAAGAGACAGAGGCAAGCAAGAGAGGAGAGGAATTCTTATTATCCAATTTCTTTTCATCACTTAAACAACAAAAGCAAGTAGAAAGGACATTATCTAGAGGCAAGTCTTTAACCTGTCAGATCAGGAAGAGAGTAACTTGAATCATAATTTCCACATTTCACTTTAGAGCTGAACCACAGAGGGTTCAGATGTGCCTGGAATAACAAGTTGGGCTATTTTAAAAGGTACTTCATGCTTCTTAGACAAATTAACAGACACAATCTACACTGCTCACCATTAATCTACAAAACCAAGGAGAACAAGCTATTATCTCTGCCTATTTCTTGGCACTTCTATAACAAGGTCCCTTAGAAAAGGCAATTAGATAAATAAATGTGTGGCATATATATTCAGTCTTCCAGACATCTGTGTGCCATCTAGATAGCAGGTTATAGAAACCAAAGTAACTCCCAATGAAAACCTCAAATGGAAGCCATTTATCAGCTTGATGCATTATTAAAGCCAATTAGGCAGACTGTATTTTATTAGTGTCACAATATTTCTATGCAGTGCCACCTAAACCCATCACCTCGTGTGCCTGGAGCACCTCTTTGTACTGCAGTGCCAAACTGTGGGTGAAGGGTTGATTTCTACCTTTACACGAGTCTGATTCATGCTGACAACACACTGTAAGAATAACAATTCTAGTAGCTGGCAGGCTGTTAATAAAGTCCTATCTGCAACCAGCTTGAAGGTTCAAGCCTAGAAGAACAAAAAAGGGTTTCTACAAGATTTTCAAGTGTGCCAACATCACACTTGTCACAAATTTAAAGTCAGGTTACTTCCATATCTGTTATTATCACAGCAACATTTCCTCCCCCCAAAAAATCTCCATCTTCCAAAAAAATCATCTTCTCAGTCATCCTATGCAGTACCTTGTGTTGCAGTGCTGCTGTGTCCAGTTCTGGGCCCCCCAGTTTAGGAAGGAGGTTGACTTGCTGGAATGTGTCCAGAGAAGGGCAACAAAACTGGGGAGGGGTTTGGAGCACAGCCCTGTGAGGAGAGGCTGAGGGAGCTGGGGTTGCTTAGCCTGGAGAAGAGGAGGCTCATGGGAGACCTTATTGCTCTCTACAACTACCTGAAGGGAGGTTGTAGCCAGGTGGGAGTTGGTCTCTTCTTCCAGGCAACCAGCACCAGAACAAGAGGACACAGCTTCAAGCTGCACCAGGGGAGGTTTAGGCTGGATGTTAGGAAGAAGTTCTTCATAGATAGAGTTATTTGCCATTGGAATGGGCTGCCCAGGGAGGTGGTGGAGTCACCATCATTGGAGCTGTTTAGGAAGAGACTTGATGGGGTGCTTGGTGCCATGGTTTAGTTGATTAGATAGTGTTGGATGATGGGTTGGACAGAATGATCTCAAAGTTCTCTTCCAACCTGGTTAATTCTATTCTATTTTTCTATTCTGCGCCTTCATCCATTATTAACACATCTGAGCAGCACACTACACAACGTACACCTGCTGAAGAATGTTAGATCTGGCAAAATTGTACTTGAAAGCATTCAAGACAGAGACACACAGATGAAAAAGGAGCAGTTCTACAAGCCTATCCACACTGAACTCCTTACAGTCACCTGACCTGTCCCTTAAAAACACTTCAAATACATCTACATGAGCTAAAAATCACAGCATAGTTTGTACTGTGCTGTGGGCTCCAGACCTGTACACAGTACTCCAGGTGAGGTCTCAGCAGAGCAAAGTGGCAGAATCACCTCCATGGATCTGCTGGCAATACATCTTTTGATGCAGCCCAGGATGTGATTGCCCTTGACATAATCTCACTAATTCTTCTGATTCTGCTTTGCAATGAACTTAAACCACGAGCACTGTTCTCTAAAGCTTGTAATCACTCTGCTTTTTAAATACCTACTCCACTATTTTTGGGTATTGTTGGTTTAAGCAGCATGAGAAGCATCAAAGTTCTTTATGTGTTGCCTCAAGCACCTCAGAAAAACCATGGAAGCAAGCTGAACTTCTAAAGTCACCCAAAATTGTTCTTTCAGAGTATGTATAAACATGTAGTCACAATCCTCACACTTTGCCCAGCAAGAAACACTCTCATCCTTCTCCTTTTTGAGAAGCTGCAAGAAATCATAACCTCTCATAACTACTTGATTAGGAATGCTCTCATACCGACCTATTGGTGTTTGCCAGCAACACCTTTAAAGGCCAGAAACAAGCAGTCCAGACAAGACCTATTGGGCGCTGGCACAACTGCTGACTAAGATTTGACTCCTAACTATGACAACACTGATAGGACAGAGCTGTGCTTAAAAGTGGAGACTACCAGCACTATTTTAACTCTGTTGTATAAAAAAACCCACCCCAAACTTCTAGAACTTTCTGTTAGGCTCCAGCTTTAAAATAATGAAAGTAAGAAGCCATTGATCAGCACATTGACTTCCACCCTGTGGAAGCTAACTACTCACAGGCTTTCCTACCTAGTAAGAAAACAACAAAGAAATGGAAAAGTAGAGGTGGAAAGCTGGCAAACAATAATGTGTTTTCTTCCAGCACTATGTGATCAAGACAATATTGAGCTAGCACTCATGTCAAAGCCCTTTTCCCTTTAAGCCATGGTTCTCAGCAAGGGAAATGTTGAGGATACTGACAGACATACACCTCTGAATTAGCTGCTGTTGAAAAACATTTCTCTGTGTTTCCCCAACCAATATCACAGTTGTAATTAGCATAATATATACAAATTGGGCTTTTTTTTCCCCCTCACCCTTTCTGAAAGCAGAAACAGGAATACATAGAATAAACCGGGTTGGAAGAGACCTTCAAGATGATCGCGTCCAACCCATCAACCAATCCAACCCACCTAAACAACTAACCCATGGCACCAAGCACCCCATCAAGTCTCCTCCTGAACACCTCCAATGATGGTGACTCCACCACCTCCCCAGGCAGCCCATTCCAATGGGCAATCACTCTCTCTGTATAGAACTTCTTCCTAACCTCCAACCTAAACCTCCCCTGGCACAGCCTGAGACTGTGGGCTCTTGTTCTGGTGCTGGCTGCCTAGGAGAAGAGAACAACCTCTGCCTGTCTACAACCTCCCTTCAGGTAGTTGTAGAGAGCAAGAAGGTCACCCCTGAGTCTCCTCCTCTGCAGGTTAAGCAACCCCATCTCCCTCAGCCTCTCCTCATAGGGCTTGTGTTCCAAACCCCTCACCAACTTCGTTGCCCTTCTCTGGACACGCTCCAGCAAGTCAACCTCCTTCCTAAACTGAGGGGCCCAGAACTGGACACAGGACTCGAGGTGCAGCCTAACCAGTGCACAGTCCAGGGGCACAATGACCCCCCTACTCCAGCTGTCCACACTGTTCCTGATCCAGGCCAGGATGCCATTGGCCCTCTTGGCTGCCTGGGCACACTGTGGGCTCATGTTCAGCCTACAGTCGACCAGCACCCCCGGGTCCCTCTCTGCCTGGCCGCTCTCCAGCCACTCTGACCCCAGCCTGTAGCTCTGCATGGGGTTGTTGTGGCCGATGTGCAGAACCCGGCACTTGGATGTGCTCAATCTCCTGCCGTTAAATGATCCCTTTAAAAAGAAAATATACAATTAAGAGCTTTATACTTGCATGGTAATGTTCTAAAGCACTTGAGTGGCACCAACTTAACCTGAAAAGAGGCCTCTAAGAATAGAAAGGAATAGAAGAACAATCCTGACCCCCTGTGGCCAATGAATTGCAAAACCACATCACTTACCACCATCACTGGAATCTTCCTCAGATATCCACCAGGGCACTGAATCCTTTTTCTTTGCGTCCTGTTTCCTTGCTTCCTTTATCCTGGGCTGTCCCAGAGTCTCAAGGATGCTGCATTTTTTCTCTGAGTTTCCAAGTGAATCATCTGAAAGAGACTGAGTCAAATGCATGTGAGATTAGAGACAGCTTTTACATTCTCGTATTGTTTAACTGTCTTTCAGCCACTCAATTCTGAACTTTTGAGTTCAGATGCCTCTCCACACTGTCTGCCTTTTCTGCATATGAATGACAAAACCAAGGAAGAAACAATAACTGTATTCATATTCATTAGCTATATGACAATAAACCCAGCATTTGGGTATGTTTGAAAGTGAAACTGCATCATAGAGTATGTGTTCAAATGAACAGCATCATCAGCTCTTTCTCAATTAGTTACAACACAGAAGAACAAAAATCCTGGTGATATCACTGAAGATACTGAAGTGGAGAAGAAAGAGTTTTGCCTTGGCCTTGCTTTGTAATTGATAGTATCATAGTATCAGTCAGGGTTGGAAGGGACCACAAGGATCATCTAGTTCCAACCCCCCTGCCATGGGCAGGGACACCCCACACTAGATCAGGCTGGCCAGAGCCTCGTCCAGCCTGGTCATAAACACTTAATATTCTTGAATATTAGCTATTAGCTATTAGATAATATTAGATATTCTATAATATTATTGATATTCTGAAAATAGACCTTCACAAGAAACATTCTGGCTCCCAGCAAATCAGATTTCAGAGAATCATTTCATACTTCGTGTTCATGGAAATTAGTAGAAGTGCCAGAACCATTACCACCCAACTCTGTGATTTAAGCTTTCATCCATCTTAATCAGCCATGCTGCTTCTGAATAATGGCTTAAATCAATGGAGGGAAAAAAAAAGTCTGTCAGTATGAACACCCAATGAATTAAAAACTAATCTCTGCTTGGTTCCTTTCATAAAGCATTTTGTGGCTTACAGAAGGCTGAAAGCCACAATTAGCTGTCCAGACACTGAAAAAGGGAATAGAATAGAATAGAATAGAATAGAATAGAATAGAATAGAATAGAATAGAATAGAATAGAATAGAATAGAATAGAATAGAATAGAATAGAATAGAATAGGACCAGACCAGGTTGGAAGAGACCTTCAAGATCATTATGTCCAACCTATCATCCAACACCACCTAATCAACTAAACCATGCAACCAAGCACCCTGTCAAGTCTCCTCCTGAACACCTCCAGTGCTGCACCTCCCCGGGCAGCCCATTCCAATGGCCAATCACTCTCTCTGTGTAACAATGCACTGCCACCTATGGTCCTACTTATTCTTTCTGCTTAAACTCAGCAAACATGGGGTTAAAAAGGAGTGGCACACATTTTCTTCTCATGTAATGTTTTAGCCATAGTTGCTGAAACCGAATTGTCCTAAAGCATCTCAAAGAACAGAGTGAACAGAGGTGGTGGAGTCACCATCACTGGTGCTGTTTAGGAAGAGACTTGATGGGGTGCTTGGTGCCATGGTTCAGTTGATTACATAGTGTTGGATGATGGGTTGGTCTCTATGATCTCAAATGTCTCTTCCAACCTGGTTAATTCTATTCTATTCTATATTGAACTTAATTCTTGCTGTAAATGTAGATGTGCATTTCCTTGCTTCATAATAAATTATGTGCTAAACCATAAGGCCTGAGAAACAAAGAATTCACAGTTGAAATGCATCATGTGGGGAAATTTCCAAAACCTCACTTTTGTAGCACACACAAATAAGAAAATGCAACAGTAAAAACAGAATACTAGAGGGAACAAGACTTAATATGTAAAACACAAGAGGATGCTTTATTAAAACAAGCCTGTGCAGCCCACTGGCCAATTCCTACTGCATAAAAAGCAGTACCATAAATTCTACCTTTGCTGCATATCTAGCACTTGAATTTGCATGGGCCTAACATCAACATCCATAAATCAAACTCCAGACAAAAGGGACAGGCAGAAAGGGACCTGGGGGTACTGGTTGATAGCAA
Organism: Melanerpes formicivorus; assembly: GCF_026170545.1. Classification (NCBI taxonomy): domain Eukaryota; kingdom Metazoa; phylum Chordata; class Aves; order Piciformes; family Picidae; genus Melanerpes; species Melanerpes formicivorus. The sequence continues at coordinate 1,527,027 of NW_027142354.1, forward strand.
GCTGAACATGAGCTAGCAGTGTGCCCAGGTGGCAAAGAAGGGTAATGGCATCCTGGCCTGCATCAGGAACAGTGTGGCCAGCAGGAGCAGGAAGGTCACTCTGCCCCTGTATGCTGCACTGGTTAGGCCACACCTCAAGTACTGTGTCCAGTTCTGGGCCCCTCAGTTTAGGAAGGAGGTTGACTTGCTGGAACGAGTCCAGAGAAGGGCAAAAAAGTTGGTGAGGGGTTTGGAGGAGAGGCTGAGGGAGCTGGGGTTGCTTAGCCTGGAGAAGAGGAGGCTCAGGGGAGACCTTATTGCTCTCTACAACTACCTGAAGGGAGGTTGTAGCCAGGTGGGAGTTGGTCTCTTCTCCCAGGCAACCAGCACCAGAACAAGAGGACACAGTCTCAAGCTGCACCAGGGGAGGTTTAGGCTGGATGTTAGGAAGAAGTTCTTCATAGAAAGAGTTATTTGCCATTGGAATGGGCTGCCCAGGGAGGTGGTGGAGTCACCATCACTGGAGCTGTTTAGGAAGAGACTTGATGGGGTGGCTGGTGCCATAGTTTAATTGATTAGATAGTGTTGGATAGAATGATCTCAAAGGTCTCTTACAACCTGGTTCATTCTATTCTACCAATCACCCCTTTTAAGAAATAAATAACAAGAAAATAACTTTCTTATTAGTATCTCTGACCAATATAGTCTTTAATGCTTACAGTTTCACTTGAGAAAACTGAATGTCTGTCATACAAGTCTCAGAAAGAAAAAGTAAGTGCTCTGAGGCCTGCACTTGAACAAAATGCACTTTAATAAACTGTAAAACTGCTAGACAACAGAAGGTAATGCAATTTCTTTGAGCTGGCTCTGTGACACAGAACAAAACAGCTTTACATTCTTAATAATGTCCTATAAATAACAACTTCCTTACACTAGTCACAAGAACTAGTGCCATTGTCCCCAAAGGTTGGACTGCCTCCTGCTAGCTAGAAGTACTGACAGGTGCTCGATGCAAGCTCTGCTATCACTTGCTTGTTCTTTTATGACTCATAGCATCCTCTACTCTGCCAGCAGAACTTCAAATGATGCTTGTACTCCTTAGAGTGCTGTAACTCAAGAAACTGAAACTCCCACAGGTTGTTCTCAAGTTCTGGAAACTTTCTGTGTCGAGCCATCTTGTCAACTGCAGACAGCAAAGCTGCAGCAGCTGGGAAAGAGATGTAGGCACCAAAAAATATTTGTGTCTTCTTCCTCAAGCTGTTTTCTTGTCTCAATGCTGAAACTTACATATATATATATTTAATTTTTAAAGTCTCTTGAAAATAAATAAATCAGTTCACTAACTCTTTGGATCAGCAATGGCTTTTCAATAACAGGAAGTGGCAGCGATTTCTTCCTCCCCTATAAAACAGTCTGTCAGCACTTCAAGAACACTGAGGGGAAAAAAACAAACCCAACAGTATTGGTTAGAATAGAAGAGTCATAGAATCATTAAGGTTGGAAGAGACCTCAAGGATCATCAAGTCCAACTATCAACCCAACACTACTGTGCCCACTGAACCATTTATTTAGAATAGAATAAACCAAACCAGCTTGGAAGAGACCTTCAAGATCATCGTGTCCAACCCATCAACCAATCCAACCCACCTAAACAACTAAACCATGGCACCAAGCACCCCATCAAGTCTCCTCCTGAGACCATATTCTGAAGTGCCATGCCTACAGATATTTTGAACACCTCCAGGCATGGTGACACCACCACCTCCCTGGGCAGCCTATTCCAATCCCTCGCCACTTTTGCAGGAATGAATTTTTTCCCAACCTCCAATCTAAACCTCCCCTGGTGCCACTTGAGGTCTTTTCCTCCTGTCCTACCTACTTGAAGATTTCAAAGGCATTTTAAGTACTCAGAGACTGCTCTTGTGCAGATACCCACTTCTGAAAACACCTCAGTGCTTTGGGGCTAGGAACCAACCCACATGGGGAGCATAGTGACAGCATTGCTTCCTCAGCTGGGAGAGCTCCTTATTTGAAGCCTGGCACTCAAGGCTTGTGCCCCTGTTGCAGTATATGACAGGAACTCATTACATAGAATTTACATAGAATAAACCAGGTTGGAAGAGACCTTCAAGATCATCGTGTCCAACCCATCAACCAATCCAACCCACCCAAACAACTAACCCATGGCACCAAGCACCCCAGCAAGTCTCCTCCTGAACACCTCCAACGACAGCGACTCCACCACCTCCCCAGGCAGCCCATTCCAATGGGCAATCACTCTCTCTGTATAGAACTTCTTCCTAACATCCAACCTAAACCTCCCCTGGCGCAGCCTGAGACTGTGTCCTCTTGTTCTGGTACTGGCTGCCTGGGAGAAGAGACCAACATCCGCCTGGCTACAACCTCCCTTCAGGTAGCTGTAGAGAGCAATAAGGTCACCCTTGAGTCTCCTCTTCTCCAGGCTGAGCAACCCCAGCTCCCTCAGTCTTTCCTCATAGGGCTTATGTTCCAAACCCCTCACCAACTTTGTTGCCCTTCTCTGGAGTCGTTCCAGCAAGTCAACATCCTTCCTAAACTGAGGGGCCCAGAACTGGACACAGGACTCAAGGTGTGGCCTAACCAGTGCAGTGTACAGGGGCAGAATGACCTCCCTGCTCCTGCTGGCCACACTGTTAAAGGAGGTGTCTGCAAACCACTTGCTTTGTACCTAAAAATAAGTTCTGTGCCTTGTTTTCACCATGTGATCAATGAAAGAGGGAGCCGTTTTTCTTAGAGAAATCAAAATGTACCATCGTGGACACTGCATATCCTCACAAAATCCTTTGGAAGGGATAGAATAGAATAGAATAGAATAGAATAGAATAGAATAGAATAGAATAGAATAGAATAGACCAGACCAGACCAGGTTGGAAGAGACCTTCAAGACCATTGTGTCCAACCTATCATCCAACACCACCCAATCAACTAAACCATGGCACCGAACACCCTATCAAGTCTCCTCCTGAACACCTCCAGTGATGGTGACTCCACCACCTCCCCGGGCAGCCCATTCCAATGGGCAATCACTCTCTCTGTGTAGAACTTCCTCCTAACCTGCAGCCTAAACCTCCCCTGGTGCAGCCTGAGACTGTGTCCTCTTGCTCTGGTGCTGGGTGCCTGGGAGAAGAGACCAACCTCTGCCTATCGTTTTGCTCAATTTAAAAGCCAGAAGAGTCAGTTTTAAGGACAAGGACAACTACATGGCACAGAATCAGCTTACCATTTCCTACACACATACAGGAACTTCAGTGAGCACACAGGTTATACAGGACTGGACCTGAAACACTGACTTTCATGACTAGTTGTGTTAATTATTTCATGAAACAAGGCTTTTCCAATAAAACAAATTGCCTATGTTTAGCCTGTACTTGGGGCTAAACTATAGCAGAGAATCACAGAATCATAGAATATTAGGGGTTGGAAGGGACCTCTAGAGGGACCATCTAGTCCAACTCCCCTGCCAAAGCAGGATCACCTAGGGCAGGTCACACAGGAACACATCCAGATGGGTTTTGAAAAAATCTCCAGAGAAGGAGACTCCACAACCTCTCTGGGCAGCCTGTTCCAGGGCTCTGTCACCTTCATCATAAAGAAGTTGCTCCTCATGTTGAGGTGGAACTTCTCGTGCTCCAGCTTATACCCACTGGAAGTGGTGGAGTCACCATTCCTAGAGGTGTTTAAGAGGGGATTGGACATGGCACTTGGTGCCATGGTCTAGTCATGACGTTTGTGGTGACAGGTTGGACTAGATCATCTTTGAGGTCTCTTCCAACCTTGGTGATACTGCTCTCTGTCCTATCACTGGGCACCACTGAAAAGAGACTGTCACCTTGCATCTTGACATCCACCCCTCAGATATTTATAGCCATTATTAAGGTCTCCTCTCAGCCTTCTCAAGACTTAAACAGCCTCAGTTCTCTCAGTCTTTTTTCATGGGAAAAGGAGAGAAAACCCAGGGGTTAAAATGGAACAGCAAAACGAATACCAATATAAAGTATACAAGAGTTACACTCAGAAAGGCAGTCCTGAGGAGCAGGAAGAAGAGCAGAGTCAGGAGGAAACAAAGCAAAAACTGGAGCCCTCAGCAAACTTCCCCTTTTGCATTAAGCTTGATGTTTATAGTATGGGATACTCTGAGGAGCCAGCTCAAGTCAGCTGCCCTGGCACGCTCAAAACTGCTCAGGGCTGGCCTGTGATTCTGTCTCAGCAAAACCAGGACATAGGTCTACACCAAGCTGTATTTTCAGCACAGAATAATATTTTAATACATTCAGCCTTTTAGAATAAACCTTTAGAATAAATGTTTAATAACATTTAAAAACGTTTTTCACACATCATCATAGTAGTATCATAGTATCAGTCAGGGTTGGAAGGGACCACAAGGATCATCTAGTTCCAACCCCCCTGCCATAGGCAGGGACACCCCACACTACATCAGGCTGGCCAGAGCCTCATCCAGCCTGGTCTTAAATACCTCCAGGGACAGTGCCCCAACCACCTCCCTGGACAACCCATTCCAGGGCACATGGTTTAATGGGCAGTGTTACTCTTGCAGCTTCTATTCTACAGGTTTTCTAATAAAGATGGTATAGCCTCCCCTTCTGAAGGTCTTTTTTCTCAGCTGTCCATGGATAGCAAATAGAACAAAAGTCAGCCTAGAAGACTAGAAGCAGACAATGGCTTTTTCCTAACTTTGCTTTGCTTGAAGCCTCATAAAAAAAACCCACCCAACAACCCATTAATTGAAGCACTGTGAATTAGAAAGAGCTCCTCAGGTTGCATGTCCCAAGGCAACTTCACAGCCAACGCTGAAAACCTAGAGCTGCACCAACATGACAGATGGTGCTTAAGGGAAATTAAAACGACAATAGAGGAAGCAAGATACCGGTGGTGAGGAGTGGAAGGACCACGGGCACATAGACAATAGAGGAGGAAGGGAAGAGCCATGGATGATGACAGGCCATTCTGGCAAGGGGTTGGGAATAAGCTGAACCAGGCAGACCTACCCTGCACGCAGTAATTGTTATCACACGTTTGTGTTTCCTCCTGTATAATGACAAAAAGCCTAAAGTCTATCAGTGAAGAGGATTTTCTAAACACCAGTGTGCATGCCAAAAGGCTTTACTTTAATCCTCATCACCCTGCATCATCCAACTGTGTACACAGACTTTCTTTTCACTTTTCATGTTTTAATTGCAAACATACCGTGGGAGACAGTATGTGTAATTGGGAAAGGAAAAATCATTCTGCTCCTTTTCTTCTCTGAAAGACTTGCTTAAACAATATTAAGTCTTCCTCAAACTGAGAAACAGTTTTTGCTAGTTACTCCACATCATTAAAATCTCAACACAAACATCACCAGCATAGCAGTTGCAAACAATAGAGCATACCAGTTTCTCATCTTTTTAACATTAAAAGGCTGCACACTTTTTATACCAGAACAAAAGCAAAGGGACATCAGAGAAAATTCATGCATACAAACTAACAGAGAGTGGATAATATTGGTATTTGGGTCTGCATCAAAGAGTCACAGAATGTTAGGGGCTGGAAAGGACCTTGAAAGATCTAGTCCAACCCCCCCTGCCAGAGCAGGATTGCTTAGAGCAGGTTACAGAAGAATGCACCCAGGTGGGTTTTGAATGTCTCCAGAGAATGAGACTCCACCACCTCTCTGGGCAGCCTGTTCCTGTGTTTTCTCACCCTCTCAGTGAAAAAGTTTTTCCTAATATTCATGTGGAACCTCCTATGCTCCAGCTTGCCCCCACTGACCCTTGTTCTAACATTGGGACATCACTGAGCAGAGCCTGGATCTATCTACCTGAGACTTGCCCTTCACATATTTAAAAACATGAATGAGGTCACCTCTCAGTCTCCTCCTCTCCAAGCTAAAGAGGCCCAGCTCCCTCAGCCTTTCCTCATAAGGGAGATGTTCCACTCTCCTCATCATCTTAGTGGCTCTGCATTGGACTCTTTCAAGCAGTTCCCTGATGTCCTTCTTGAACTGAGCGGCTCAGAACTGGACACAATATTCCAGATGTGGCCTCACCAGGGCAGAGCTGAGGGGGAGGAGAACCTCTCTCGACCTACTAACCACACTTCTAATACCTAGCTGGCAAAACATTAAAATAAATTAAAAGGTATATTTTTAATGCCTGGATTTGCTGTATATTTGTTTTTTAAAAGCTTAAACACTTTACACTTTTAATTGTTCTTTATCCTTTCAAACTAAGACACAAGTTGCTAAAAGCTGCATTTCCTGGACCACACCAAATACCACTTAGAATAATGCAATACAGCTATTTGGATATTTTTTCTAACTTGAGCAATGTCAGTGTGGGCAATAGCTGAGGAGCAAGAAGAGCATGTCAAATGAGGAACAAAATACTAGAAGAAATCATATGCAGAGTTTTAACAGAAGTGCAAAATAAATCATAGAATAAACCTTCCTTTCTTTTCCCAAGAGCAACTTCCTTTGTAACAATACTAAGTAAAGAAGTCCTGACAGAAATGCAGAGCCTGATTTTCTGTTTTCCCTGACAACAATTTAAATGAATTCAAGAATGCTAACTCAATTGCACAATGAAATTAAAGGCCAGAATCTACCTTTAAGTTGTTTGTGAATCTTAATTTTCAGGTGGCATTTTGCTTTTCTGTTCTCTCACAGTATCGCTAAGGTTGGAAGAGACCTCAAGGATCATCGAGTCCAACCTGTCACCACAGACCTCATGACTAGACCATGGCACCAAGTGCCACATCCAATCTCCTCTTGAACACCTCCAGGGATGGTGACTCCACCACCTCCCTGGGCAGCCCATTGGAATGGGCAATCACTCTCTCTGTGAAGAACTTTCTCCTCACCTCCAGCCTAAACTTGCCCTGGTGCAGCTTGAGACTGTGTCCCCTTGTTCTGGTGCTGGTTGCCTGGGAGAAGAGACCAACCCCTTCCTGGCTACAACCACCTTTCAGGTAGTTGTAGAGGGCAATGAGGTCACCCCTGAGCCTTCTCTTCTCCAGGCTAAACAATCCCAGCTCCCTCAGCCTCTCCTCTTGTTACATTTATGCTCTATCTGCAAAAACATCTCACAAGTTGCATGGTCAAGGCAGATTTACCAACCTACCTGGGAGAACTAAAATCTTCTTGAAAAAGAAGCCTCTGGTTACTACAGATCTTTACTTAAAATACAGCACAAAATGCCATTTTTATAGAATCTGGCATCTACATTTTTCACAACTAAATTGCAGCACAGTCTCCAGCAAAACAATACCAAGAATATTCTCTGCCATCATTAGCTACATTTAAAGCCTTGGGTAAAGCCTTGACTGAGGGAGTTGGGGCTGCTCAGTCTGCAGAAGAGAAGGCCCTGAGGTGACCTAATTGTGGCCTTCCAGTATCCGAAAGGGGCCTACAGAAAGGCTGGGGAGGGACTGCTCAGGATCTCAGGGAGTGATAGGACTAGGGGGAATGGAATGAAGCTGGAGGTGGGGAGATTCAGGCTGGAGGTGAGGAGGAGGTTCTTCACCATGAGAGTGGTGAAGCCCTGGAATGGGTTGTCCAGGGAGGTGGTTGAGGCCCCATCCCTGGAGGTGTTTAAGCCCAGGCTGGCTGAGGCTCTGGCCAGGCTGATGTAGTGTGGGGTGTCCCTGCCCATGGCAGGGGGGTTGGAACTAGATGATCCTTGTGGTCCCTTCCAACCCTGAATGATCCTATGATACTATGGCATGTGACATTTGCATCCTAGGGTCACCATACTGAGTGTTTGATAGACCAGAGGGCAAATTCTGAAATTGCAGGTCTATGTGCAATGAAAAAAACAATAAAAACAAGGTTAGGGAATTCTGACCACATCCAATAATAGTTAACTTAAATCATAACCCACAGACTTGCATGACTTTACCTGTACTCACATCCATCAAGCATCATGGGGAATAAAAGGAATCGAATTAAAGTCTTCTAATCACTGTAACATACTTCTTTTTCTTAGGATTAATATAAGAATTTTACAACAGAACTCAGTGAAATTAGGTATTGCACAATAAAAAAAGTAAGGAAATTCTTAATATGTAGATTGAGCCTACATAGGAGAAAAGTTGTTCACCTTGCTTTCAATTATGTATCAGTTTTGAGCTTCTGCTACTACACAACATACCCAGTTAAACAAGAGCAGAACAGGAGCAGAATAGGAGCAGAATAGAGCAGAATAGAGCAGAAAGTCGGAAGAGACCTTCAAGATCATCACGTCCAACCCATCATCCAACACCATCTAATCAACTAACCCATGGCACCAAGCACCCCATCAAGTCTCCTCCTAAAATCAAGCAAGGGCTCTCTCTGAAGATACAACCCAGCAGTGCCAAAACATTCAACCACAAAACTGTTCTCCTGATTTCAGTTTAGCAAAACCAGTATGAATTAAGTTTAGCAATTAACTTAAGACCTTGCACAGACTGATACACAAGACAGCCATGTGAATGATGTGACAAAAGCACAGCTGCATCTTGCATTTCATACTCAATTCTCCTCTTGCATTTGAATAGAGAAAAGGGATGTGACCTTGCTCTGAAACATACCTCTTTCAGAAACTCTTCAAACTCCTCATCTAATTCTTCTTTTGAAATTTGATGAGCCATAATCTGCAAGTGAATGTTACCTTCCAAACACCTGAGCTGAAAAACTAACAGTAAAGAAAAGAAGTTAAACAAAAGCTTCTGAAATTACAGGTAGCCTACTGATTTGCTGCTTTCATAGACAGCTACAAGCAAAATTACCTACTGAACACAACAGTCAATGCAAACATGCCTGAATTACCCAAGCTCCTTATAATCAAAACACTAATTTCCAGAAGAACAGTTTCAGTATTCTAACTTTGAGGGATAAATACAATTCTTTTCATCATCTTTGCATATTTCTTCACAAGGCAGCTAGCTCTCTTAGCTACCCACACTTAAGCATTTTGTCAGTGATCAAACAAGAATCCACTGCAGTAATACTGCCCATCTATTTTAAGGGCTTTTCATTGATTTCTATGTTTCCCTTCCAAAACTGGAGGCCTCTGACATTTTAAATACCATTTTGTCATCTCTGCTGTGCTTGGGACTCAATAGACAATAAATACATGGGACTCTTTGAAGAGTAGAGGAAGACATTTGATTTGATCTGCCCTGACACAGAAAGCAAATGGCACTTGCTCCCTCTCCCATTCCCAAAAGCCTGTGTTGACCTGTCAGGGATAAAATATGCCCCATACTTAAGGTGTTGCAAAGCTTTTGTACATCATGCAGCTCACACATATGGCTACCTTCAAAACTGCATATGGAAAGCAGCATTACACTAACCAAGCCTCTTCCAGGTTGAAAAGTGCTATGTAAACATAAAAACGGCTCAACATTTGCAGAAATGCTTTTACCATTAAAAAAAAAAACAAACCCTTCACCCACTATGGAACCCTCCCACTATACAGGGCTGTTACCTACCTAGTAAATCGATTTTGACAGGTGAGTTGTGACAACTGCTTCCTGCTTTCACTCCTTATTCATCCATAGACCACCCGACACTTCGGCTCTGGCAGTTAAAAAACACACCAAGAAGTTATAGCAGACTGCCCAGCCTTTGAATTCAACAAGATATCCCTTATGTAAGCACTTGGACAATATCTCTGAAAACATGGTAAGAAGATTAAGAATGTAACCTCTCATGACACACATAATCCTGTCTCCTTTTATACTTTTTCATCAAAGAGCACTAGAGGCGGAGTGTCAGATGCTGTAACAGTTTACCAGCTGTGCCAAACACTCGAGCAAGGGGAGAATATTTAATTCCAGCCTTGCCAGAAACACAAACTGATTCTCCTGGCATTATCTGCACTTCTGCCTACCTCAGAATTACAGCTTTTATTAAAGCCAACAATATGAAACTTCCTTTTTTAAACAGACAAGCAGCACGTCAGGCAGTTTCCACAACAGAAGCTTACAAACGTTAACCCTTAGCAAACATACTTCACAGCCGTACCTTTAGACTTGGAGCCTCAGGACTTTGTACGTAAACCAAACAAGTCTGTTGCAGAAGTTTGGGGAAGGTAAAGGCTAAACCGCAGTGATGAAGTCAAGCTTAGACAGCCTAACACATTTTATGTAATCTTTTAATCATCCCAGCGCTAGAACCAGATGTGACCTGATCCTCCCCCGGCTTCCACTAAAGCACACGCTGAGCGGGCACAGTGGCAGCCCCGGAGCCGGCGGGCGACGACTCCGCGGCGATCCTCCAGCCCCGTTCTCTCCCGGTCCCGGGCCCAGCGAGCGCTGCCGAGGGCGTGTGGCGACCCCTGGCAGTGCGGGCGCTCGGAGTCGGGCGGCCAGGTGGGAGAAAGCAGGAGGGCAGCCCCCCGACGGGACACAGCCAAGCCGAGCTGGTGGGCAGAGCGCAGCTCCGCAGCCCCGAATGGATGCCCCAGAGAGGGGCGGGGGGCAGGAGAGGAAGCGGCTCAGATGCCCGCTGCTGTGCCTCGCCTCGGGACACCGGGTGCGTACCTGGGCTGAGAGGGGCCCTCTTGGCCACGGCCGCCTTCCGCACTAGCGGCACGGTTACCTAGGAAACCCTCCCGGCCACCGTATCGCCCGCCAAAATGACCGCGCGGGGGGGTACCACGTGATCTCGCCAAATCTGCCGGCTGCCCTCGGCCCCCTCGCCTCTCCGCCTCGCGTGGGAGACACGTGACGGGGGTGGGGAGGGGTGAGGGGAAGGGAGAAAGGTGGGGGGGCGGTACCCCCAGCGGCCATTACTACCGTGGCAAAGCACGCCTCGCCTTGGCTGAGCCCGCCCTGGGCCGGACCAAGCGGCTTGAGACGGAAGTCGCAGCACAGTGACGTACTGCGGCGGTCCGCGCCGGGCGTGCGGAGTGGCGCCGCCTGCTGGGCGGCGGGCGTGCAGCGCTGGCGGGTAGCGGCGCGGGGGAAGTTAGGCAGGGTCGTGCTGCGGCGCCTCTCACTTCTTCGAAGCACCATGAGAGGTCACGCCAGGATAAAGCAGCAGTCTCCAGCCGCCGCTCCCGCCGAGGCAGTGAGGCCCGGCCGCGCACCTGCCTCCGGCGAGTTGCGAGCGACCAGGGAGCTTGAAGGCGGAGGCCGGTGCTGCCTCCGGGGGCTGCTCCGTGCGCCCCACAGGGACGAGCTCGGGGCCCTCCGGCCATCTCGCCGCGGGCTGCTGGCACCGAGAGCTGTAGCTGGGCGGCAGCTTTCTTCCCTCCCCGCCGCTGTCGTTCTCCTCAGCTGGCTGCCGCCGTACGTTCTGTCTTCAGCCTCCTGGGCGCTGCGCAGGAGCCTGTGGTGAAAGCGGGGGAGTTACAACCGAGTTCCGTTTGTCTTTCCGTTTGGAGGCGATGCCAGGCCCATGCAGAGGACCACCCGTGTTCCCGTCACGAAGCCTGCGGGGGCTAACGCTGTTGCCACCTGCAGCCAAGGTCTGTTCTTCCAAGCGTCTGAGGCACAGGCTTCGCCAGCAGTCGCTCATCTGGTCTCTCGGAAAAGCGCGATGGAAAGAGTTAAAAGCGTGGGGTTCTCCCTCGTGCAAGGGTCAAACCCAAACCATCCTTCCTCGCTTTCACGCACAAACCTCCCATCTCAACCTTGCCGAACGTTTCAGCCTGCGATGTCAGCTGCTGTGCTTGCAGTGCGATTTAGCACATCTCTGGAGATGTTTTAAGTACACAAGAGAAATTAATGACCCCTGCTGCCCTGACCACTGTCTCTCAAATAACCACAAGAACAATTGCAGTCTGTCCTTGCATGTGCTCTCCAGCCAGGGTCTGCCAGTTGTGTTTGTTGTGAGAGTCACGTTGCTTTCGGAATTTTTTTTACACCAGCGTTTAGTAAAGGGCAAAATAAGAGAGGCTCGCTTAAAGGATACAAATGAATATTGTTCACATAGCACACGCACACACACATTGTGATTCTGTGTCGGGCTGTCTTGGAACGAAAAGATTTCGAAAGGAAAGTTCCTTCAGCGAGCATTGGGTACTCATCACAAGTGAGAAAGTAGTCGGAGCCCTGTTACTGTCTCTCATTTCCTGTTCGCTTGAGAGATAAAGCCTGCGCTTCCAATATGGCCTTTATGTATCCCAGACTTTTCTTCTATGCAAGTATAAATTGTCTTTTAAATTCAAAGAAGTAAGGAAATACGAGCTCGGCATTTTCCACCCCAGTTTATAGGAATTGCTTTGCTAAAGGTGCTGCGGCGCTTCTTTTCAATCCGGCCTTTTGTCTGCGGATGGGGTGTTACATTTCCATTTGCAAAGCGTGGGCCGTTTATTTGGGCTTTGTGCACGACTTCTGCCGCCGTCTATGGGAAATGTGGGAGCTGATCAAGGACAGAGTGCCCGCATAAACTAATATGCTAGAACGATTTGTTAAGCGTGACAGCCTGCTGCTGGTGAAAACAGCAGTTTCGGGCGTTTGCTCTGTTCTCTCATCTCATGAAAAGGCATGGAGTGAGGCAGGAGCATTTAAAGAGAAATATGGAAATTAATTAAGGGATGTCAGTCTGATGCTGCATGCCTTGATCCTGCTCAGACTGAAGCCAATGCAAATTTTTACTGTTAACTTCAAAGTGATGGCCACGCCATCACTCACTGATCATAAGAGTTACTTCATATATAACCAAAGAATCACATCAAGGGTTCAGACCTGCAAGCTGCTAAAAGGTCCTTGCACATGGAAGCCTTTCTGTTTGCAGAGGTATGTTCAAAGAGCCTCTCACAAAGTCTAGAAAAACGTGTAGAGGGATCAGTGTTGTTGGAAACTTCGGTGCCCATATGGGAAGGAAAAAATAAGACCACAACCAACCCAAACCGCTCTGGATGACTGTGGTGAAGGAGGCATTGCCTGGTGTTGAAATGTCATCCAGTGCATTCAAATAACATTCACAATAGCCACTTGAAAGATTTTCATTTCCTTCTAATGCCAACCAGTTGGGGAAGTTTTCTCAAGAGCTCTTAACAGTGGAGCTTAAAAAAAATCCAGAGAGCAGGGCTTGCCATGAATTTCAGCCAGGAACGTGGCGATTTGGGCAGCAATGCTAAGAGAAGCGGAAGGGTGGTCACAAATTCTGAAATGGATCCTGCTGGACAGAACCCCAAATTAGGAGGTGAAATTCCTCCTCTGCTGACATGGGTAGGAAACCTTGGTTGACTTCTATGAAACCAGATTTTGCTGCCTGTAGTCATAGGCTTCTCATTTAAAGGCTTGATGGCTGCACCCAAAGAGTGGCTGTCAATGGCTCCATGTCCCAGTGGAGGCCAGGGACAAGCAGAGTCCCTCAGGGATCAGTCCTGGGACCTGTCTTGTTCAACATCTTTGTGGGTGCCATGGAGAGTGGCATTGAGTGCACCCTCAGCAGGTTTGCTGATGACACCAAGCTGTGTGGTGCAGCAGACACACTGGAGGGAAGGGAGGCCATCCAGAGGGACCTTGACAGGCTGGAGAGGTGGGCACAAGCCAACCTCATGAAGTTCAATAAGAGCAAGTGCAGGGTCCTGCATCTGGGTCGAGGCAATCCCAGGCACAAATCCAGGCTGGGCAGTGACTGGCTGGAAAGCAGCCCTGAGGAGAGAGACTTGGGGATGCTGGTGGATAAAAAGCTCAACATGAGCTCTCAGTGTGCACTTGCAGCCCGCAAAGCCAATCAGATCCTGGTCTGCATCAGGAGAAGTGTGGCCAGCAGGTCAAGGGAGGTGATCCTCCCCCTCTACTCAGCCCTGGTGAGACCCCACCTGGAGTAGTGTGTCCAGTTCTGGAGCCCCTATTACAAGAGGGATGTGGAGGTGCTGGAAGGTGTCCAGAGAAGGGCCACAAGGATGAGCAGAGGGCTGGAGCACCTCTCCTATGAGGACAGACTGAAGGAGTTGGGGCTGTTCAGTCTGCAGAAGAGAAGGCTCCCAGGTGACCTAATTGTGGCCTTCCAGTTTCTGAAGGGGGCCTACAGGAAGGCTGGGGAAGGACTTCTCAGGATCTCAGGTAGTGATAGGACTAGGAGGAATGGAATGAAGCTGGAGGTGGGGGGATTCAGGCTGGAGGTGAGGAGGAAGTTCTTCAGCATGAGAGTGGTGAAACCCTGGAATGGGTTGTCCAGGGAGGTGGTTGAGGCCCCGTCCCTGGGGGTGTTTAAGAGCAGGCTGGATGAGGCTCTGGCCAGGCTGATGTAGTGTGGGGTGTCCCTGCCCATGGCAGGGGGGTTGGAACTAGATGATCCTTGTGGTCCCTTCCAACCCTGAATGAAACTATGAAACTATGAAATGTGGTATGTGTACACTTAACACTTTTTCTTACCCCCCCTCCTCCTCTCCCCCTCCCCCTTCCCAATGGCTAAAATCTAAGACTTCACATATTACTCTAATAATTTCACACAATTAATGGCAAAATTAAAAGGGATTGAATATCCATCCTTCTGTTTTTCCACGTCTGATTTTCAGATCCTTATCGTCCATAAACGTCAGTGGGGAAAGAGACATCAAATAAGAAGAGAAACAAAAACGTCTGCCACATCCACTTTGGCTGAGACATCCCATTAGATAGTGTTTCAGCACTGAACTTGCAAATATGTGAAATGTGAGATTATGATAATAAATGTTTAGCCATATTCTTGGTGATGTTTTCTTAAAAGGTTTAACAGTTTCATACTGAATGAAAAGCAAACAAACAGTGGCGAATTAAGAAGATGAAGCTGCCTCCTCTGTGCATGCCCACTGTGATAATACTTCCTTAACATGACTGTGCAATAAAAAGCCCTTTCCACTGTGCACATCAGGAAAAGGAAATCCTTCCATAAATGTACATGTTGCCCAGGAAAGAGGAAAAATTACAGAATACAGAATTAACCAGGTTGGAAAAGACCTTCGAGATCATCAAGTCCAATCTGTCACCCAACACCATCTAATCAACTAAACCATGGCACTAAGTGCCTCATCCAGTCTCTTCTTAAACACTTCTAGTGATGGTGACTCCACCACCTCCCTGGGCAGCCCATCCCCATGGCCAATCTCTCTTTCTGGGAAGAATTTCTTCCTAACATCCAGCCTAAACCTCCCCTGGTGCAGCCTGAGAATGTGTCCTCTTGTTCTGGTGCTGGTTGCCTGGGAGAAGAGACCAACCTCTACCTGCCTACAGCCTTCCTTCAGGTAGTTGTAGAGAGCAATAAGGTCTCCACTGAGCCTCCTCTTCTTCAGGCTAAACACTCCCAGCTCCCTCAGCCTCTCCTCATAGGGCTGTGCTCCAAACTCCTCTGCAGCTTTGTTGCCCTTCTCTGGACATGTTTGAGCATCTCAACTTCTTTCTTGAACCAAGGAGCCCAGAACTGGACACAGTACTCAAGATGTGGCCTAACCAGTGCAGTGTACAGGGCAGAATGACCTCCTTGCTCCTGCTGGGCACACTATTCCTGATGCAGGCCAGGGTGCCATTAGCCTTCTTGGTCACCTGGGCACACTACTGGCTCACATTCAGCCTACTATCAATGAGTACCCCCAGGTCCCTTTCTGCCTGGCTGCTCTCCAGCCACTCTGTCCGCAGCCTGTAGCACTGCATGGGGTTGTTGTGTCCAGTGTGTAGAACCAGGCACTTAGATGTGTTAAATCTCATGCTGTTGGACTCTGCCCATCTGTCCAGCCTGTGTGGAGCTGTATTTAGTGCAGGTAGCCTGGCAATGTTTAATTACTATTAGATATAAACTAGTTCACCTAACTCTAATTTCAGTTTAAAAGATCAGTTTTAATACTTTCACTTTTGTGTTACTGTGGGTCTTGTTTTCTTCCATGACTGATCCTCAGATCCCAAGGGCCAGATTTATGGCTGACTGTGTTGTGGTAGCAAGGCTGAACTCAACATCTCACCCACCGGGGCTTTTCCATCATGCAGTTTTTCCACCGGCTCAGAACGAAATTCTGTGTTGTGTTTCAAATTACTCCAGAGGCTTACGCTGCTAATCTTATTTCTGCTTCAAACTAGCATCCCTTGAACAGAGCTGCAGGTTTGGAAGCTGGGCTGTCATGTTGCTGGCCATTTCCCAGCTTCTGGAAGTGAGCAGATGTGCACCATTTCCAGACTTTTTAAAAGGGGATTCTCACTTTGGCTCGTTTGTGTAAATGTTTAATTGCCTTAATGTCGTGCCTTGTGCTGCCAACTCTTCAGCTCCTCTGGAACAGAGGAAGAGCAAAACTGCTGTAAACCCTTTCATATCATAGAGAAAATTCTGCTGTTGCCAGCAAATGTAAGTAGTTAAATGTTCCTTCAAGAGTGTGAATGTTTACAGTCCGTAATTGTAGCTGCTTCTCACTCTCCATTTAAAAGAAGTGTGTCTGCCCACATGTAACACTGCTTTTTCTCCCATTTCCTGATTCTCTGTGAACTTCTTGGGCAGTGTTGCTCTGCTGCATAATCACTGAGCTGTCAGGGTTGGAAGGGACCTCAAGGATCATCTAGTTCCAACCCCCCTGCCATGGGCAGGGACACCCCACACTAGATCAGGTTGCTCAGAGCTACATCTAGCCTGGCATTAAAAACTTCCAGGAATGACACTTCTACCATCCAGCCAGTGGAGCAAGACCTCTCCTTCTCTGAGCATTCACTTTTGACAAATCCTGGGAAAATTATTGTGCAAAGATAGATACAACATTGCTGGTTTGACCAACCAGCACATTTGAATGAGCCTAACCTGCCCTAGGCCTGCTGCAGCTCCTTTTTCACCTGTGAGAATTCTTAGTGCTTGGCATCAGGCATCACAACTACAACTTCTGGTCTACATGGGGACTGAAGAAACACTTAGAATCATAGAATCAGGTAGTGATAGGACTAGGGGGAATGGAATGAAGCTGGAGGTGGGGAGATTCAGGCTGGAGGTGAGGAGGAAGTTCTTCCCCATGAGAGTGGTGAAGCCCTGGAATGGGTTGTCCAGGGAGGTGGTTGGGGCGCCGTCCCTGGAGGTGTTTAAGCCCAGGCTGGATGAGGCTCTGGCCAGGCTGATGTAGTGTGGGGTGTCCCTGCCCATGGCAGGGGGGTTGAAACTAGCTGATCCTTGTGGTCCCTTCCAACCCTGACTGATACTATGATACTATGATGATACTATGATGGTCTGGGTTGGAAGGGACCTCCAAAGGTCATCTAGTCCAATCCCCCTGCAGTCAGCAGAGACATCCTCAAATAGATCAGGTTGCCCAAAGCCTTGTTGAGCCTCACCTTGAATATCTCCAGGGGTGGGGTCTCAACCACTTCCCTGGGGAACCTCTTCCAGTGTTCCATCACCCTCATGGTAAAGAACTTGTTCCTAACATCCAATCTAAGTCTGCTCTTTTCTAGTTCGAAGCCATTGCCCCTTGTCCTATCACTGCCAGCCTTTGTAAACAGCCTCTCTATGCTTCTTGTAGCCCCCTTCAGGTACTGGCAGGCTGCTCTTAGGTCTCCCTGGAGCCTTCTCTTCTACAGGCTGAACAACCTCAGCTCCCTCAGCCTGTTATTGTAGCAGAGGTGTTCCAACCCCCTGATCATTTTTGTGGCCCTCCTCCGGACCCGCTCTATCAGGTCCGTGTCGTTCCTGTTTTGAAGGCTCCAGACCTGTACACAGTACTTGGTTGCTCGCTAGATTTCAGTCCATTTGGGTTTTATTGTTGCTCTTTTGGTGGGTTTTGCCTTGCACATGATTTTTACATCACCCCTCTCAATATTTTGCTTGTATTTTTCTTTCCTCTGGGCTCACTGTCACCCCAAAGTCATCATTTGAACTTCAAACCCTCATCTGCCACAAGTACTCCCTTTTGTTGTGGTGGTACATAAAGAGTTTTGTAATAGATTTTTTTTTTCCCCCCTCTTTGTGTGGAGAAGAAGCACTGTCTATCTTCAGGAAAAAAAGATACAAGATAAATGTTTTTATTGAAAATTCTTAGTGGCTTAATCAAGATTAGACTCAGAAAACTCAGGGAAGAAAAATTAAGTGTTCCGATCCACTAAGATTTTTCAGACCTGTAAAACCCTCTCCTTAATCCTGACAACACATCTGCCTTAACACTGGCATGAATATTAGCTTTGCATTTCAGATTTTTCACTTGGTTATTTTTAGGTCTCCTGAAGCCTGGGAAATAAGAAATATAACCGCTTTGAACAGCCTGAAAGAGCCAACTCTAGCAGGGCCTCTGAATCTGATTAGATAAAACAACAAAGAGGTTCTGTTAGGGCAGAGGCAGGAAGAACTGAGGTGGGTGGCAATATCTGTCATAACTCAGGGGAAATGTAGCCTCAAAGCACTCAAAAGTGGGTGAAAAAAATAACATAAGCAATAGACAACTTTCCCACATCTGGGGTCACTCTCCAAATGTAGTTTGGAGAACTTGCTCTGTGCTCAAATGAAACAAAACAAACCCCCCCCCCCCAAAAAAACCACCCCAACACTTGAAAAAGCACAATAAACAGCACATGCATGTGTGTTTGTCTGAAAAAAGCTAATTTAGGGGAACATCACTGCAGATAAGTATACAAAGAAGCACATTGTGGCAAATACTATCACATTCATGGGTACAGAAACAGTCTGAGAACTTCAGTGGTAGGTTTGTCATTTTTCAGCCTTTTCCTCCGCAAATAAGGTAGGTTTAGGATTGCCACAGGAGATCTCCCCTTAAAAAGCAGCTAGTCATAATGGGTGACCTTATTGCTCTCTACAACTACCTGAAGGGAGGTTGTAGACAGGCGGATGTTGGTCTCTTCTCCCGGGCAGCCAGTACCAGAACAAGAGGACACAGTCTCAGGCTGTGCCAGGGGAGGTTTAGGCTGGATGTTAGGAGGAAGTCCTATACAGAGAGAGTGATTGCCCATTGGAATGGGCTGCCTGGGGAGGTGGTGGAGTCACCATCATTGGAGGTGTTGAGGAGGAGACTTGATGAGGTGCTTGGTGCCATGGGTTAGTTGTTTAGGTGGGTTGGATTGGTTGATGGGTTGGATGCAATGATCTCGAAGGTCTCTTCCAACCTGGTTTGTTCTGTTCTATTCTATTTTATCCTACTGGCTGAATAAGGATCAAACCCTTGTGTTCAGTGCAACTGGGAAGTCTTTCAGGGGTTTTAATTTAAAAGTGATCCTTTTTATTGGAGTGATGGGATCATGGAACACCCACTCAGCCAAAGATCATGCTTCCTGATTTCAGTGCAGGATGCTTAGTTTGGGTGGGAATATCTGCTAAAGTGAGGAGTGTGGTGGGTAGAAGGAAAGGTTTGGGCATCTTCTCATGAAAATCAATCTGAATGTTTTCAGCATTGCTATGCATCCACAATGTTGAGATTTGTCTCAGAGGCTGGGAGCATTACCTGTCAAAACTCACTGCTGCATGCCCCACAACAGTGATGACTGCAGCTGAGGAATCATGGAATGGCTTATGTTGGAAGGGACCTTAGAGATCATTTACTCCAATCTCCCTACCATGGGCAGGGACAGATGTGGCTGCTCAAGGCCTCATGCAGCCTGGCCTTAAACACTGCCAAGGAGGAGGCATCAACAACCTCCCTGGGAGGCCTGTTCCAGAATCTTGCCATCCTGGTACTGAAGAACTTCTTCCTAAGTTCCAGTTTAAACCTACTCTCCCTCAGCTTCAAATCATTCCCTCTTGTCCTATTGCTAGACACCCTTATGAAAACTCCCTCTCCAGCCTTCCTGTATGTGGTAGCTTTAGGCTGTGCCTAGGAAAATCTTCCACAGATCTTGAACAGAAAATGATAGAATGTAAATAAATTACCATTTGATGTTAAAAGGGAAAAGAACGATAAGGCCTAAGTAATCCCATTGGTCTGATAGCTATCATCAAGTTAGTTGTATAAACTAACTTTGCTCTCTTTCTTGGATCTTCACTCTAGCAGATACTAGCTCTGGCTTCTGCTGGCTTTGCTGACCTTGGCTGTGTTCTTCTTGTGGTTAAGTACTAACAGCAACTCTCTGCTCTTCTTTCTCTTGTCCCACGTACAGGGGCAGAAGGGGGAGGGAGAGGAGGAAGCTGTTGGTAACCCCCTGGTTTTGTCCAGAGGGGTTCTTGTGTTGTTTATAAATTGTAAATACATGTAAATATTGTATATTCTGTACATATTCATTGCATTCCGTATTCTAGATTACAGTTTTGCTTGTAGATATAGCTTCATTTGCTTTCAGCTGAGCTGGTCTGGCAATTTTATGTTGGGGGGAATTTGCAACCCACCACACTGTAGGATCCCTTCAGGTATTGGGAGGCAACTCTAAGGTGCCCCTGGAGACTTCTCTTCTCCAGGCTGAACAACCCCAATTCCCTCAGCTTATCCTCATAGAAGAGGTGTTCCAGCCTAGCTATCAGGATAGGCTGAATGAGCCTAGCAAGGAACATTGTGCTTGTTCCTTGTATGGAGGAGGTGTGCCCAGGTGGCCAAGAAGGCAAATGGCATCCTGGCCTGTATCAGGAGTAGTGTGGCCAGCAGGAGAAGGGAATTCATTCTGCCCCTGTGCTCAGCACTGGTTAGGCCACACCTTGAGTACTGAGTCCAGTTATGGGCTCCTCAATTCAAGAAAGATGTTGAGTTGGTCTCTTCTCCCAGGCAACCAGTGACAGAACAAGAGGACACAGTCTCGAGCTGCACCAGGGGAAGTTTAGGCTTGATCTTAGAAAGAAGTTCTTCGCAGAGAGATTGGCCATTAGAATGGGCTGCCCAGGGAGGTGGTGGAGTCACCATCCCTGGAGGTGTTTACAAAAAGCCTGGATGAGGCACTTAGTGCCATGGTTTAGTTGATTAGATGGTGTTGGGTAATAGGTTGGACTTGATGATCTTGAAGGTCTTTTCCAACCTGCTTAATTCTGTGTATGAGAACAGCCCCTCCAAACTGTTCTCTATCTGTGTGTAACTGATGATATTTCTCTGGTAACTCCAGGTCTGCCTTCCCAGGGGTATAGCAGCAGGTGCATACATGTATGATAACCAGGGATAATCCAATACCCGTTTGCATTGCTCCAGTGGTTCACACACACACCTGCCTTGATGGCCTGATGGTGTTCAGCATGCTTTCATGGCTCCTTGCACTGAAATGGAGTGGTGGAGCTGTAAGCACCAGAGTTCAAGCTTGATGGGCAGCCTACCTGACTCTTTTCCACTTCTGGCAGAAGGCTTGTGGCAGTTATGCTGCTGAGGTAGTAATTTCATTAAGCAGTTAGTTACTGGCCAAGATTGTCTTCTGGCTTGAAAGGTCATTACTTTGTTAATGGGTCTCTTGCTTTGCCACATACTAGCCTGCATTTTTAGAAAGAAAGTTTGGAATGACCATTAATTTGTTTGCCAGGAGTTTAACTTTTTAACCAGTAATGTATTCCACAGTTTTCCTGGCTTCATGTCTGTTATAGAGGAGTATTCCTGTGAACCAAGCAGCTTTTTAGTGGTATTTCTAGGGCAGTTTCAGCAGGCTAAAGGCAGTGTACATTTGGACAGAAGAGGTGAAGTGAAAATTGTATCCCAATTTCCTTTTCCTCATTATAGTTTCATCCTCAAGCACAAGCCCTACGAGGAGAGGCTGAGGGAGCTGGGGGTGTTTTGCCTGGAGAAGGGGAGGCTCAGGGGAGACCTTATTGCTGTCTACAGCTACCTGAAAAGTGGTTGTAGCCAGGAGGGGGTTGGTCTCTTCTCCCAGGCAACCAGCACCAGAACCAGAGGACACAATCTCAAGCTGTGCCAGGGGAAGTTTAGGCTTGAGGCGAGGAGAAAGTTCTTCACTGAGAGAGTTGTTAACCATTGGAATGTGCTGCCCAGGGAGGTGGTGGAATCACTATCTCTGGAGGTGTTGAAGAGGGGATTGGACGTGGCACTTGGTGCCATGGTCTAGTCATGGGTCTGTGGTGACAGGTTGGACTTGGTGATCTTTGAGGTCTCTTCCAACCTTGGTGATTCTGTGATCCTAAACTGATCTGATCCATATTTTTAAATTTATTTTCAAGTCATACTGTGAGGTTCAGACTTACATGCCTGCACAGGGAATTGAGCATCAGGTCTTAAAAGCTGACAGGACAAAATCAGATCCTTGCCAAGAATTGTTGCCTATGCAAGTTCTGCTCCACGGACTGCCCAGATGGATGTGTAAGAAGGCCTTTTCCCTCAGTGTATGGGAAGAAAAGGTAGATGAGTGCACACAGATACATTTTTTATTGTATGTGGCTAGAACTGCTATTCAGATGTAATAACAAAAACCCTGGCATGTGTTAACTGGCATCCATGGAGGGGACAGGGTGACTACTACAAGTCTCTGTGTGAACCAAGTTTCATAGTTTCATAGTTTCATTCAGGGTTGGAAGGGACCACAAGGATCAGCTAGTTCCAACCCCCCTGCCATGGGCAGGGACACCCTACACTAGATCAGGCTGGCCAGAGCCTCATCCAGCCTGGGCTTAAACACCCCCAGGGACAGGGCCTCGACCACCTCCCTGGACAACCCATTCCAGGGCTTCACCACTCTCATGGGGAAGAACTTCCTCCTCACCTCCAGCCTGAATCTCCCCACCTCCAGCTTCATTCCATTCCCCCTAGTCCTATCACTACCTGAGATCCTGAGAAGTCCTTCCCCAGCCTTCCTGTAGGCCCCCTTCAGATACTGGAAGGCCACAATTAGGTCACCTTGGAGCCTTCTCTTCTGCAGACTGAACAGCCCCAACTCCTTCAGTCTGTCCTCATAGGAGAGGTGCTCCAGCCCTCTGATCATCCTTGTGGCCCTTCTCTGGACACATTCCAGCACCTCCACATCCCTCTTGTAATAGGGGCTCCAGAACTGGACACAGTACTCCAGGTGGGGTCTCACCAGGGCTGAGTAGAGGGGGAGGATCACCTCCCTCGACCTGCTGGCCACACTTCTCCTGATGCAGCCCAGGATCTGATTGGCATTGCGGGCTGCAAGTGCACACTGAGAGCTCATGCTGAGCTTTTTGTCCCCCAGCACCCCCAAGTCTCTCTCCTCAGGGCTACTTTCCAGCCAGTCACTACCCAGCCTGGATTTGTGCCTGGGATTGCCTCGACCCAGATGCAGGACCCTGCACTTGCTCTTATTGAACCTCCTGAGGTTGGCTTGTGCCCACCTCTCCAGCCTGTCAAGGTCCCTCTGGATGGCCTCCCTTCCCTCCAGCCTGTCTGCTGTACCACACAGCTTGGTGTCATCAGCAAACTTGCTGAGGGTGCACTCAATGCCACTGTCCATGGCACCCACAAAGATGTTGAACAAGCCTGGTCCCAGGACTGATCCCTGAGGGACTCCACTTGTCCCTGGCCTCCACTGGGACATGGAGCCATTGACAGCCACTCTTAGGGTGCGGCCATCAAGCCAGTTCCTTATCCGTCTAATGGTCCACCCATCAAACCCATGTGTCACCAGTTTGGAGACCAGGATGTGGTGTGGGACAGTGTCGAAGGCTTTGCTCAGCTCCAGGTAAATGACATCAGTTGCTCGCCCCTCATCTATTAATTTTGTCACCTGCTCATAGAAGGCAACCAGGTTTATGTTCTTGTTGATGTAATGTAGCTATCTGACTCATCATCCTCCTGCATGTGGAGACACAGGACCTGGTCCCTGCTGATTGTTCCAATGCTGTTAGTATGGAGCTGGAGAATGAGGAGGTCAGTGAGGTGTCCTCT
The DNA here is from genome assembly GCF_026170545.1 of Melanerpes formicivorus. NCBI lineage: Eukaryota > Metazoa > Chordata > Aves > Piciformes > Picidae > Melanerpes > Melanerpes formicivorus. The sequence goes on from NW_027142354.1 coordinate 1,550,690, forward strand.
ACTGCTTGGGGCCATTTCAGCTAGGTGCAGATCCCTCACCTACAACATATTTATAGTTTGCCACCTTTGTTGCCCTGTGCTGGTGGTACATGACAAAGAGATCTCATTCTCCACCAGGCAGAGCTGGGGTCAGCATGTGTCCTCCTTTTCTGGTTTATTTTTCTGTGCTTGGAAATAAAGCTAATCTAAACCAATGTTCCTTGTACAGAAAACAAAAGCTAGTCAGCTAGGTACTAAGGAAAGGAAAGCCTCACCATTCTGAAACACAAATACAGACAGGGAGAAGATTTTATTTATTTTCTGGTAACCAGTGCCTTAGGCAGGGATATGACCTGTCATTACTTGGAGATTTGCAGCAGCTGAACATTTGGTCTCCCTCTCTCTGCCACCCACCTCGTATCAAAAATGCCACCAAGAGATCGGCTTGTCAGAGGACTAAAATAGTCCTTAAAGCTTAGTCTCAAAGGGCTATGACACCTGCTTTTCCACATCTTCTCTTTCTCTCCCTATCTACCCCACTAATCACCTATTAGCTCCTAATGTACCAGAAATAAACACCAGCAGCCCCAAGGTTCAAGCCGGTGGATATTAAGACCTGTGAAAACTGCAAGCATTTGCCTGGAAAGTGATACCTAGCTTAAGGATTGAAAACCTAGTGAGGTTCTTTGTTGTTTCAGGCTTCTGGGAAGTGGTCATTTTCTTAATGTGATAAGAAACTGAAATGTTTTCAAAGAAAAGACACTTAGATGTGTGGCCTGCATGGATTAGTAAGACTGGAAGCTGCTGTTCGATGAATCCCTTAATTACGACGAAGCTTCCCTGGTGAGCTGCTGTATTTCCTCATGTGCCAGTTTTAGGCTGATGCCTAGGAAATTTGCCACAGATTGAGTAGAAGGTTGTAGAGTGTAAATAGATTACCATTGGAAGCAAAAGAAATATAATGACAAGGTCTAAATAATGTCCTTGGTCTGATAACTAACATAAAGTTAGTTGTATAAACTAACTTTCTCAGCTCTTTGCTCTAGCAGGTATTAGCTGGTGCTTCTGATGGCTTGCTGACCTTGGCTGCATTTCTTTGTTGTGGCTAAGTACTAACGGGCTCCTCTCTGCTCTTCTCTCTCTCTTTCCCCTTGTATAGGCTGTGGGAAGGGAGCAGAGAGGGAGCAGCTGTTGGTAACCCCCTGGTTTTGTCCAGGGGGGTTCTTGTGTTCTTTATAAGTTGTAAAGGCGTGTAAATATTGTATAGTTTTGCCCTCTACAACTACCTGAAAGGTGGTTGTAGCCAGGAAGGGGTTGGCCTCTTCTCCCAGGCAACCAGCACCAGAACAAGACGACACAGTCTCAAGCTGTGCCAGGGGAGGTTTAGACTTGAGGTGAGGAGAAAGTTCTTCACCGAGCGAGTCGTTTGTCATTGGAATGTGCTGCCTGGGGAGGTGGTGGAGTCACCATCCCTGGAGGTGTTCAAGAGGGGATTGGACGTGGCACTTGGTGCCATGGTCTAGTCATGGGGTCTATGGTGACAGGTTGGACTCGATGATCCTTGAGTTCTCTTCCAATCTTAGTGATACTGTGATATTTTGTACATATTCATTGCATTTCATACTTCTAGGTTGCAGTTTTGCTTGTAAATATATCTTCATTTGCTTCCACTGGGCTAGTCTGGCAGTTTTATTTTGGGGGGTAATTCTCTCAGATTAGTTGGGGGGGGGGGGAGGGCAGGGTAATTTCAACCCACCACACCTCAATAGAATATTAAACTATGATTTTTTTTTCCATCTATACTAAAGATAGTTAGGTGTCACTGTTTTCATGCAGTGTAATAATATTTGATTTGTTTTTAAATTAGGCTTGGGTAAGCTTGGGATTTTTATTCATTTCCTCTGCTCTGAGGGATGAAATCGCCCGGTGGAAAAGCCTTTTAAGATTTAACAATATCGTTCAAGCATGGCATCTGCAAGTAATAATAAAGGCTGTGGAGCTTTGAATGAAAAAAAGAAGAAGAAAAAAAAGAGGGGGGGGGGGGGAAGAAAAAGAAGTCTAATTATCATGGCAAAGGGAAGATGGTTGACTCATCTTCGGCAGTTTGGATTACATGTGTGGGATTGTGTTTTGGACGGAGCACTCCAGAATAGCAACACTCCATCAAAAACACAGTCGTGCACCTGTACTCCAAATGGCTGAGTAAGGCAAAACACATGGCATCTGAACACTGTGAATCAAATTAAAAAGAGGGGGAGAAAAAAAAGAAGAAGAAAAAAAAAAAAAAGGCAAAGAAAAGAAAGGAAAGCTGGAAGAGAAATAAAGACAAGTACCATAACATTGCTGTGTGTGAAGACTTGTTTCTCTAAAGCTCCCTGAGTGATTTATTTATCGCTAAACCTCTGTTCACAAGCCACGTTTGATTTGACTTGATGCTGATATAGACACTGCAACTGGATCTTATGGAAAGGCCTGCCAGGAGCTGTTTGATCCTGATAAATTACAATACCAGGCACAGTTTACAATAAGAAGCTCTTGCTGCTTCTGGCCCTTAACGCGTGATGAGGTTTAAAACGTGGTGGGCCAAAATTCTCCTTACCTGATGGCCCCCTCGGACCACTTACGGGAGAGCATAAGAGAGCCGTTGAGCAGAAGAAAATTACATTCCCAGTGTGGCAGTTTTAGGTTATGCCTTTAAAATTTAGCTGCAGATTTCAAGCAGAAAAGTATAAAAGCATAAATAAATCACTATTGGGTGCAAAAAGGAAAACAAAAGATTTAGCACCGGGTGCCCCAGGATCATGCGGTACGAAACGGGGGAGAGGCGGTGCCCCATCTGTCTGCCCCTCTGGTTCCCGGCAATGAGCCAAGCCCTATTTTATATCAAAGGTGAGCATGTGGGTAGCTGTATCTGCCTGCATTTGGAGTGAGAGATGTTGGGGAAAAATAAGTACAAGAGGAGTTTATAATCTGCCTTTGGAAACTTGGGTGTTGACTGAGCAGCCCATTCCCTTAGCTCTTTTCTACATGCACATACACACACCAAGGCACAGACACATACCCCTCACCTCCCTCCCCTTCCCCTCCCTTCCCCCCCCCCCCCCCCAAATAATTGTGCCTGCAAGGCATATGTGTTGTGAATATTGAAGTATTTGCTTTGGAAAGCTAATTGATGACTGGCTGCTTATTTGATCTTCACAGTGTCGACTTCAAAATGTAATAAGCAATAAAAAACCCACCCAATAGTTGGACATGGAAAGAGCTGCAAATTCAGAAGGGGATGTGAAGCGATATGTGTTAGGGCTCCCTTGTGTATTTTCTTTGCAGTAGCATTCCCAGACACCTGCCCCTGATTTCAGAATTGTATACAAGCCACAGTCCACACCCAAGAGAGCAATGTTGGATATTTCATTGCCTAGAAGCTTTTGATAATCCTCTCAGATGCCTTTTCCCCCTTGTTTAGAGGACTTTGTGTCTAATCAGATTCACATACACTTTTCTTACTGATGTGCCAAGAGTTAGTGGTCCTGGAGGCCAATATTAATAATCAAACAAAGACTGAATGAAATGGAGTGAAAGGGATGTTGCAGGGAAAAGAGGCACAAGAAAAAAGGCATCAACCACAAATTTAAAGAACCCTGTGCATTCTCTGAGCAGCTCATATTGCTGTTACCTCCTGTAGGGAAGCACAGAAGAACAGAAGAGATGATTTCACACACTTTCGTTAGTGAAATGTTGAGAGCAGCTTCAGAAAGTCTGCCCTTGTCATCATGTCTAATTTAAATGTCTAATACATAACTCCTTGGTAGGCATATAATCTTGGAATGTGGTCTGGAATTGTTTCACCTAATATTTGGCACCAAAGTTTCCTGCACATCCACATGGTCTTGTGTATAGCTACACCTCTGTCTCAAGGAGTGAATGGTTGCCTGGGTCATGAAGGACAAACTGGGAGAGGTGAGCTTAATCTTGTATCTCTATAGCATGAAGCAGAGGTTGAGGAGGAATTGGTATGAAATACAGATCTTGAATGTAAAGGGAACAGGGTTTGAGGGCCAAAGAAATATATGCTTCTGTAATTCTAAATACAGACAGATGTTTAATGTTAGTATCTCTTTGTGAAGGGGCAAACAACCTGAGAAAACAAAGCTAAGAATCACTGCTTAAGAAGTGCCTATTCGTATTAACTATTCTGCAGGACACTTGGGTGCCAGAAATTAGGTTGGATAACTCCAGGCCACATTCCAAGGTTATACACCTACCAAGGAGACATGTGTTAGAAATTGCAATTAAACATGACAAGATGATCATAGGAAAGAAACGAGTTGAAGCAGAAATAATCCTGAAAAAGGAGCTGGCCTGAAATTAGATTAATGGTTGTAAAAAGTAACCTGAATATTCAAAAGGAAGGCACTCCATAGGAAATGCTTTAAATGGCTGTTTTCTGAACTTGGCTGCTCAGATTGCCAAAACCTAGCAGAATTTCAGTGTTTTCTTCACAGAATCACAGAACGTTAGAGGTTGGAAGGGACCTCCAGAGATCATCGAGTCCGACCCCCCTGCCAGAGCGGCATCACCCAGGGTAGTCTGCACAGGAATGCATCCAGGTGGGTTTTGAATGTGTCCAGAGAAGGAGACTCCACAACCTCTCTGGGCAGCCTGTTCCAGTGCTCCATCATCCTCATTGTAAGGAAGTTTCTCTTCATGTTGAGGTGAAATCTTCTATGTTCAAGTTTATATCTATTGTTACTTGTCTTATTACTGTGCACCACTGGGAAGAACTTGGCCTTCTCCACTTGACACCCACCCCTCATATTTATAGGCATTGATCAGGTCTGCTCTCAGTCTTCTCGAGTTTAAACAGCCCGAGGTCTCTCAGTCTCTCTTCACAGGGGAAGCGCTTAAGTCTCCTAATCATCCTCGTGGCTCTCCGCTTGATTCTCTCCAGCAGGTCTCTGTCTTGAACTGGGGAGCCCCAAACTGGACACAGTATTCAAGGTATACACTTACACTCCACAGCTCAGGAAGTTTCTGGAGTGTAGAGAGTGAAGCTGACCACACATCCTGTAGTATGATCTCCTGTCCATTGAAAGTGTTGTGTTACTGAGACTTGTAACTTATTTGACCATGACCTGCCTTTTAGGAAAGCAGCCACAAAGACATCACTTTCCCTGGTAACTGTTTCTGGTGTGATTACTGCCTTTGTTGAAAACTCATCTAATTCACCACTTAAATGCATTTGGCTTGAGCTTTCCACTTGTGAGACTATCCCCTGCTAGATTAAAGAGCCCTGGAGTGCACTCTGTTTCGTCTCTGTGAAAGTACTAATACATTGATGCCAAACCACTTCTTAATCTCCTTCTTGACCAGCTGTGACTTGAAGCAAGCTGACTTCCTTCATACAACCATGGGAAGCTACTTGTTTCATTTTAAACCAACGTCTACAATAATATAACAGCAGGATGTGCAAGTCACTGGAGCTTAACCTTTCCACCTACTTGTGAGGACTCCAACTAGGAAATGCAAATGATGAGAAAGCTGATGACCAAAGGCGGTAGAGATGGCCATTTGCAGTGCCCCTGTATGTCAGCTTTCACAGAATCACAGAATCACAGAAACTTTCAAGTTGGAAAAGACCCTCAGGATCACCACACCCAACCAAGAACCCTACTCTACAAGGGTCACCCCTAAACCATATCCCCAAGCACCACATCCAAACCACCTTTAAACACTTCCAGGCTTGGGGACTCAGCCACCTCCCTGGGCAGCACATTCCAGTGCCTGACCACTCTTGCCGTGAGAAAATGTTTCCTAATGTCCAGTCTAAACTATCTTCAGCTGAGCACATATTGCCACAGGGACTGTTGTAGCTTTTAAGAGAGTGGGTTCCACATGTCCCTTCTCCCTTCTCTGGGCAGCAAACTACCTCACAGAGTTCAAATTTCATCACAAGCCGTGTTTACTGAGTTGTCAGAGATAAGCCTGGATCTGGAGATAAATGTTAACAGGAGGAACAGAAATGCCAGCAGTGAGCACATGTGGCACTGTTTGTACTCTTAAGTTCGAAAGAACTAAACAAGTTAACAAATACAGATGTTTAAAATCAGTAAGAGTGTTTAATGAAAACAAACAAAATACTGTTGTCCATAAAGCAAAACCTGTTTTTCTTTTGCTGCTTTTGGACAGCTGGGGTTAGTGTTTTTCTGAGCCTCTATACCCTCCTTTGACATATGGGACGTTTTTGAGGGACATTAGTCCCAGCAGATGCTGGGTGGCACTTGGGTGGATGCCTCTGATTTTTAGTTAGTTAATAAATCAGCTTTTACAACCATGTGTATCCTATGATTTAACACATGCATAACAATAATACTGGATTAGGAAGAACAAACTGTTTCACTGCAAAGGATATTTTATTTCTTAGTAATATTGCATACAATATGAGCTTTTCTGTAACATAAACAAAGGACTCATGCTATTTTTTTCCCCCCCTTCATTTAGCCAGTGCCCTTCATCCCCATGGGTCAAATTGTACTCGGAATTGCCTTAGTACAACTGCAGAGTACCTCCGCTGAGCTCAGTAAAACTCTTTCCATTCACTTCAAAGGCTGCTGCTTCAAACCTTATGCAGCCTGCTTTCCACAGGCATCAGCAGCCACTTCCTGCCTAGTAAACTGCTTAAGTGACGTTACCTCAATTAAAAGGACTCATGTAATGCTTTACTTAATCGAAAGGTTAAATAGTGTCACACTGCTTTCCTACAGAAAATCTTTCCCCCCCTGCCCTGTGTCTCCTGCTCTTGATTTTTTGTTTGCAAGGAAAACTTTCTTTGTAATCTTCAAGCTCCCACTGCAGATATGTGCTAAGCTACTAGCACGCATGACATCATCTTTGGCTTCAGCCTTTGAAAGTGAAGTGGTGTTTAAAAAGATGAAATTCTGGTAGCAGTGTTACACCCGGAGCTGAAGTTTAAAACAAAACTGACAATAAAATCAACTGCCAGGAAACAGAGTATTTTTTAAATTAGACATCTATCATGTCAGCTTTGGGTTAATCTCTGGAGCCAGCTCAAGGATGGATGAGGTAATATTTGCACATGTTGTGGATAAGATAGAATGAAAATGGATTTTTGTCTCTCCCCCCCTCTCCTTCTTTTTTTTCTTCTCTCTTTTTTTTTTTGGTCAATGTGCTGCAAAGATTATGAGCCTGATGGTTGGAATCAATATGAGCTGTGCTTGAGGGGTTATGTGTGAAGCAGCAGATTAGAATGGTTTTAATATGTTGCATGATGGTCTCTGAAAGTCCCAGGGCTGCATGCAAATTGTTGTGAATGGGGGGGCACTTGAAGGAGGTGGGAAGATAAGTGGAGGGCTGACATAACTCTGGGAAAAGCTCTCCGAGCCAACACATTCAGTGGATAAGTCTAAGGACTTGGTCTCGCTTTAGTTATGAGTGCCAGAGATTGAGGTTTAACAGGGAGTCAGGACTCGGTGTCAGAGCCAGCTAAAAGATGGCTGGACCTAAGTTATAATGCATAAAAGAGAATGAAACTTTGAATCATAACCTGTTAGACTAGCAGCCGGGTTCGCTATTGCCAAAACTATCTGACAATTTGTTTTTGTCAGTGTTAATAGTATTTAAAACACAAGGAAATTACAGCTGTGGAAGGGATTCCATTAATTCCTTCTTTCTGTGCTTGCTGTGAAGGCTTTTCTTAGCCTTTGTCAACGCTGTTCTCTGAAGCAGATTCCTAGCAAAGGCCAACATTTGCTCAGCGTTTGCACCAAACTGCCTGTGAAAGGTTGACACGTGCAGAAACTCTCAGAGCCATGGCTTAGAAAGTGCTTGTCTCAGGTGGCTTCAGTCTATCTTGTTCTCCTTTTTCAGTGGCCTTAGTGGTCTTCTGCATAATCTTGGCAGTTCTGGAGAACCAGTTAAGTTAATTCAGTCCTTTCCAAGAACCTGCCCAGAGGTCCGTGCTGTAGCCTTCTCCGCAGCGAACAGCTAGGAATTGCTGGTCCTTTGATCTGTTTCTCCACACTGCTGGAGCTACTTTGCACCTCCTAGAAGTGTGTGGGAGCAGAGGCAGGAGAGGATTACAGGGTAAGGCTCCACTTACCCACAGGCAGTGAAAGGAGTTTTGCTGCACCTTTTGCACCCCTTTGTCTCCTGTCCTCCACTGGAAGACAACTGAAAGACATACAAGGGACAGGGAGAGAAAATAAAATATGCATTTCCTTAGAAACATGAAGGCTAGGAAAATAGAGGAGAGGAGACTCGAGGAGAGGAGACTCGAGGAGAGGAGACTCAAGGAGAGGAGAGGAGACTCAGAGGAGAGGAGACTCGAGGAGAGGAGACTCGAGGAGAGGAGAGGAGACTCGAGGAGAGGAGACTCGAGGAGAGGAGACTCGAGGAGACTCGAGGAGACTCGAGGAGACTCGAGGAGACTCGAGGAGAGGAGAGGAGAGGAGAGGAGAGGAGAGGAGAGGAGAGGAGAGGAGAGGAGAGGAGAGGAGAGGAGAGGAGAGGAGAGGAGAGGAGAGGAGAGGAGAGGAGAGGAGAGGAGAGGAGAGGAGAGGAGAGGAGAGGAGAGGAGAGGAGAGGAGGGGAGAGGAGGGGAGAGGATGTAAGAGCTGAACTTTCTCCCAGGTATTTTTGCTGTGGGCAGCTATGGGTTTGTTAAAAACTCCAGACAGGGAAGATAAAGTCTTTATGCAGAAGTGGCCCTTAAGTATTTGTATGGATAGTGTTTGTACTTGTCCATGAAAGATGTACTTGATGCTGCAATACAAAGCTAAAACCACTTCAGAACAAAGGAAATACTGACCTTGTACATCTCACCCTACTACCTTTTTTTCCACCTGATAACTGTGAAGAAATTAGAAAAGTCTGGGTTTAGAGCTGTACTTGTAAGATTATCATCATCATCACAAGAGATTGCCAAGAATCCCCAAAACACCTTTGAAGGAAAAGCGAGAATTAGCCCAGACAACAGCATGACTAAAGCTCACATTTTAATGCCAAGAATATTAATTCTAAAGTTTATGTATCTGTTCTACAGCTCTGAAAACTGATTAGCTGTATTTAGGGTAAGGAAAATGTACCGCCTAAAAGTGCCAGAGGATGCTCAGGTGAGAACCAGCAAAAGGTGAAAGGACTTAATGCCAGCCTTGGCTGTGAACATAAGTCAGCTGAGGAGCTACCCTTTCTCCAAACAAGAGCACACTGAAACTTCTCTTATGGTAGAAGTCACAGAATTAACCAGGTTGGAAAAGACCTTTGAGATCATCAGGTCCAACCTACCACCCAACACCATCTAATTAACTACACCATGGCACTGAATTCAGTCTCTTCTTAAACATCTCCAGTGATGGTGACTCTACTACCGCCCCGGGCAGCACATTCCAATGGTCAATGTCTCTTTCTGTGAAGAATTTCTTCCTAACATCCATCCTAAACTTCCCTTGGCGCAGCTTGAGACTGTGTCCTCTTGTTCTGGTGCTGGTTGCCTGGGAGAAGAGACCAACCCCCACGTGGCTACAACCTCCCTTCAGGTAGTTGTAGAGAGCAATAAGGTCTCCCCTGAGCCTCCTCTTCTCCAAGCTACACACCCCCAGCTCCCTCACACAGTATCACAGTATAACTTAGGTTGGAAAGGACCTCGAGGATCATCGAGTCCAACCTATCAACACAGACCCCATGACTAGAACATGGCACCAAGTGCCACGTCCAATCTCCTCTTGAACACCTCCAGGGTCGATTACTCAACCACCTCCCTGGGCAACCTGTTCCAATGACGAATGACTCGCTCGGTGAAGAACTTCCTCCTCACCTCAAGTCTAAACCTCCCCTGGCACAGCTTGAGACTGTGTCCCCTTGTTCTGGTGCCGGTTGCCTGGGAGAAGAGACCAACCCCTTCCTGGCTACAACCACCCTTCAGGTAGTTGTAGAGGGCAATGAGGTCACCCCTGAGCCTTCTCTTCTCCAGGCTAAACAATCCCAGCTTCCTCAGCCTCTCCTCACAGGGCTGTGCTCAAGGCCTCTCCCCAGCCTTGTTGCCCTTCTCTGGACACGTTCAAGTGTTTCAATGTCCTTCTTAAACTGAGGGGCCCAGAACTGGACAGAACTCAACCTCTCTTCATAAGGCTATGCTCCAGACCCCTCCCCAGCTTTGTTGCCTGGACACATTTGAGCATCTCAACGTCTTTCTTGAACCGAGGAGCCCGGAACTGGACACAGTACTCATGGTGTAGCCTAACCAGGACCACACGTATCAGGACACAACACAGAATATTTTCACAACTAGCTGCTACTCTGCCGTTGGGTAGTGAAATAAAATGATGAATAAAAAGAATCATTGGTTGTGAAGGTTCAGATTTTTCAGTAGAATATAAAATGATTGCACTATATTCATGGAACCAAAGAGTGTTTTGGGTTGGAAGGGACCTTAAGCATCATCTAGTTCCAACCCCTCTGCCATGGGCAGGGACATCTCCCACTAGACCAGGTTGCTCAAGGGCCTATCTAGCCTGCCCTTGAACACTGCCAGGGATGACATGTCCACAGCTTCCCATGGCAACCTGTTCCAGTGTCTCACCACCCTCACTGTAAAGAATTTCTTCCTAATGTCCAGTTTAAGTCTGTTCTCTTGAATCCGTTCCCACTTGTCCTATAACTACAAGCCACTGTAAAAACTCCTTTCCCAGCTTTCTTGTAGGCCTCCTTCAGGTACTGGGAGGCCACTATAAGGTCTGCCCAATGCCTTCTCTTCCCCAAGCTGAATAGCCCCAACTCTCACAGCCTGTCCCCACAGGGGAGGTGCTCCAGTGCTCTGATCATCTTTGTGGCCCTTCTCTGGACCTGCTCCAGCAGTTCAATGTGCTAGTGTTGGGGGCACCAGAACTGGACAAAGTACTTCAGGTGAGGTCTCATGAGAGCAGAGGAGAGGGGGAGAATCATTTCACTCATCCTTCTGGCCTCTACTTCCAAAAAAGAGTCACTGGAGAAAATCTGAAGTAACCATGACTGCCGTTGGGAAGGAATGGAAATCAGGAGGTTTAAAAATAGCTGCACTTCTCTATCTTTTTGTTTCTCAAGGAGTCTTCGGGGGTTTCTACATTAATTTTGAGTTGCAGAAAGTTGTTTACATGATATTTACATTGTATACCTCTGTGAAGGAAGTTAGGTGTTTATAGCTGTAAATACTACTTTTGTAGTTTGCCAAATGGAAAATACACCCAATGGCATCTTCTTGAACCTGTAAATAAACTCTTTTCCAGAGCAGCCATCCAGCACATCATGAAAGGAAATGACAGAGCAATTCCACTGACAATAGCATGAGAATTGTTATGAACCAGATGTGAAACAATACCAATATAGTGGAAAGAATAGTTTGTGTCTACTGGAGCATGACAAAGCTTCAGAAAACACTTTGAGACTGGTCGGCTGTGCAACGAAAATGAGTGTGTGATTCCCTGACTGAAGTGCAGGCTGAGATGCTGGAACAGGCTGCCCAGAGAGGTTGTGGAGTCTCCTTCTCTGGACTTTCAAAACCCACCTGGATGCATTCCTATGGGGACTACCCTAAGTGATAGTGCTTTGGCAGGGGGGTTGGACTTGATTATCTCTGGAGGTCCCTTCCAACATCCAATGTACCGAGATGCTGTGATGAGCTCACAAGTGACATGTCATCAATATGAACACCAACAAGATGATGCTCATCTCTTTGATGGGGCCCAAGCATTTCTTACAACTCTTGCAGGCTCCCTGTGGGGAGGACCTGGGCATTCACAGAATCATAGAACATTAGAGGTTGGAAGGGACCTCCAGAGATCATTGGGTGCAACCTCCCTGTAGTCCACACAGGAATGCATCCAGGTGGGTTTTGAATGTGTCCACCCACAGTTCCTCTCTGCTTCCCAGCCACAGCTCTGTTGCATGTCCCTATAGAGCCTGATCTCAAGGTGGTTTAGCAAGATTACACCACAGACATGGGGGACTTAATTCAGTGCTTTAACCTTTGGTGTCTGGTGCTGTTTGAGATGCTGCAGAATGTCTCACTGAGGCAGCTGGCTGCCACTCAGGGATGTAGGGACCTGAGATGCAGTAGGTTGTGCATCACATCTACCAGCCCACTGGGGATGCCTGAGACACATGGAGGGCACCAAGACCTGTTCTTTGGTAGCTGAATCATGCCCTAGGTGTTTCATGCATCAGTAAGATGCAGTCAGCTTGGATGTGAACGTGCCAGCTTGCACATGATAGAGCCACAAATATGCTGAAGGGAGTGGAATATCTTCCTTATGAGGAGAGACTGGGGCTCTTTAACTTGGGGGAGACTGAGAGGTGACCTCATTCATGTTTACAAATATGTAAAGGGTGAGTGCCAAGAGGACGGAGCCAGGCTCTTCTGGGTGATGCTCAATGACAGGACAAAGGGCAATGGGTGGAAGTTGAGGCTTAGGAAGTTCCATGGAAAGATGAGGAAAACATTCTTCACTATGTGGGTGATGGAGCACTGGAACAGGCTGCCCAGAGCAGTTGTGGAGTCTCCCCCTCTGGAGATATTCAAAACCTGTCTGGATGTGTTCCTGTGTGGTTGGTATAGGTGATCCTGCTCTGGCAGGGGGTTGGACTGGATGATCTTTTGTGGTCCCATCCAGCCCACAATATTCTGTCATTCTGTGAGCAGCAATGCTTCACTATGGGTTATGGCTGAAGGTTGAAAATAGTGTACGCCTGGCATTTCAGAAACAGAAGATAAGGTTTCACTCTGGAATTTACCAGGATACTGGTGCTAACATATAAATTATGCAGAATAATCACACTTAATCTACTTAACTAAGGTTAAAGCTCTTTATCAGCAAACAAAACATTTTTGACTGACCACGTTCTGTGGAGACTAGGCAAGGGCAAACTGTTATGATTATAATCTGACACTTCCCCCCCCCACACACCACTGATGCTTCATGTGAGAGCTTCAACAGCCCATCTGGCCTTAGCTGGTGGTTTTCTAACTTGCCAGCTTTACTTCAGTGTATTGTGATAATATTATTTCAAAAGAGCCACATCATAGTATCATAGTATCATTCAGGGTTGGAAGGGACCACAAGGATCATCTAGTTCCAAACCCCCTGCCATGGGCAGGGACACCCCACACTACATCAGGCACATCACTGAGTGTCTCTCAAAATAAAATATATATATATCTCCCTGATTCAGTTTATACAATCCCTGCCATCCTCTACCTGGCAAACTTGTGTCATGCAAGCTTTTATTCCATTAGTAAAAGGGAGATGTGTAGTCGTGTGGCCATCCTATCACAAGCTTCTGCCAGCTGTAAACCTCATCACAGTTCCTGTAAAGTACATTTCCACAGATCAAGTTACTGCCAGGGAAGACTTTAACAATCTTCTACCCTACTTTCAACCAGCAACAATTAGTATTAGCAAATGGCCCAGGCCACTGCCTGGAGTCACATATGATTCCTATTCAAGAAAGACAAACTTTTATTCAAAACAGACCCATAAGCTAAACACATGAGTTCCCCCTCCTTAAAAGTAATGAATCTGAAGTAGTTTCTATCATTCATTTTAAAAATCACTCTCACATTTGAAATCAAGTTGGCTATTTTCCCTTGTCTGTATTAACCATCTGGTAAGGGTGACTTTTCTAACATTGGTGTCTAGGGCTAAGATTTATTATTTTGGGGTTTGGTTGTGGGTTTGGGTTTTTTTTTTTTTTTTTAATACCTTCCACCTTATTTTTGTTGTGGTTTTTGGAGCTTGTCCTTGTACTGGGGGCAAAAAAAACCTCATCCTATCTTTGAAAACACTAAAAAAAAATATCCCCAAACCCAACAACCCCAACCCTCACACATGGCATAACTTCCTCTGTAAGTTTCTTAATATATTTTATAGCCAGAGTGTAGTTTTTGTATGTGATGATTTAAGAAGGCACCCACATGCTTTCGGGTCATTAAAGTGCATTGTAAAAATAATAGAGACACAAAGGGCTTATTCTCAAGAAACGATGCACACCCTCTTCTCCGTGGAATATTGAAGATCTGTTTCATTTTTTCAGTGTAAGGCAAGTTCAAGATGCTATTTCCTCACCACATACCTCTGGGGTGCATGACCTCTGAAATAAAAAGTGAGGGGATTTATATGCAAAAGGAAAAAAAAACCCATCTTGGCGCTTCTTGACATTGTACTCCGCTTCCTAAATGAAAGGCCTTCAGAACAAATCCTCTCACTGCTCTTGCAAGGGGGTTTGTCAAGGTCCGGAGACCTTAAATGTCTCAGACCAGAGACACAGTTCTTTTAAATATTCCGGTGTTGTGAAATTAGAGACACAAACGAGGCCAAAGTATCAACAGCTAGACTATTTATTAGATAAATAAAGTGGACATAAGAAGGGGAGAGGGAGAAAAGAGAGAGGGAGAGAGAGAAGAGGAAAGGAGGGGAGAGGGAGAAAAGAGAGAGGGAGAGAGAGAAGAGGAAAGGAGGGGAGAGGGAGAAAAGAGAGAGGGAGAGAGAGAGAAGAGGAAAGGAATTATATTACCACACCATTCATACCCCCCAAGACAGTTAAAGTCTGTGGAGGAAAGGTGTTGCAGGAGATGTTGGGTTTGTAGGGAAACGGTGCTGAGGCTTTTGCTGGAGAACAGCTGTGGTCCTCTGGGGAGATGTTAGGTTGATACAGGAACGGTGCTGGGACTCCTCTGGGCAGCCTGGGTCTGTAGAGAAAGGGTGCTGAGGCATTGGCTGGAGCTGTGGTCCTCCGGGGCATCTTCTCCGGAGCAGCATCGTCCCGGCTTTCCCTTCTCAGCGGCCTGGCCCGGCTCCTGTGTTTTCCTTCATCTCCATTTTTCTCCACGTTTTTCTCCTCTGTTTCTCTCTCTACAAACCAGTCTTTTATACAGTTTTTAGTCCTTAGGTATGTATTCAAATATTGTCCCTCAGGAATTCCAGTGGCAGGAAATAATCCTTAGGTTCTGTGTATTGCTGTGTGTTTGGGCAAGATCCTGGCTGGAGGGGGGGGCATCTCCGTCTCCCCTGTCTCCATTCAGACCATCCCCCCACATCAGGAAACAGGTGGTAAAAAACATTGTGTCACCCTGCCCAGGGTACTTGATGGGTGGAGATTATCTTGCCCTAAAGGCGTGACGGCTGGGTCCTTGGGTCCATTGTTGTAGTCCTGTGTTATCACGATTCAATCACAAGCTGATTTGCATCCAGGACTGGTGGACAGGATTCTTTCCACCTTCTTTCCAGTGGCTCTGCTATCACTTTATCTTTGTTGACTCACATAGAGAGAGACAAACTTATTAGACTCTCACAGGGTTGTTCTGTTGGACAGTGAGAGCCTTATTCTCTGCAAGTGCTGGGCTGGGTGACCTAGGGAGCTTCACAGACTCACAGAAATATTCAGGTTGGAAAAGACCCTCAGGATCACCAAGTCCAACTCAGAACCCTGCTCTACAAGGTTCATCCCTAACCCATATCCCCAAGCACCACATCCAAACCACCTTTCATAGTATCACAGTATCACAGTACCACCAAGGTTGGAAGAGACCTCAAAGATCATTGAGTCCAACCTATCACCACAGACCTCATGACTAGACCATGGCACCAAGTGCCACATCCAATCCCCTCCTGAACACCTCCAGGGATGGGGACTCCACCATCTCCCTGGGCAGCACATTCCAATGATGAATGACTCTCTCCGTGAAGGACTTTCTCCTCACCTCGAGCCTAAACTTCCCCTGGCACAGGTTGAGACTGTGTCCCCTTGTTCTGGTGCTGGTTGCTAGAGAAAAGAGTACACATCCACACATCCAGGGTTGGGGACTCAACCACCTCCTGGACAGCACATTCAACGGCCTCACCACTCTTGCTGTGAAAAAAAATTCTCCTAATGTCCAGCCTAAACCTACCCAGTTGCAGGTTGAGACCATTCCTTCTTGTTCTATAGAATAGAATAGAATAGAATAGAATAGAATAGAATAGAATAGAATAGAATAGAATAGAATAGAATAGAATAGACCAGGTTGGAAGAGACCTTCAAGATCATCGCGTCCAACCTATCACCCAACACCACCTAATCAACTAACCCATGCAACCAAGCACCCTGTCAAGTCTCCTCCTGAACACCTCCAGTGACGGCGACTCCACCACCTCCCCGGGCAGCCCATTCCAATGGGCAATCACTCTCTCTGTGTAAAACTTCCTCCTGACCTCCAGCCTGAACTTCTCTGGTGCAGCCTGAGACTGTGTCCTCTTGTTCTGGTGCTGGCTGCCTGGGAGAAGAGACCAACCTCTGCCTGTTTACAACCCCCCTTCAGGTAGTTGTAGAGAGCAATAAGGTCACCCCTGAGTCTCCTCCTCTCCAGGCTAAGCAGCCCCAGCTCCCTCCTATCACTAATTACCTGGGAGAAGAGACCAGCCTCAACCTCCCCACAGCCTCCTTTCAGTTGTAGAAAGCAATGAGGTCTCCCCTCAGCCTCCTCTTTTCCAAACTAAACAGCCCCAACTCCCTCAGTCACTCTTCATGAGATTTGTTTTCCAGGTCCTTCACAGCTTCATTGCCCTCCTCTGCACTGCCTCCAGCACCTCCACATCTCTCTTGTATTGAGCTGCCCAAAACTGGACACAATACTTGAGGAGTGGCCTCACCAGAGCTGAGTACAAAGGGACAATCACCTCCCTACTCCTGCTGGACATTTAATTCAGTTTGACAGATACTGCTTTGTACCAAGCACTAGTAAAACAATATGTAGTCAAAGCTGCTCTTTATCTGTACCTGGTGACTGACTGTCCACAATGACGATGAATATCAAACACACATGTGAGAGCAAACTGTTCTTTATCCCAAACCTGGCAAAAATACAGAGGATGAGCCTCTGAGGTAGGAGTCATCTAGAAGAGAAAACAGAACCCTGTAAGTGGCATGGCATCTTCCAGGAGGGAACACCTAGTTACCAGTAAAAAGAGCTTTCATTGATTTTACTCAAGGATTGCTTTGGCCCAAGGCTGTCTTAAAAACAGCCAAGCAGAAGAGCAGGCTGGAAGGCACTGTGTGTAGGTGCCTGCAACATTCAAGGTGCTGCTGACAATCTTTTCTCTGTTGCTGCCACGTTGAAGTGAAGGTCTGACAAAAAGCCCAAAGTCTCAGTCTCAATGGGAACACAGTCCACGCTGTGATATTACAGCCACCAGATTAAACACAGTCCTTTCCAGAGCCAAGCTTTGGTCCGCATCATGAATGATTATCTGAAGGGAACTCCTCCTCCCTACTGAGCAGAAGACAAAATTACAGGCATGATGAGAGACAAAAGGAGGTCACTGAGAGGAAACTGAGGTGCTTGCATAGCTGTGGCAGAGAGATGGCATGTGGTTTTGATGCACTAACAGAACTGTAGGTAAAACCCCAAAGCTGGCTCAGTCAGAACGTTTTTTCCAACATACAGAACTGGAAGTAAAACCCCAAAATCTGGCTCAGTCAGAACATTTTCCCAATTAAATGTAGCCCAAGATCTCTTACCAGGTACATTTTGGCAGAAGGAGGCTGTCTGTATTTTCATTTTTTTCCCCACCTCCTTTAAAAACACAGAATGTCTGGGTCCTCAGAAACAGGCCTCAATGCTTTTCCTCTTCACAACTGTGTAACCTGCATGGTGTTTCTGGTAGTGGTTGGTCTTGGTTTGCTGTCTATCCTTGCAAAAGTTCACATCTGCCCTCTCTGAAGGTGTTGCTTCCCCTTGGGTGAGTGAATTGGAAAGAATTTAGCTTTTGCCCCAAAATCACCTCTGCCTTTATCCCTGCCCTGTTAGCAGCAGACCACCAAGGTAAACTCAATGTCATATGATAATCTGAGAAAGCAGAGTGTAATGAAATTTGGTAACAGCAGTCCCTGCAGGTGTTCCTGGAGGTACAGGAGCCTGTGAAGGCAGGTAGTCCTTAGCTCAGTTGAGGACCTGTGCTGCGCATGTGAAGGAGTCTAGGATAGCCCTCAGCATGAGTGTCAACACAGAAGCTTCCACGTGTCCTACTGCCTGTCCAGGCTGTCTGGTGATGCCTTCTGCTATGCATCAATCAGCAGTATCCCAAGTATCCAAGGACAGCGGGAAAAGGCAGTTTGTGGCTCACAAGAACCAATGTGGAGGGAGGAACAACACAGCCAGGATCTTTGGTGCACAGAAAGAAGACTGTGAAGCCTTAGAATTACAGAATTAACCAGGCTGGGAAAGACCTTCGAGATCATCAAGTCCAACCTATCACCCAGCACCATCTAATCAACTAAGCCATGGCACCAAGTGCCTCATCCAGTCTCTTTTTAAACACTTCCAGTGATGGTGACTCCACCACCTCCCTGGGCAGCACATTCCAATGACCAGTCTCTCTTTCTGTGAAGAATTTCTTTCTAATATCCAGTCTAAACCTCCCCATGAAGCTTGAGACTGTGTCCTCTTGTTCTGGTGCTGGTTGCCTGGGAGAAGAGACCAACCCCCACTTGGCTACAACCATCATTCAGGGAGTTGTAGAGAGCAATAAGGTCTCCCCTGAGCCTCCTCTCCTCCAGGCTAAGCAACCCCAGCTCCCTCAGCCTCTCCTCACAGAGCTGTGCTCCAGACCTCTCCCCAGCCTTGTTGCCCTTCTCTGGACACATTCCAGCAACTCAACATCTTTCTTAAACTGAGGGGCATCCATCCTGAAATGAAGAGTGTCCAGTGTGCAGCCTCCAACAACTGTTAATGTTTCGTGATGAGGAAAAAAACGGGCTTCTCTGCCACATTCCAGAGAGAAATATCTCAAAGTTTCAGGCAGGAGGATGTCAGTTTGATTTCTGTCTAAATGAGGCCACGACTCTACCACAGGTTTTTAAGCCTGTCCTTCTAATCTGAATAATGAAGAACTGCTGGAAATAACATTTGCAACATTTTGATCAGTCAACAAGGTGAGGTTTGTCAGGTGAAGCAATATCTTTTATTACACTAGTCTGGAAAAGCAGATGAGCTCCAGCAGCCAAACTCTTCTTCCTCAGCTCTGCAAATGTATGCCTAGAAAGCCATGAACATTTTGGTTTTGTAATCACTTTTCTGGTAGGAAAATAGCCTCAGATGTAAGCAAAATTGAAAGCAAGCTGAAACTGTGCAGTGCCCTGGAAAGTTTTTTCTGTACAATTTATAACACTCACTGCATTTTGGGAATCCAAAATTAATTGTAGCTTTAAAATCTCTCAGGGTTTCCTGATGATCTGAAGAGTGATTAGCTCAGCTGTTAGCAAATGATTTAAAATGAAAGAGTTTATGAACATTAAATAATATCTTTTACAAGGGGAATAGTAAATAAGCTGACTGTTCATAGAAATAGGTGTGGTGAGAGTAGGAAGAACAAGCACTTGCAACCAGTGCCCTCGGGCTACACAATGGATCTTTATTGAGCATCCATTGCTTAAGGGAGGTTGTAGACAGGCAGAGGTTGGTCTCTTCTCCCAGGCAACCAGCACCAGAGCAAGAGGACACAGTCTCAGGCTGTGCCAGGGGAGGTTTAGGCTGGAGGTTAGGAAGAAGTTCTACACAGAGAGAGTGATTGCCCATTGGAATGGGCTACCTAGGGGGGTGGTGGAGTCGCCATCACTGGAGGTGTTCAGGAGGAGACTTGATGGGGTGCTTGGTTGCATGGTTTAGTTGATTAGGTGGTGTTGGATGATAGGTTGGACATGATGATCTTGAAGATCTCTTACAACCTGGTCTATTCTATTCCATTCCATTCTACTTCTATTCTATTCTATTCTATTCTATTCTATTCTATTCTATTCTATTCTATTCTATTCTATTCTATTCTATTCTATTCTATTCTATTCTATTCTATTCTATTCTATTCTATTCTATTCTAACTATGCTCTATTACTTATTTGTAGAATCATAGAATTGTCTTGATTGGAAAAGACCTCAAAGACCTCTAAGATCATCTAGTCCCAGCCATCAATCTAACGCCACCTTGGCCATTAAACCAAACTGCCGTGTTCAGAACACCTCCAGGGATGGTGACTCCACCACCTCCCTGGGCAACCTAGTCCAAGGCTGACCTATTCCATCTTTCCAAAATGAAATTTTTCCTAATAATTAGAGGATGAGGAGAGGGCTGGAGCACCTCTCCTATGAGGACAGACTAAGGGAGTTGAGGCTGTTCAGTCTGGAGAAGAGAAGGCTCCAAGGAGACCTTATGGTGGCCTTCCAGTATCTGAAGGGGGCCTACAAGAAAGCTGGGGAGGGATTTTTAGGGTGTCAGGGAGTGATAGGACTAGGGGGAATGGGGGAAAAAAAAAAACCCAAAACCTGGAAGTTTTCAAGGCCGGGCTGGATGTGGCTCTGAGCAACCTGTTCTGGCATGAGGTGTCCCTGCCCATGGCAGGGGGTTTGGAACTAGATGATCCTTGAGGTCCCTTCCAACCCTAACAATTCTATGGTTCTGTGATTCTAATATCCAATCTGAACCTCCCCTGACACAGCTTTAGGCCATTTCCTCTTCTTTTGTCACTTGATAGTAGGGAGAAGACATAGTCCTCATTTATAATGATCTTAATGATCACATCTCTGCAGGAATCACAGAATTGTTTAGGTTGGAAAAGACCCTTAAGATGATAGAGTTCAACCATTCACCTAGCACTTCTAAGTCCACCATTGAACCATGTCACTAAGCAGCATACCTACACATCTTTTAGATACCTCCAGGGGTGGTGATTCCACCACTTCCCTGGGCAGCTTATTCCATTGCCTCACAACTCTTTCAGTGAAGAAATTTTTCCTGAAGTCCAATCTAAACCTCCCCTCACACACCCTGAGGCCATTTCCTCTTGTCCTGTTGCCTGTTACTTGGGTGAAGTGACCAACACGCACCTTGCTTCAACTTCCTTTCAGGTAGTTGCAGAGTAATAAGGTCTCCCCGAGCCTCCTTTTCTCCAGACTGACTGACTCTGGTCCCTTCAGCTGTTCCTAATAAGACTTCTTCACTAGACCCTTCATCAGCTTTGTTGCTCTTCTTTGGACACACTCCAACACCTCCATGTCTTTCTTATAGTGAGAGGAAGATGCTGTTCCACTGTTCTCACCATCGTTGCTGACATTTCCAGCTCCAGAGCTGTAGTGAATGCAAAGGGTTTTGAAGAAGATCCACTCAATGCATGCTCCTAGGGAGGACCCTTCATCTCAGGCTTTGACTACTGGTCCCAAGCATCAGTCCCATCTGCAAAGAGTTATCTCTGACATGGCAAATATATCTGCCCACATCCTTTCCTGTGCTCCACTCAGACCTGGGGTGTAGTAGGAATACAGGGCAAATGCCATCACACACAATGGCTTACTTTCAGAGGTAGCTGTCTAGACCATTTCCTTGTGGGTTTGGCTCAAGAAGAGCCTTTTCAATGTGACTGCTGGAGCATGCAGACAGAAAAAATGCTGGGCTTTCTGCAGGTGATGCTTTAGGAGCTGGGGGTGCGTTGCATGGGGTTCCTGAGGATTATGCAGCAGCATATTTCCTCTAGAGCCCTCTTCATTTGTGCTTTGCTAGGACATTAAGCCTTGCTGTTCGCTGCAGAGAGGTTTAACAGTCACCACAACCATGGCACCTAGGAGAGCCCATGGTGGCTGTCACCCCTCCTCAGGGCTGCCTGCCCACAGGGGAGCCAGCAGAGGGTGTTCCTGCAGCAAGGCAGCCTGCTCCCTCTGCCCTACACCTCTGCCTCAAAGGAAGTGCCCAGTAGGAAGCATTGGTTTATAAATTATTAACCGCAGTCCTGCAGCATGTTGGCAGACTCACATCTGTGGACATTTTATGTAAAAGACAAGTAATGGGAGAAGGTGAGATCTTCAAAGTGTCTTGTAACTCAAGAAGGTCTACACTGTATAAGCACAGGAGGCAGCGAGGGATTACAATAAGTTGCGCTTGGGCTACAGCGAGAGCCTCCTGCTCCTTGGGCCAGGGTTTGATTCCTGGGGCCGGCACGGTGCCTTTGTCAGCAGCCAGCTTCCTGATGGCGATGCGTAGGGGAAACCCTGGAGGGAATATTTCAGCTGCTCCTTGTCCTTTCGAGTGGGCAGGCCACAGCCAGCTGCTGAGTGTTGTTTGCTGGCATTGCTGGTCACCAAGGGATAGGTGGCGATGTACGAGGGGCAGGAGGATGGCAGAGGGGTAGCACAGCTAAGGGCTGAGTGCGGAAAGGACAACTGCTGGGAGGAGAGGGAAGATAAAAGCAGAAGGAAAAAGCAGAAGTATAAAGGGAGGAAATACTCCAGTGTCCCCAAACACCTGCCATGAACAAACCTGCCAGCTTTTTAACATTTTTGGTTTCATGCTGTGATTGCTTTTCTGGGTGTTTGAAAAACTGCATGTGTGCCTTGTGTGCATGTGTAAAGAGGAGGTTGTAAGGATGCTTTGTGATGAGAATCTCAGAGCCTGCCACACAGATACTAGACTAGTTTGATGACTTGGAGGTACCCTCAACTTAATGACCTGGACAGTTTCATAGTTTCATAGTTTCATTCAGGGTTGGAAGGGACCACACAGATCATCTAGTTCCAACCCCCCTTGCTGTAGGCAGTGGGATTATAGGTACTTTATCACTTCATTTAAACAAAGTAGTCACAAGATCATAGAATGGCTTGAGATGGAAGGGACCTTAAAGATCATTTAGTTCCAAGCTCCCTGCTGTGGGCAGGGACATCTCCCACTAGATCAGGCTGCTCAAAGCCTCCTCCATCCTGGTCTTAAACACTTCCAGGGATGAGGTCTCCACAACTTTCCTGGGCAACCTGCTCCAGTGTCTCACCACCCTCATAGCAAAGAACTTCTTCCTAATGTCAAGTTAAAATCTACCCTGCTCTAGTTTAAAACCATTCCCCTTGTCCTATTGCCACATGCCTTTGCAAGAAAGTCCCTCTCCAGATTTCTTGTAGACCCCTTCAGGTACTGGAAGACTGCTATAAGGTCTCCCTGGAGCCTTCTCTTCTCCAGACTGATCAGGCTCAACTCCCTCAGCCTGTCCTCATAGGAGAGGTGCTCAAGTGTTCTAAATGCACCCAAATGCTTTGTAATTGTCCTAGGTTTTCTCAACAGGACAAGAGGAGGACATGCTGAGTGAGAACTGTAATAGTAAAAAATTTGAGGAACAAAAAGTCTCATTCCCCTCAACCCCCAACCACTTGGAGGCTTTTTGTTCCTCAAATAATTTTTTTCCTGTTACAATTCTCACTCAGCATGTCCTCCTCTTGTCCTGTTGAGAAAACCTAGGACAATTACAAAGCATTTGGGTGTAGGCAATAAAATAAAATAAAAGCATTTTTGTACTATCTCCCACTGTCAGCTCCTAAGGGATACTCTCATACCAGTGAGAATGCAAACAAACATAAATTAAGCTGTAACTACAGCTGACCAAATAATAACTTTCTTGTCATGTTCTTCAATTAATACTTTTGCCATCTTCAGCGGGAGGAAATTGCTTGACCAACATAGTTTGGGGTTGGGGTTTTTTTTTGCTGCTATTAAAACAACTTTGATAAACATAGCATTTGCCTGGAGTGACTGGCTGGCTTTGTCTTCATATGATTTTCTCTTAACCACTTCCTTAAAATCCACTTTTCCTAAATGGTTGGTAAGTCTCATTTTTAAAGGGACATTTACAGGTCAGAGGAAAAACCTAGCACCCAAACTGGCTTTCATTAGAATAGAATAGAATAAACCAGGTTGGAAGAGACCTTCAAGATCATCGCGTCCAACCTATCATCCAACACCACCCAAACAACTAACCCATGCAACCAAGCACCCTGTCAAGTCTCCTCCTGAACACCTCCAGCGATGGTGACTCCACCACCTCCCCAGGCAGTCCATTCCAATGGGCAATCACTCTCTCTGTGTAAAACTTCCTCCTGACCTCCAGCCTGAACCTCCCCTGGTGCAGCCTGAGACTGTGTCCTCTTGTTCTGGTACTGGGTGCCTGGGAGAAGAGACCAACCTCTGCCTGTCTACAGCCTCCCTTGTACTCTTGTATTAAGACTTATTCCCATGCACTTATCACAGAAACACAGAAATATTCAGGTTAGAGAAGACCCTCAGGATCACCAAGTCCAGCCAAGAACCCTGCTCTACAAGGGTCACCCCTAAACCATATCCCCAAGCACCACATTCAAACCACTTTTGAACACATCCAGGCTTGGGGACTCAACCACCTCCCTGGGCAGAACATTCCAAAGCTGGACCTCTCTTGCCCTGGGAAATGTTTCCTAATGTCCAGTCTAAACCTGCCCAGTCACAGCTTGAGGCCATTCCTTCTTTATTTAGAATAAACCTTTATTTAGAATAAACCAAACCAGGTTGGAAGAGACCTTCAAGATCATCATGTCCAACCCATCAACCAATCCAACCCACCTAAACAACTAACCCATGGCACCAAGTACCCCATCAAGTCTCCTCCTGAACACCTCCAATGATGATGACTCCACCACCTCCCTGGGCAGCCCATTCCAATGGGCAATCACTCTTTCTTGTTCTATCACTAATTACCTGTGAGGTGAGACCAGCACCAGCCTCTCTACAATGTCCTTTCAGGTAGTTGTAGAGAACAATGAGGTCTCCCCTCAGCCTCCTTTCCCAAACTATCCATCCCCAGCTTCTTCAGTCACTTTTCAGCAGATTTATTCTCCAGGCCCTTCCCCAGCTTTGTTGCCCTCCTCTGTACTGTCTCCAGCACCTCCACATCTCTCTTGTGTTGAGGTGCCCAAAACTCTCAATACTCCCAATACTCTCGGTGTGGCCTCACCAGAGCTCACCCATCTCTCCTATCAGAGGTGTCATGTGTCTGTGCTTTTTTTCCCCCTTTTCTTTTCTGTTTCTCTGTACTTGTAGACCTGTCTGCTCCTCCTGGAGCCCTCTGACTGCAAGGAGATGTGAGGTGTGTGTGAAAAGATGCATCTGCCCCTGCAGACAGGGCTTGTAGTTGAAAAGCTATTTCAGTAGTGACCTTTCCTTCTGCCCCACAGTAGAGCCTCCAGCTAGCTATCAGTGCTCTGGGAACAGCAATAGCCACATGCAACAAAATTGAGGTAGGTCAGAGCTGATGTGCAGCATACATTGAAAAGTAGCTGGAAGTTAAAGAATATTTGATAGCTGTGTAAGAACAGGGTTGTCTGGTGGATATGAGACAGTTCAAATCTGCTACACCCAGTGCTGCTGACAGTCTTTATAAGTGCAGACTTAAAAAAAATGACCAACCAAAAAAACACCACACCCCAAACCAGCAAGGTATGCATCAGCTGTCCATGAAACCAGAGGCATTTCAGCTCCTGCTTATCTCTGACATTCCATGAATTATATTCACCAGTGACACTATTGACATGTCCTACCTTCAAAAAACTGCCAATAAGAGCATCTCCCCAGACCTAATTGCTCTGAATGTTTCACTATCCAGATGAGCCAGACTGTATAAAGGGAGTTTTTGTTCCCTGGATTAGCTGGAAGGATGTGTATTGCCTGGAATTAAGAGAAAAAGGCTATTTTAAGCCTTTGCAAACAGGTAGTATCTTTAATTTGAGATTCATAATGGATCCAGGCAGACACTTGCAAAAACTGTAATTGCAGCATTACAAAGTGCAAATGCAGATTTTGCATGCAGAAAGCTTTTTTTTTGGCAGCCTATATCACAAATAGTGTGGCCAGCAGAACTAGGGAAGTCATTCTCCTGTACTCAGCACTGGTTAGGCCACACCTTGAGCACTGTGTCCAGTTCTGGGCCCCTCAATTCAAGAAAGATTTTGAGATGCTCCAACATGTCCAGAGAAGGGCAACAAAGCTGGGGAGGGATCTGGAGCACAAGCCCTATGAGGAGAGGCTGAGGGAGCTGGGGTTGCTTAGCCTGTAGAAGAGGAGGCTTTATTGCTGTCTACAACTCCCTGAAAGGTGGCTGTAGCCAGGTGGGGGTTGGTCTCTTCTCCCAGGTAACCTGTGACAGAACAAGAGGACACAGTCTCAAGTTGTGCAGGGGGAAGTTTAGGCTTGATCTTGGAGGGAAGTTCTTCACAGAAGAGAGACTGGCCATTGGAATGGGCTGCCCAGGGAGGTGGTGGTGTGGACATCCCTGGAGGTGTTTAAGAAAAGCCTGGATGTGGTACTTAGTGCCATGGTCTAGTTGATTAGCTGGGGTTAGGTGATTGGTTGGACTTGATGATCTTGGAGGTCTCTTCCAGCCTGGCTGATTCTGTGATTCTGTAATGCTGAGTTACTCCACACATGATGCCTGAAAGAGCTTTTTTCTCCCTGTTTTTCATGACCTAATCCCAGAGTAATACAGACACACAATTCAATGGCAAAATTTCCATATAGTGGCCAGAATGGGACCCTAGAAACCAAATTATCTCATTTGTGGTGGTATTACCACTGATCACATGCATCAAGGTTTCTTTAATGGACTACACTGAAGGACTACTAACTGTACTCAACAAATTGCAGGATCAGCCTGCCTGCCAAAAGACTAATGTAAAATTGAAGCTGCTTGACTTGGCCCAACATAGAGTGTACTGGAAAAAGCTGCCTTGAAATGGCAATTCTGCCCAGGGAAGTCTTTGGGCTCTGGCTCACATGCAGCAGCAGATTAATATTGGGTGGCTGAAGGGTTCTTGCCATAGGCCATGTTCACAGGCCAGTTGAAGGGGCTGCCTCTCCACAGGAAGGTACCACCACCAGTCCACAGGCAGTTCCCTCCTTGCTTATAGCATTGAGTGGTACTGAAATTTGGGCTGGTATCAGAATGAAGTTTGTGACTGTTTTGTCTTTCTGTGGAGCTCTCCCAGAATGTCTGATTTGTTTGCACTTTGGTGGGGAGGGAATCATCCAGTACCTCAAGGGGGCCTACAAGAAGGATGGTCTACCCCTGTGCAAAGAAAACAAGAATTCACAACAAAGAATTCTAGAGTAAAAACAATGCCAAAGAATATTTTGATGCTGCTCCTGTGACATGTTGCTCAATCCAGCTGCAAGCTTAACTGCTGGCCAGGGAAGGGAAGGGAAGGGAAGGGAAGGGAAGGGAAGGGAAGGGAAGGGAAGGGAAGGGAAGGGAGGAGAGGAGAGGAGAGGAGACTCGAGGAGAGGAGAGGAGAGGAGACTCGAGGAGAGGAGAGGAGACTCGAGGAGAGGAGAGGAGACTCGAGGAGAGGAGACTCGAGGAGAGGAGACTCGAGGAGAGGAGAGGAGAGGAGAGGAGAGGAGAGGAGAGGAGAGGAGAGGAGAGGAGAGGAGAGGAGAGGAGAGGAGAGGAGAGGAGACTCAAGGAGAGGAGACTCAAGGAGAGGAGACTCAAGGAGAGGAGACTCAAGGAGACTCAAGGAGACTCAAGGAGACTCAAGGAGACTCAAGGAGAGGAGAGGAGAGGAGAGGAGAGGAGAGGAGAAGAGAAGAGAAGAGAAGAGAAGAGAAGAGAAGAGAAGAGAAGAGAAGAGAAGAGAAGAGAAGAGAAGAGAAGAGAAGAGAAGAGAAGAGAAGAGAAGAGAAGAGAAGAGAAGAGAAGAGAAGAGAAGAGAAGAGAAGAGAAGAGAAGAGAAGAGAAGAGAAGAGAAGAGAAGAGAAGAATTAACCAGGTTGGACAAGACATTTGAGATCATCAATAGCTAATCTCTCTGTGAAGAATTTCTTCGTAACATCCAGCCTAAACCTCCCCTGGCACAGCTTGAGACTGTGTCCTCTTGTTCTGATGCTGGTTGCCTGGGAGAAGAAACCACCCCCACCTGGCTACAACCTCCCTTCAGGTAGTTGTAGAGAGCAATAAGGTCTCCCCTGAGTCTCCTCTTCTCCAGGCTAAGCAACCCCAGCTCCCTCAGCCTCTCCTCACAGGGCTGTGCTCCAAACCCCTCCCTAGCTTTGTTACCCTTCTCTGGACACATTCCAGCAACTCAACATCTTTCCTAAACTGTGTGTTTAAACATAATGGCATCATGCAATTAAATTTCAGCATGGAAACACAAAATTACTATGGCTACATCAAGGACTTTTAGTTTGTATGTTTCCCTGCAGGGCTGGGAGGGGCAAGATAACTGGCTTGAGAGCAGCCCTGAAGAAAAGGACATGGGGCCGCTGGTGGATGAGAAACTCCACATGGTTCAGCAGTGTGCACTTGCAGCCCAGAAACCAATCATGTCCTGGGCTGCATCAAGAGAAAGAGTGGCCAGCATGTTGAGAGAGGTGATTCTTCCCCTCTAATCTGCTCTGGTGAGACCCCACCTGGAATACTGCATCCAGTTCTGGAGCCCCTATTGCAGGAAAAATCTGGACATGCTGGAACGTGTCCAGAGAAGAGTCATGAGGATGATCAGGGGGCTGGAGCTCCTCTCCCATGGAGACAGACTGAGAGAGTTGGATTTCAATCTGGAGAAGAGAAGGCTCCAAGGAGACCTTATTGTGGCCTTCCAGTATTTGAATGGGGCCTACAAGAAATCTGGGGAGGGACTTTTTAGGGTGTCAGGTAGTGATAGGACTAGGGGGAATGGAGCAAAACTTGAAATGGGTAGATACAGATTGGATGTTAGGAAGACGTTCTTCCCCATGAGGGTGGTGAGACACTGGAACAGGTTGCCCAGGGAGGTGGTGGAAGCCTCATCCCCGGAAGTGTTTAAAGCCAGACTAGATGTGGCCCTGAGCATCATGATCTAGTATAAGGTGTCCCTGCCCATGGCAGGGAGGTGTTGGAACTACATGATCTTTGAGGTTGCTTCCAACTGTGACAATTAGGAGATTCTGTGAACTTTAAAAGCACAGAAACCTGCATAAGAGGTGCATGAACAAAGTAGAACCTTGAGTTTTGTGGATTTGGAGTTAAATTCATACCTATAATTCAGTGGCACAGTATTATTTTGGCACAATATTATTTTGGTGTAACAACCATTTGTGGTAAAATTTTGTTTCTTGTGTCTCTGGTACAGAAGACAGTAATTGAAAGGTTTTTGAGTTGAATTCCATTTGTCTGTTGGTGACTTTTTGTCTCCTGACAGCTCCAGTTCTGAGTTGCGTGTTCTACCAGCAATTGGCCATTCGACAAAAGATTTACACAAATCCTAGAATTTCTGGCTTGCAAATGGCTTGGAATGAATTATGACCTTTTCCATAACAGCACATTATCCTAATTGTTGGGCATAAAATTAGCTAAAACCCTGAATATAGACAAGTGCTTTCCCTTTTCTGCTACTTGACTCTTTCTTGGAGATCGTGTTGAATTAACTCTTTCAGCTCCTTGGGCTTCCAAGAGATATAGTGGCTGGCAAAGCTCAGCACAGTCTCTGATTAATACAAGAGCCATAGCTGTATGAAACTGAGATCCTTTTGTCTCAAGGAAACAATAGGAAAGCTTCCATTTTCATAGCATCATAGTATCATAGTATCATTCAGGGTTGGAAGGGACCACAAGGATCATCTAGTTCCAACCCCCCTGCCATGAGCAGAGACACCCCACACTACATCAGCCTGGCCAGAGCCTCATCCAGCCTGGGCTTAAACACCCCCAGGGACGGGCCTCGACCACCTCCCTGGACAACCCATTCCAGGGCTTCACCACTCTCATGGTGAAGAACCTCCTCCTCACATCCAGCCTGAATCTCCCCACCTCCAGCTTCATTCCATTCCCCCTAGTCCTATCACTACCTGAGATCCTGAGAAGTCCTTCCCCAGCCTTCCTGTAGCCCCCTTCAGATCCTGGAAGGCCACAATTAGGTCACCTGGGAGCCTTCTCTTCTGCAGACTGAACAGCCCCAACTCCTTCAGTCTGTCCTCATAGGAGAGGTGCTCCAGCCCTCTGATCATCCTTGTGGCCCTTCTCTGGACACGCTCCAAATTTTGAGTTTTTTTTGGGGGGGTTGGTGTTGAGGGTTTTTTTTCTCATTTTTAATGGAGAGATTCTCTTGGGCTAAGCAACATGATGCCTGTAGAGTTACATCACAGGCAAGAAGTGAAAGGAGTTGGGTCTCTTCCAAGTCTATTTGTTCCTGGAGTGATTCTATGGAGTCTCCATATGTATGAGAGCTGAGGGGTTGCCATAGAGCCGGTGTGACACAAACGAAAACTGAGTTTCTTGAGTCAAATCACAGCAGACAATCTCCTGTTTGGGGGTGGATCAGAGCTAAAACAGGATGTTTAATAATTGAGCAGCATTAGATGCACTGAGGAGATGAAATCTTATTTTGGGGAATAGTCCTTACCACAACAAGAGATTCTGTCTTTATTCCTTTGAGGCTGAGGGGAAGAACTGGGGATTATGTATCGCTTAAATGTGCCACACACATTGTCTCTGAACACTCTGGTAAGGAGAAAAGCACTTTCTAAGGTCATGGCTTCCCCTTGCTTAGTTGGACAACTTTCAAGTAAAAAGCAAAAAAGAGAAGAATGAAAAATTAATAAAGGAGGGTTTTTTTTTTTTACATGTTTCACATTACCTTTGTGTGTTAAGCTGGAGTATGATGTGTGGAAAAAAAATAATCTAAAGTCTTGAAGGCATCTTTTAATATTTTAGTTACCTGAAATATTAACTGATTTATTAGGTTCTGTGATATTGGATCCAGGTCAGCACAGGAAATACTCAGCTGCAGTGAGTTGCTACAAAAAAATGGGTCAGACTATCCATATATCTTCTTATATTATTGGGAAATTGCTTCCCAGATAGCACTGTAAGGAGAAATGTGAAGGGTTTTTTTTCCTTGCATTTCACTGGTTCCCCAGTGGTTGCACTGTGACTTCCTGCACATGCTGTTCCAATGGCTCTCTGTCCTAGTGCATAAAAGATTTCACTTTGTATTCCCCAGAATATCATGAAATTGAGAAACAGTGATGTTTTCCAGTTTAGGAGCAGAGCATATTGGGACATTCTAGGGAAAAAAAACAACCTCTTGGTTACATACTTGTGGAACCTTATCATCTGAAAGGCAAAAGAGCTTTAAAAGCTGGAGATGGACTGTAAAGTTGGTGAGGGGCTTGGAACACAAGCCCTGTGAGGAGAGGCTGAGGGAGCTGGGGTTGCTTAGCCTGGAGAAGAGGAGACTCAGGGGTGACCTTATTGCTCTCTACAACTACCTGAAGGGAGGTTGTAGACAGGCAGAGGTTGGTCTCTTCTCCCAGGCAGCCAGTACCAGAACAAGAGGACACAGTCTCAGGCTGCACCAGGGGAGGTTCAGGCTGGAGGTCAGGAGGAAGTTCTATACAGAGAGAGTGATTGCCCGTTGGAGTGGGCTGCCCGGGGAGGTGGTGGAGTCGCCATCGCTGGAGGTGTTGAGGAGGAGACTTGATAGGGTGCTTGGTTGCATGGGTTAGTTGATTAGGTGGCGTTGGATTGATAGGTTGGACACGATGATCTTGAAGGTCTCTTCCAACCTGATCTGGCCTATTCTATTCTATTCTATTCTACTCTATTCTATTCTATTCTATTTTTTATTTAGAATAAACCAAACCAGGTTGGAAGAGACCTTCAAGATCATCGTGTCCAACCCATCAACCAATCCAACCCACCCAAACAACAGAGAGTCCTTTTAGACTTAGGTGATCTGTCATCCTTTTTATACATCTCCAGTACCTCTGTGGATTGGTCAACATAGTTTTTGATAACTTTGGGAACATTTATATTTATATGCCCCATTATGGCTAATGCCTTCTGTGTCAGAAGGTGATTCTGTGGTGTAGTAGATTGGTGGGGCTTGGAGAATGCAGGGATGGCTGCTTGGGGAATGCGCTTTTTTATCCCATAATTTACTGAATTAACTTGAAATGTGAAAGCCCCTTCTAAAACTGCTCAGTCCTTTGTCTTTCCATTGTTCATATTTAAGGGTATGCTCTTTCAGTGGAAAAAGGCCCACACTGTCCTTTATCTTCTTGCAAAACCAGCAGGTCAAGGGAGGTGATTCTTCCCCTCTACTCCACAGTGGTGAGATCCCACCTGGAGTACTGTGTCCAGTTTTGGAGCACCTGTGACAGGAAGGATCTGGACATGCTAGAAAGTGTCCAGAGAAGAGTCATGAGTATGATCAGAGGGCTGGAGCTCCTCTCCTATGAGGCCAGACAGAGATTTGGAGTCCAGTCTGGAGAAGAGAAGGCTCCAAGGAGACCTCATTGTGGCCTTCCAGTATCTGAAGGGGGCTACAAGAAAGCTGGGGAGGGACTTTTTAGGTAGCGATAGGACTAGGGAGAATGGTGCAAAACCAGAAATGGGTAGATTCAGATTGGATGTTAGGAAGAAGTTCTTTGCTATGAGGGTGACGAGACACTGAAACAGGTTGCCCAGGGAGGTGGTGGAAACCTCATCCCTGGAGGTTTTTAAGGCCAGACTGGATGCAGCTGTGAGCAACCTGCTGTAGTGTAAGGTGTCCCTGCCCATGGCAGGGGCATTGGAACTAGATGATCCTTGAGGTCCCTTCCAACCC